>NC_041381.1:200462772-200476353 GCF_002162155.2 Triticum dicoccoides
CGCTCGAGGCCACCGCACCCCTCGCGCCCGATCCCACCCGTCGCCGTCCTCCACTGCCCCCAACCGCTTTGCCTCCCCCACTCCACTCCCTGGCAGGCCCCCGCGCGTGAACCGCGTCGCCCCGCCGCGGGCACCGCTGGCCGCGTGTGCCCCGCCGCCTCTGCCAGCCGCCCCGTCGCCCTCAACTCCTAGTCACTAGAGCCACCTCGCCACCTTGCCGGACTGCCTTCCTCGCCGGACCGCGCCTCCTCGTCTCCTCCTCGCTGGACTGCTCGCGTCGTCGACCTCCTCCCGGAAGGCCTCCGTCGAACCCATTGCCATTCTCTACAGCCTCCATGAGCGCCTCCTTCCTCTCCTCTCTTCACGGCCACGTCGCCGAACTCGCAGCGCCGGGCCGCGCCTCGCGCGTGCTCACCAGCATTCTGCCCCGCTTCCCTCACCGCCCGCGGCCGCGTGGCCTTGCCCTGCTGCGCTCCTTGTCGCCCGGCCGCGTCCACTGCGGCCCCCTGCACCGCTGCAGCCGCTCGTCATTGTAGCCGCCGGTGCCCAGCGCTGTTTCCTCCCTGTCGGCCTGGGCGGGTGCCCATCGCCCGCTTGCGCTGAACCCACTATGGCCCTTAGGGCCAATGACATGTGGGGCCCCAGCCCCAGAACGGTTTTAAAGAAATAGACAAAAAATAGTAAATAATTGAATTAAATTAAAAAATTAATTAATTAACTTAATTAATCCAGTTTAGTTAAACTAATAAAACTTAATCAACCCAAATATATAATTAAACTAACTAATCTATTAGTTAGGGTAATGTGTCAATGATAGATGGGAACCACATGTCAGTTTGACCCAGTCAACGCCCTGTTAACTGCTGACGTCATGATGATGTCAACATATACTATTCTGGATAATGTTGATTCAAAATAATTAAATAAATTCTAAAAATGATTAAATCTTTTAAAATTAATATAAAATAAACCGTAACTCGGATGAAAATACTTTGTACATGAAAGTTGCTCAGAATTTCGAGGCGAATCCAGATATGCAGCCCGTTCGTCCGTCACGTGTCCCTAGCATAGTGAACCTGCTGTTGGGGAACGTAGTAATTTCAAAAAAATTCCTACGCACACACAAGATCATGGTGATGCATAGCAACGAGAGGGGAGAGTGTTGTCCATGTACCCTCGTAGACCGTAAGCGGAAGCGTTATGATAACGCGGTTGATGTAGTCGTACGTCTTCACGATCCGACCGATCCAAGTACCGAACATATGGCACCTCCGAGTTCAGCACACGTTCAGCTCGATGACGATCCCCGGACTCCGATCCAGCAGGGTGTCGGGGATGAGTTCCGTCAGCACGACGGCATGGTGACGATGATGATGTTCTACCGATGCAGGGCTTCGCCTAAGCACCGCAATGATATGACCGAGGTGGAATATGGTGGAGGGGGGCACCGCACACGGCTAAGGAACGATCATGAAGATCAACTTGTGTGTCATGGGGTGCCCCCCTGCCCCCGTATATAAAGGAGCCACGGGGGAGGGGGCGGCCGGCCAAGGAGGGCGTGCCAAGGGGAGTCCTACTCCCACCGGGAGTAGGACTCCTTCTTTCCTAGTCCAACTAGGAGAAGGAGGGAAAGGAGGGGAGTGGAGAAGGAAGGGAGAGGGGGGATGCGCCCCAAACCCCTTGTCCAATTCGGACTGGGCTTGGGAGGGGCGTGCGCCACCTCCTGGCTCCTTCCCACTAAGGCCATCAAGGCCCAATACTCTTCCCCGTATTCCCGTAACTCCCCGGTACTCCAAAAAATACCTGAATCACTCGGAACCTTTCCGATGTCCGAATATAGTCGTCCAATATATCTATCTTTACATCTCGACCATTTCGAGACTCCTCGTCATGTCCCCGATCTCATCCGGGACTCGGAACTCCTTCGGTACATCAAAACTCATAAACTCATAATAAAACTGTCATCGGAACCTTAAGCGTGCGGACCCTACGGGTTCGAGAACTATTTAGTCATGACCTAGAACCGTTTCCGGTCAATAACCAACAGCGGAACCTGGATGCTCATATTGGCTCCAACATATTCTACGAAGATCTTTATCGGTCAAACCGCATAACAACATACGTTGTTCCCTTTGTCATCGGTATGTTACTTGCCCAAGATTCGATCGTCGGTATCTCAATACCTAGTTCAATCTCGTTAACGGCAAGTCTCTTTACTCATTATGTAATGCATCATTCCGCAACTAACTCATTAGTCACATTGCTTGCAAGGCTTATAGTGATGTGCATTACCGAGAGGGCCCAGAGATACCTCTTCGACAATCGGAGTGACAAATCCTAATCTCGAAATACGCCAACCCAACATGTACCTTTGGAGACACCTGTAGAGCTCCTTTATAATCACCCAGTTACGTTGTGACGTTTGGTAGCACACAAAGTGTTCCTCCGGTAAACGGGAGTTGCATAATCTCATAGTCATAGGAACATGTATAAGTCATGAAGAAAGCAATAGCGATATACTAAACGATCGTGTGCTAAGCTAACGGAATGGGTCATGTCAATCACATCATTATCCTAATGATGTGATCCCGTTAATCAAATGACAACACATGTCTATGGTTAGGAAACATAACCATCTTTGATCAACAAGCTACTCAAGTAGAGGCATACTAGTGACACTCTATTTGTCTATGTATTCACACATGTATTATGTTTCCGGTTAATACAATTCTAGCATGAATAATAAACATTTATCATGATATAAGGAAATAAATAATAACTTTATTATTGCCTCTAGGGCATATTTCCTTCAGTCTCCCACTTGCACTAGAGTCAATAATCTAGTTCACATCGCCATGTGATTTAACACCAACATTCATATCTGTATATGATTAACATAGTTCACATCGTTATGTGACCAATACCCAAAGGGGTTACTAGAGTCAATAATCTAGTTCACATCGCTATGTGATTAACACCCAAAGAGTACTAAGGTATGATCATGTTTTGCTTGTGAGAGAAGTTTAGTCAATGGGTCTGTCACATTCAAAGCCGTATGTATTTTACAAATATACTATGTCTACAATGCTCTGCACGGAGCTACTATAGCTAGTTGCTCCCACTTTCAATATGTATGCAGATTAAGACTTAGAGTCGTCTAGATCAATGCCAAAACTTGTATCGACGTAACCCTTTACGATGAACCTTTTTGTCACCTCCATAATCGAGAAACATATCCTTATTCCACTAAGGATAATTTTGACCAATGGCCAGTGATCTACTCCTATATCACTATTGTACTCCCTTGCCAAACCAGGGCAGAGTATACAATAGGTCTGGTCCATAGCATGGCATACTTTTATAGAACCTATGACTGATGCATAGGGAATGACTTTCATTCTCTTTCTATTTTCTGCCATGGTCGGGATTTGAGTCTTACTCAATTTCATACCTTTGCAACACAGGCAAGAACTCTTTCTTTGACTGTTCCATTTTGAACTACTTCAAAATCTTGTCAAGGTATGTACTCATTGAAAATCTTATCAAGCGTCTTGATCTATCTCAATAGATCTTGATGCTCAATATGTAAGTAGCTTTATTGAGGTCTTTCTTTTAAAGAACTCCTTTCAAACACTCCTTTATGCTTTGCAGAATAATTCTACATTATTTCAGATCAACAATATGTCATTCACATATACTTATCAGAAATGTTGTAGTGCTCCCACTCACTTTCTTGTAAATACAGGCTTCACCGTAAGTCTGCACAAAACTATATGCTTTGATCAACTTATCAAAGCATATATTCCAACTCTGAGATGCTTGCACCAGTCCATAGATGGATCGTTGGAGCTTGCACATTTTGTTAGCACCTTTAGGATTGACAAAACCTTCTGGTTGCATCATATACAACTCTTCTTTAAGAAAACCATTAAGGAATGTAGTTTTGACATCCATTTGCCGGATTTCATAAAATGTGGCAATTGCTAACATGATTCGGATAGACTTAAGCATCGCTACAGTTGAGAAAATCTCATTGTAGTCAACACCTTGAACTTGTCAAAAACCTTTTTGCGACAAATCGAGCTTTTTAGATAGTAACACTACTATCAACGTCCGTCTTCCTCTTGAAGATCCATTTATTTTCTATGGTTTGCCGATCATCGGGCAAGTCCACCAAAGTTCACACTTTGTTCTCATACATGGATCCTATCTCAGGTTTGATGGCCTCCATCCATTTTGCGGAATCTGGGCTCATCATCACTTCCTCATAGTTCGTAGGTTTATCATGGTCTAGTAACATGACTTTCAGAACAGGATTACCGTACCACTCTGGTGCGGACCGTACTCTGGAAGACCTACGAGGTTCTGTAGTAACTTGATCTGAAGTTTCATGATCATCATCATTAGCTTCCTCACTAATTGGTGTAAGAATCACTGGAACTGATTTCAGTGATGAACTATTTTCCAATTCGGGAGAAGGTACAGTTACCTCATCAAGTTCTACTTTCCTCCCACTCACTTCTTTTGAGAGAAACTCCTTCTCTAGAAAGGATCCATTTTTAGCAACGAATATCTTGCCTTCGGATCTGTGATAGAAGGTGTACCCAACAGTTTCCTTTGGGTATTCTATGAAGACGCACTTCTCCGATTTGGGTTCGAGCTTATCAGGTTGACAACCTTTTTCATATAAGCATCGCAACTCCAAACTTTAAGAAACGACAGCTTAGGTTTACTGCTAAACCATAGTCCATACGGTGTCGTCTCAACGGATTTAGATGGTGCCCTTTTAACGTGAATGCAGTTGTCTCTAATGCATAACCCCAAAACGATAATGGTAAATCAGTAAGAGACATCATAGATCGCATCATATCCAATAAAGTGCGGTTACGATGTTCGGACACACCATAACGTTGCGGTGTTCCAGGTGGCGTGAGCTGTGAAACTATTCCACATTGTTTAAATTGAAGACCAAACTCGTAACTCAAATATTCGTCTCCACGATCAGATCGTAGAAACTTTATTTTTCTTGTTACGATGAGTTTCCACTTCACTCTGAAATTCTTTGAACTTTTCAAATGTTTCAGACTTATGTTTCATCAAGTAGATATACCCATATCTGCTCAAATCATCTGTGAAGGTCAGAAAATAACGGTACATGCCGTGAGCCTTAACACTCATCGGATCGCATACATCGGTATGTATTATTTCCAATAAGTCAGTAGCTTGTTCCATTGTTCTGGAGAACGGAGTTTTAGTCATCTTGCCCAAAAGGCACGGTTCACAAGCATCAAATGATTCATAACCAAGTGATTCCGAAAATCCATCTTTATGGAGTTTCTTCATGCGCTTTATACCGATATGACCTAAACGGCAGTGCCACAAATAAGTTGCACTATAATTATTAACTTTGCATCTTTTGGCATCAATATTATGAATATGTGTATCACTACGATCGAGATCCAACAAACTATTTTCATTGGGTGTATGACCATTGAAGGTTTTATTCATGTAAACAGAACAATAATTATTCTCTGACTTTAAATGAATAACCGTATTGCAATAAACATGATCAAATCATATTCATGCTCAACGCAAACGCCAAATAACATTTATTTAGGTTTAACACTAATCCCAAAAGTATAGGGAGTGTGTGATGATGATCGTATCAATCTTGGAACTACTTCCAACACTCATCGTCATTTCCCCTCAACTAGTCTCTGTTTATTATGTAACTCATGTTTCGAGTTACTAATCTTAGCAACCGAACAAGTATCAAATACTCGGGGCTACTATAAACACTAGTAAGGCACACATCAATAACCTGTATATCAAATACACCCTTGTTCACTTTGCCATCCTTCTTATCCACCAAATATTTAGGGCATTTCTGCTTCCAGTGACCATTTACTTTGCAGTGTAATCACTCAGTTTCAGGCTTTGGTCCAGCTTTGGGCTTCTTCGCGGGAGTGACAACTTGTTTGCCATTCTACTTGAAGTTTCCCTTTCTTTCTCTTTGCCCTTTTCTTGAAACTAGTGATCTTTGTCAATCATCAACACTTGATGCTCTTTCTTGATTTCTACCTTCGTCGATTTCAACATCATGAAGAGCTCGGGAATTGTTTACGTCATCCCTTGCATACTATAGTTCATCACGAAGTTCTAGTAACTTAGTGATGGTGACTAGAGAATTCTGTCAATCACTATCTTATCTGGAAGATTAACTCCAACTTGATTCAAGCGATTGAAGTACACAGACAATCTGAGCACATGCTCACTAGTTAAGCGATTCTCCTCCATCTTTTAGCTATAGAACTTGTTGGAGACTTCATATCTCTCAACTCGGGTATTTGCTTGAAATATTAACTTCAACTCCTGGAACATCTCATATGGTCCATGATGTTCAAAACGTCTTTGAATTCCCGATTCTAAGCCGTTAAGCATGGTGCACTAAACTATCAAGTAGTCATCAGATTGAGCTAGCCAAACATTCATAACGTCTGCATCTGCTCCTGCAATAGGTCTGTCACCTAGCGGTGCATTAAGAACATAATTCTTCTCTGCAGCAATGAGGATAAACCTCAGATCACGGATCCAATCCGCATCATTGCTACTAACATCTTTCAACACAGTTTTCTCTAGGAACATATCAAAGCAACAACGCAAGCTATTGATCTACAACATAATTTGCAAAATACTATCAGGACTAAGTTCATGATAAATTTAAGTTCAATTAATCATATTACTTAAGAACTCCCACTTAGACAGACATCTCTCTAGTCATCTAAGTGATCACGTGATCCAAATCAACTAAACCATGTCCGATCATCACGTGAGATGGAGTAGTTTTCAATGGTGAACATCACTATTTGATCATATCTACTATATGATTCATGCTCGACATTTCGGTCTCCATGTTCCGAGGCCATATCTGTATATGCTAGGCTCGTCAAGTTTAACCTGAGTATTCCGCGTGTGCAACTGTTTTGCACCCGTTGTATTTGAACATAGAGCCTATCACACCCGATCATCACGTGGTGTCTCAGCACGAAGAACTTTCGCAACGGTCCATACTCAGGAGAACACTTCTTGATAATTAGTGAGAGATCATCTTAAAATGCTACCGACGAACTAAGCAAAAATAAGATGTATAAAAGATAAACATCATATACAATCAAAATATGTGACATGATATGGCCATGATCATCTTGCGCCTTTGATCTCCATCTCCAAAGTACTGTCATGATCTCTATCGTCACCGGCACGACACCATGATCTCCATCATCTTGATCTATATCAATGTGTCGTCACGTGGTCGTCTCGCCAATTATTGCACTTGCAACTATTGCTATCGCATAGCGATAAAGTAAAGCAATTATTTGGCGCTTGCATCTTATGCAATAAATAGACAACCATAAGGCTCCTGCCAGTTGCCGATAACTTCGGTTATAAAACAAGATCATCTCATACAATAAAATATAGCATCACGTCTTGACCATATCACATCACAACATGCCCTGCAAAAATAAGTTAGACGTCCTCTACTTTGTTGTTGCAAATTTTACGTGGCTGCTACGGGCTGAGCAAGAACCGTTCTTACCTACGCATCAAAACCACAATGATGGTTCATCAAGTTAGTGATGTTTTAACCTTCGCAAGGACCAGGCGTAGCCACACTCGGTTTAACTAAAGTTGGAGAAACAGACACCCGCTAGTCACCTGTGTGCAAAGCACGGAGGTAAAACCAGTCTCGCATAAGCGTACACGTAATGTCGGTCCGGGCCGCTTCATCCAACAATACCGCCGAACCAAAGTATGACATGTTGGTAAGCAGTATGACTTGTATCGCCCACAACTCACTTGTGTTCTACTCGTGCATATAACATCTACGCATAAAACCAGGCTCGGATGCCACTATTGGGGAACGTAGTAATTTCAAAAAAATTCCTACGCACACGCAAGATCATGGTGATGCATAGCAATGAGAGGGGTGAGTGTTGTCCACGTACCCTCATAGACCGTAAGCGGAAGCGTTATGATAACGTGGTTGATGTAGTCGTACGTCTTCACGATCCGACCGATCCAAGTACCGAACGTACGGCACCTCCGAGTTCAGCACACGTTCAGCTCGATGACGATCCCCGGACTCCGATCCAGCGGGGTGTCAGGGATGAGTTCCGTCAGCACGACGGCGTGGTGACGATGATGATATTCTACCTACGCAGGGCTTTGCCTAAGCACCACAACGATATGACCGAGGTGGAATATGGTGGAGGGGGGCACCGCACACGGCTAAGGAACGATCATGAAGATCAACTTGTGTGTCATGGGGTGCCCCCCTGCCCCCGTATATAAAGGAGCCAAGTGGGAGGGGGCGGCGGCCAAGGAGGGCGCGCCAAGGGGAGTCCTACTCCCACCGGGAGTAGGACTCCTTTCCTAGTCCAACTAGGAGAAGGAGGGAAAGAAGGGGAGTGGAGAAGGAAGGGAGAGGGGGGCCGCGCCCCAAACCCCTTGTCCAATTCGGACTGGGCTTGGGAGGGGCGCGCCACCTCCTGGCTCCTTCCCACTAAGGCCCATCAAGGCCCAATACTCTTCCCCGTATACCCGTAACTCCCCGGTACTCCGAAAAATACCCGAATCACTCGGAATCTTTCCGATGTCCGAATCTAGTCGTCCAATATATCAAACTTTACGTCTCGACCATTTCGAGACTCCTCGTCATGTCCCCGATATCATACGGGACTCCGAACTCCTTCGGTACATCAAAACTCATAAACTCATAATAAAACTGTCATCGAAACCTTAAGCGTGCAGACCCTACGGGTTCGAGAACTATGTAGACATGACCTAGAACTGTTTCCGGTTAATAACCAATAGCGGAACCTAGATGCTCATATTGGCTCCTACATATTCTACGAAGATCTTTATCGGTCAAACCGCATAACAACATACGTTGTTCCCTTTGTCATCGGTATGTTACTTGCCCGAGATTCGATCGTCGGTATCTCAATACCTAGTTCAATCTCGTTACCGACAAGTCTCTTTACTCGTTATGTAATGCATCATTCCGCAACTAACTCATATTTCATAATCATAAAATGCGGTAATTGCTAACATGATTCAGACAGACTTAAGCATCAGGTGAGAAAGTCTCATCGTAGTCAACCCCTTGAACTTGTCGAAAACCTTTCACAACAAGTCGACCTTTGTAGACAGTAACATTAGCATCAGCGTCAGTCTTCTTCTTGAAGATCCATTTATTCTTGATGGCTTGCCGATCATCGGGCAAGTCAACCAAAGTCCATACTTTGTTCTCATACATGGATCCCATCTCAGATTTCATGGCCTCAAGCCATTTTGCGGAATCTGGGCTCATCATCGCTTCCTCATAGTTCGTAGGTTCGCCATGGTCAAGTAACATGACCTCCAGAATAGGATTACCGTACCACTCTGGTCTGGATCTTACTCTAGTTGACCTACGAGGTTCGGTAGTAACTTGATTTGAAGTTTCATGATCAATATCATTAGCTTCCTCACTAATTGGTGTAGTCGTCACAGGAACCAGTTTCTGTGATGAGCTACTTTCCAAAGCAGGTACAGTTACCTCATCAAGTTCTACTTTCCGCCCACTCACTTCTTTCGAGAGAAACTCCTTCTCTAGAAAGGATCCAAATTTAGCAACAAAAGTCTTGCCTTCAGATCTGTGATAGAAGGTGTACCCAATAGTCTCCTTTGGGTATCCTATGAAGACACATTTCTCCGATTTGGGTTCGAGCTTATCTGGTTGAAGTTTATTCACATAAGCATTGCAGCCCCAAACTTTAAGAAACGACAACTTTGGTTTCTTGCAAAACCACAGTTCATAAGGCGTTGTCTCAACGGATTTTGATGGTGCCCTATTTAACGTGAATGCGGCCATCTCTAAAGCATAACCCCAAAACAATAGCGGTAAATTAGTAAGAGACATCATAGATTGCACCATATCTAGTAAAGTATGATTATGACGTTCGGACACACCATTACGTTGTGGTGTTCCGGGTGGCGTGAGTTGCGAAACTATTCTGCATTGTTTCAAATGTAAACCAAACTCGTAACTCAAATATTCTCCTCCACGATCAGATCGTAGAAACTTTATTTTCTTGTTACGGTGATTTTCCACTTCACTCTGAAATTCTTTGAACTTTTCAAATGTTTCAGACTTATGTTTCATTAAGTAGATATACCCATATCTGCTTAAATCATCTGTGAAGGTGAGAAAATAACGATACCCGCCGCGAGCCTCAATGTTCATTGGACCACATACATCAGTATGTATGATCTCCAACAAATCTGTTGCTCGCTTCATAGTTCCGGAGAACGGCGTTTTAGTCATCTTGCCCATGAGGCATGGTTCGCAAGTACCAAGTGATTCATAATCAAGTGATTCCAGAAGTCCATCAGTATGGAGTTTCTTCATGCGCTTTACACCAATATGACCCAAACGGCAGTGCCACAAATAAGTTGCACTATCATTATCAACTCTGCATCTTTTGGCTTCAACATTATGAATATGTGTATCACTACTATCGAGATTCAATAAAAATAGACCACTCTTCAAGGGTGCATGACCATAAAAGATATTACTCATATAAATAGAACAACCATTATTCTCTGATTTAAATGAATAACCGTCTCGCATCAAACAAGATCCAGATATGACGTTCATGCTTAATGCTGGCACCAAATAACAATTATTCAGGTCTAAAACTAATCCCGAAGGTAGATGTAGAGGTAGCGTGCCGACCGCAATCACATCGACTTTGGAACCATTTCCCACGTGCATCATCACCTCGTCCTTAGCCAATCTTCGCTTAATCTGTAGTCCCTGTTTCGAGTTGCAAATATTAGCAACATAACCAGTATCAAATACCCAGGTGCTACTGCGAGCATTAGTAAGGTACACATCAATAACATGTATATCACATATACCTTTGTTCACCTTGCCATCCTTCTTATCCGCCAAATACTTGGGGCAGTTCCGCTTCTAGTGACCAGTCTGCTTGCAGTAGAAGCACTCAGTCTCAGGTTTAGGTCCAGACTTGGGTTTCATCTCTTGAGCAGCAACTTGTTTGCCGTTCTTCTTGAAGTTCCCCTTCTTCTTCCCTTTACCCTTTTTCTTGAAACTGGTGGTCTTGTTGACCATCAACACTTGATGCTCCTTTTTGATTTCTACCTCCATAGCTTTTAGCATTGCGAAGAGCTCGGGAATAGTCTTGTTCATCCCTTGCATATTATAGTTCATCACGAAGCTCTTGTAGCTTGGTGGCAGTGATTGAAGAATTCTGTCAATGACACTATCATCAGGAAGATTAACTCCTAGTTGAATCAAGTGATTATTATACCCAGACATTTTGAGTATATGTTCACTGACAGAACTATTCTCTTCCATCTTGCAGCTATAGAACTTATTGGAGACTTGATATCTCTCAACCCGGGCATTTGCTTGAAATATTAACTTCAACTCCTGGAACATCTCATATGCTCCATGATGTTCAAAACGTCATTGAAGTCCCGGTTCTAAGCCGTAAAGCATGGCACACTGAACTATCGAGTAGTCATCAGCTTTGCTCTGCCAGACGTTCTTAATGTCGTCAGTTGCATCTGTAGCAGGCCTGGCACCCAGCTGTGCTTCCATGACGTAATTCTTCTGTGCAGCAATGACGATAATCCTCAAGTTACGGACCCAGTCCGTGTAATTGATACCATCATCTTTCAACTTAGTTTCTCAATCAACGCATTAAAATTCAACGGAACAACAGCACGAGCCATCTATCTACAACAAACATAGACAAGCAAAATACTATCAGGTACTAAGTTCATGATAAATTTAAGACATCCCTCTAATCATCTAAGTGATCACGTGATCCAAGTCAACTAAACCATGTCCGATCATCACGTGAGATGGAGTAGTTTTCAATGGTGAACATCATTATGTTGATCATATCTACTATATGATTCACGCTCGACCTTTCGGTCTCAGTGTTCCGAGGCCATATCTGTATATGCTAGGATCGTCAAGTTTAACCTGAGTATTCCGTGTGTGTAACTGTTTTGCACCCGTTGTATTTGAACGTAGAGCCTATCACACCCGATCATCACGTGGTGTCTCAGCACGAAGAACTTTCGCAATGGTGCATACTCAGGGAGAACACTTATACCTTGAAATTTAGTGAGAGATCATCTTATAATGCTATCGTCAATCAAAGCAAAATAAGATGTATAAAGGATAAACATCACATGCAATCAATATAAGTGATATGATATGGCCATCATCATCTTGTGCTTGTGATCACCATCTCCGAAGCACCGTCATGATCACCATCGTCACCGGCGCGACACCTTGATCTCCATCGTAGCATCGTTGTCGTTTCGCCACCTATTGCTTCTACGACTATCGCTACCGCTTAGTGATAAAGTAAAGCAATTACATGGCGATTCCATTGCATACAATAAAGTGACAACCATATGGCTCCTGCCAGTTGCCGATAACTTGGTTACAAAACATGATCATCTCATACAATAAAATATAGCAGCACGTCTTGACCATATCACATCACAACATGCCCTGCAAAAACAAGTTAGACGTCATCTACTTTGTTGTTGCAAGTTTTACGTGGCTGCTACGGGCTGAGCAAGAACCGTTCTTACCTACGCATCAAAACCACAACGATAGTTTGTCAAGTTAGTGTTGTTTTAACCTTCTCAAGGACCGGGCGTAGCCACACTCGATTCTAAAGTTGGAGAAACTGACACCCGCCAGCCACCTATGTGCAAAGCACGTCGGTAGAACCAGTCTCGCGTAAGCGTACGCGTAATGTCGGTCCTGGCCGCTTCATCCAACAATACCGCCGAACCAAAGTATGACATGCTGGTAAGCAGTATGACTTGTATCGCCCACAACTCACTTTTGTTCTTCTCGTGCATATAACATCTATGCATAAAACCAGGCTCGGATGCCACTGTTGGGGAACGTAGTAATTTCAAAAAATTCCTACGCACACGCAAGATCATGGTGATGCATAGCAACGAGAGGGGAGAGTATTGTCCACGTACCCTCGTAGACCGAAAGCGGAAGCGTTAGCACAACGCGGTCTATGTAGTTGTACGTCTTCACGATCTGACTGATCAAGTACCGAACGCACGGCACCTCCAAGTTCAGCACACGTTCAGCTCGATGACGTCTCTCAAACTTCGATCCAGCCAAGCTTCGAGGGAGAGTTCCGTCAGCACGACGGCGTGGTGACGATGATGATGTTCTACCGATGCAGGGATTTGCCTAAGCACCGCTATGATATTACCAAGGTGGAATATGGTGGAGGGGGGCACCGCACACGGCTAATAGATCTCAAGGATCAATTGTTGTGTCTAGAGGTGCCCCCTGCCCCCGTATATAAAGGAACAAGGGGGATGGGGCGGTCGGCCAGGAGGAGGCGCGCCAGGGAGGAGTCCTACTCCCATCGGGAGTAGGACTCCCTCCTTTCCTTGTCCAAGTAGGAGAGGGGAAGGAAGGGGAGAGGAGAGGAAGGAAAGGGGCGCCGCTCCTCC
>NC_041381.1:200476637-200494087 GCF_002162155.2 Triticum dicoccoides
ATACATCCGATAACCCCCGGAACCATTCAGGTGTCTGAATATAGTCGTCCAATATATCAATCTTCATGTCTCGATCATTTCGGGACTCCTCGTCATGTCCGTGATCACATCCGGGACTCCAAACTACCTTCAGTACATCAAAACATATAAACTCGTAATATAACCGTCATCTAACTTTAAGCATGCGGACCCTACGGGTTCGAGAACTATGTAGACATGACCGAGACACGTCTGCGGTCAATAACCAATAGAGGAACCTGGATGCTCATATTGGCTCCCACATATTCTACGAAGATCTTTATCGGTCAAACCGCATAACAACATACGTTGTTCCCTTTGTCATCGGTATGTTACTTGCCCGAGATTCGATCATCGGTATCTCAATACCTAGTTCAATCTCATTACCGGCAAGTCTCTTTACTCGTTAAGTAATGCATCATCCTGTAACTAACTCATTAGCTACATTGCTTGCAAGGCTTATAGTGATGTGCATTACCGAGAGGGCCTAGAGATACCTCTACGATAATCAGAGTGACAAATCCTAATCTCGAAATACGCCAACTCAACATGTACCTTCGAAGACACCTGTAGAGCTCCTTTATAATCACCCAGTTACGTTGTGACGTTTGGTAGCACACAAAGTGTTCCTCCGGTAAACTGGAGTTGCATAATCTCATTGTTGTAGGAACATGTATAAGTCATGAAGAAAGCAATAGCATCATATTAAACGATCAAGTGATAAGCTAACGGAATGGGTCAAGTCAATCACATCATTCTCCTAATGATGTGATCTCGTTAATCAAATGACAACTCATGTCTATGGTTAGGAAACACAACCATCTTTGATCAACGAGCTAGTCAAGTAGAGGCATACTAGTGACACTATGTTTGTCTATGTATTCACACATGTATTATGTTTCCGGTTAATACAATTCTAGCATGAATAATAAACATTTATCATGATATAAGGAAATAAATAATAACTTTATTATTGCCTCTAGGGCATATTTCCTTCAGTTTCCCCCTTTCGCCAGTATCACCTACTACCGCATTAGGGCACACCTAACACCGCTCATTATCATGTCATGCATCATCATGCTTATGTTTGCATTGTATTTACTGTTTCTTCCCCCTCTTCTCTCCGGTAGACTACGAGACCGACGCTGCTGCTGCCCAGTTTGACTACGGAGTTAACGACCCCTCCTTCTTGCCCGAGCAACCAGGCAAGCCCCCCTCCCCTTGATCACCAGATATCGCCTATTCTTCTCTCTACTGCTTGCATTAGAGTAGTGTAGCATGTTACTGTTCGGTTACTCCTATTCTGTTGCATAGCCTGTCATTGTTGCTACAGTCGTTGATACCTTACCCGCAATCCTAAATGCTTAGTATAGGATGCTAGTTTATCATCATTGGCCCTACATTCTTGTCAGTCTGCCTTGCTATACTATCGGGCCGTGATCACTTGGGAGGTGATCACGGGAATATCCTATACATATGTACATACTATACAGATGGTGACTAAAGTCGAGTCGGCTCGTTGAGTACCCGCGAGTGATTCACGGATTGGGGGCTGAAAGGACATTTGTCCTGACGGCCCTCTGTGTGGATCTTTGTGGCGGAGCGACAGGGCAGGTTGAGACCACCTAGGCGAGAGGTGGGCCTGGCCCTGGTTGGAGTTCGCGGTTTCTTCATAATAACCGCTTAACGAGATCTTGGTGTTTGATCTAAGTCTGGCCACTAGCCTATACGCACTAACCAACTACGTGAGAACAGTTATGGGCACTCGACGTCGTGGTATCAGCCGAAGCCTTCTTGACGTCAGCGACTGAGCGACGCGTGCCGAATTGGACCCTAAGCCTGCACTTGTATTAAGGGGGCTAGGTCTGCTTCCGGCCGTGTTCGTAACGTGCAGGTGTGCAATGGGAGATGGGCCCAGACCCCTGCGCGCATAGGATTTAGATCGGCGTGCTGACCTCTCTATTGTGCCTAGGTGGGGTTGCGACGTGTTGATCTTCCGAGGCTGGGCATGACCCAGGAAAGTGTGTGCGGCCAAAGGGGATCGAGCGTGTTGGGTTATGTGGTGCACCCCTGCAGGGAAGTTTATCTATTCGAATAGTCGTGTCCCTCTGTAAAAGGACGACCCGGAGTTGTACCTTGACCTTATGACAACTAGAACCAGATAGTTAATAAAACACACCCAAACAAGTTCCACAAACAACCCGGTGATCACTTTTCCACAGGGCGACGAGGGGAGGATCGCCGGGTAGGATTATGCTATGCGATGCTCCTTGGAGAACTTCAATCTACTCTCTTCTACATGCTGCAAGACAGAGGCTGCCAGAAGTGTAGTCTTCGATAGGACTAGCTATCCCCCTCTTATTCTGGCATTATGTAGTTCAGTCCATTGATATTGCCTCTTTACACATATACCCATGCATATGTAGTGTATATCCTTGCTTGCGAGTACTTTGGATGAGTACTCACAGTTGCTTTGCTCCCTCTTTTCCCCCTCTTTCCTTTTCTTCACGGATGCCGCAACCAGATGTTGGAGCCCAGGATCCAGACGCCACCGTCGACGACGACTCCTACTACACTAGAGGTGCCTACTGCTATGTGCAGGTCGCTGACGACGACCAGGAGTAGTTTAGGAGGATCCCAGGCAAGAGGCCTCCGCCTCTTTCGATCTGTATCCCAGTTTGTGCTAGCCATCTTATGGCAACTTGTTTAACTTATGTATGTACTCAGATATTGTTGCTTCCACTGACTCGTTTATGTTCGAGCACTTGTATTCGAACCCTCGAGGCCCCTGGCTTGTAATATGATGCTTGTATGACTTATTTTACTTTTAGAGTTGTGTTGTGATATCTTCCCGTGAGTCCCTGATCTTGATCGTACACATTTGCGTGCATGATTAGTGTACGATTGAATCGGGCGCATTACACTGGCGGCCCCTAGGGCACCTCCCCTTCCTTCTTCCTTGCATGGAGAAAGGCAGGAGGGGGCCGGCCCCTCCTCCTTCCTTCCTAGGGCCGGCCGCCAGGAGGTGGCACGCCAGCCCCCTTGTGGGATGGTGTGCTCCCCTCCTTTTTGCTTGTTAGGCCCAACAACTCCCTGTGGCCTTCCAGAACCCCTTTCGGTGATCCGTTAATTATCCGTGTATTCCGGAACCCTTCCGGAGACCGAATGTTATCATCCTATATATCAGTCTTTACCTCCGGACCATTCCAGAGCTCCTCGTCATGTCTGTGATCTCATTCGGGACTCCGAACAACATTCGGTCACCAACATACATAACTGATATAGTACTACATCGTCAATGAACGTTAAGCTTGCGGACCCTATGGGTTCAAGAATGATGTAGACATGACCGAGACGCTTCTCCGGTCAATAACCAATAGCGGGACCTGGATGCCCATATTGGTTCCTACATATTCTACGAAGATCTTTATCGGTCGAACCTTTATGACAACATATGTTGTTCCCTTTGTCTGTCGGTATGTTACTTGCCCGAGATTCGATCGTCGATGTCTCCATACCTAGTTCAATCTCATTACCGACAAGTCTCTTTACTCGTTCCATAATACATCATCTTGTAACTAACTCCTTAGTCACTTTGCTTGCAAGCTTCTTGTGATGCTGTATTACCGGGAGGGCCCAGAGATACCTTTCCGTCATATGGAATGACAAATCACAATCTCGATCCATGCCAACTCAACAGACACCTTCGGAGATACCTGTAGAGCACCTTTATGATCACCCAGTTATGAAGTGACGTTTGATACACACAAGGCATTCCTTCGGAGTCCGGGAGTTGCATGATCTCATGGTCGAAGGAACATGTATTTGACATTAAGAAAGCAGTAGCAATAAACTGAACGATCATATGCTATACTAACGGATGGGCCTTGTCCATCACATCATTCTTCTAATGACGTGATCCTATTATCAAATGACAACTCATGTCTATGGCCAGGAAACCTTTACCATCTTTTGATCAACGAGCTAGTCTAGTAGAGGCTTACTAGGGACTTGGTATTTGCTTATGTATTCATACATGTATTTAAGTTTCCGATCAATACAATTATAGCATGAATAATAAACCTTTATCATGATTAAGAAAATATAATAATAACCACTTTAATTGCCTTAGGGCATATTTCCAACAGAATGCATGTAGACATGGTGAAGAGATGTCTTGCAGGGATGTCAGTTACCGATTTTGTGAGAGAGGAGAAGGACACGTCCGTACGAGACGACAGTTAGTGTTGGACACACACATTATCCTAATGATGTCTATTAACTAACAGGTGTTAGTTAATAAAACCATACAGGTTAATTCTAATCCTAACATAACTAACACATTAACACATGTGGATCAGAAACATTGATTAGTAGACCTGAGATTGCGCAACACTCCACATGATCACGTCAGTTGCCCGTGCCTTGTCTACTTTAGGAAAAAGGCGATCATGGGCAGACGGTTTCTCCTATTGCTGAAAGCCAGCGAGGCCGGTTCCTCCTTCTCTACTCGCTGCTCCGGTGGCGGGTGGATGGGGAGGGGTTCCCGTTTCTTTCCTGTGCTTTTTCATCTAGAGTTAGTCTTTCGTGCGGTGGCGTTGGAAGGATGAGGACAACATCGCACTTAATAAAGTTGCTTTGGCTTCCTCCTCACCACGACGACGCTCTTCATGGTGACATCGAGAGCCGATGGCCTCGCCTTCTCACCTTCGGTCGAGGTGGTGAGATTAGGTTTGCTTTCTCTCTTTAACGCTTGCTATTCGAATCCAGATTAGCATGGGGATATTGACCGGTCAACATGCCACAACAGTGGCGAAGCTAGACGAAAATCACTTGGGGGATACAAATTATCAGTCTTTGAGGGATGCTAAAAAAATATCTAGTGTAAGCCCTCCTAATTTTTTTCTTCAGAAAACAATCCAAGGCTGGGGCAGCGGCCCCCTGGCCTCAACATAGCTCCGCCACCGTGTCACAGTGACAAGTGCCTTGCTGCTTGCATCAGGCATGTTCATCCACTCAGAAAGCCTTTATAGCCATGGTGTTCCCCTAGATTGTGCAATGGTGGAGGTTGTGCTTCTTCTCCGTCAAGCGCCTCAGCGGCGTTGGATATTGGCAACAACCGTTAGTTTCGATGTGTGCAGGGATCTCTATGGATTTTCTTGAATTTTTTTATTCTCTCTGTCTCATAATATAATACTCCCTCCCTCCCAAAATAAGTGTCTCAACTTTGTACTAACTCTAGTACTCTGTCCGTCCGAAAATACTTGTCATCAAAATGGATAAAAAGAGATGCATCTAGAACTAAAATACGTCTAGATACATCCCTTTTTATTCATTTTGATGACAAGTATTTCCGGACGGAGGGAGTATAAAGTTGTACTAAAACTGACACTTATTTTGGGACGGAGGGAGTAACTGTTTTCAGGCTGTCTTAGGATCCTCTCTTCATGGTTTTCAGGCATGTGTTATTGTGATACTCCTAGTTGATTAATGATACACGCGGCTTAAAAAAACACTCCACGTGACCACGGAGTGGACGAAAACATGCGGAAGAGGACGCCTGAGGCTGGTCGTAATGGAAGTATCACAGTTAGTATCATGCATGCCAACTAGGCAATTTTGATGACGTGACATAGAATTAAATGAAGAAAGAGAGGATTGAGTATCATACCATGATACCGTATCATAATAAATGTTATGGTATTATGTGTAATACATGACAATAAATAAAGTACTACTCCCTCTGTTCCTAAATATTTGTCTTCTAGAGATTTCAACAAGTGGCTACATACAGAGCAAAATGAGCGAATCTATACTCTAAAATATGTCTATATACGTCCGTATGTGGTGTCTATTTGAAATCTCTGAAAAACATATTTAAGAAGGGAGGGAGTATATGATACTAATCATAATACTATGCATTAGATAGGTAGTATCATACACTAATATCATATGCGTGATGCTAATATATGATACTTCCCGTTAAAACCAGGTTGACATGCCCTCCGACGTGCGATCACGAACGGCCAGATTTGGATTTCCATGGTGGAATTTCAGTTTTCTGGAAAAAGGAGCAGTAGAAAGTTTCAAGAAAGGGCTGTCGTCGTCGGAGAAAACCCGAGCGACGATGGCCAGAAAAAGCGAGTGTACCGTTTAATTCTGCTCCTTTCCGCACCCGCACAAGAAAGCGCCGCCGCTCGACGAGAGGGAGATGGCGGCCCTCCTCGTCTTTACCCCGCTCCTTCCACCAGCGTCTGCTTTGATTACCTTCCGTTTCTGTCGTCGCGCAGCCGCGCAGCGAGAGGAGCACACCAGCCGCGCGATTGCGAGCTCCTCCTCCCCACTCCATAAATAGCGCCGGCTTGGCGGGCAGCGGCGGCGCCTGCCTCTACCACCTTCCCTCCGCATTTCCAACGACAGCACAGTGAGAGAGAGGAGATCCGCCGCGCGAGTAGATTTCCTAGCCGCGCTCCGTTAGCGCGCCGCCCGTGCGAGAATCCAAGAACCGGACGGAGGAGCCGGGGCCGCGAGATGCAGAGCATGGCGGCGTCCTCCTCGTCCCACTCCTCTTCAAGAGGCTGGGCGGCGGTGCGCCGTTGCCCCTCCCCTTCCCTGCCCGCGCGGCATGTCGCCTTCTCCTCCTCGTCCTCTTCCCGCTGCCCCGTCGCGGGCGCCGGCGCGCCCGTCCTGCCGCTCGGCATTCGCGGGGGCCGCCTGCCGCTCCCCTGCCCCCTGCTCCCGCCCGGCGGCAAGAACGGCGCTTCGGCGAGAAGGGCGACGGCGGCCGCCGCCGCGGCTTCGCCGTCGGCGGAGGGAAACGCGAAGCCGGAGGCCGCCGGCATTCCGCGGACGCTGCAGCTCGGCGCCATGATCCTCGTCTGGTACCTCCTCAACATCTACTTCAACATCTACAACAAGCTGGTCAGTCCTAATCGACATTTATTTCCCCTTTCTTCCTGTATAGGGTTATTATACACATACAGATCGTTTCTTGATCCTCCTAATCCAATCTTCCTTTGCATGTGACTGCTGATGATTGATGATGCTACTACACAGGTTCTGAAAGCAGTGCCCTTCCCGTACACCATCACCACCTTCCAGTTCGCATCCGGCTCCTTCTTCATCACTCTCATGTGGCTGTTTAATCTGCACCCCAAGCCAAGGCTCTCCCTTCAACAGGTAACAAGATGGATAAACACTGATCTTTTATCATTATTACCCTGATCGTCTAAAGTTTGAATTGTTTCCTTTTCGGTAACACCGTTCATGATTCATGTGAAATCGTATAGTAATTCAGTTTTGAGATGAACGGATTAATCTTTTAATTATCGATGCAGTACGCAAAGATCCTTCCTTTGGCCTTAATACACATGATGGGCAACGTCTTCACCAACATGAGTTTGGGCAAGGTGGCTGTCTCCTTCACGCACACCATCAAGGCCATGGAGCCCTTCTTCTCTGTTCTGTTCTCAGTCTTGCTCCTCGGGCAGGTATTTTATTTCATCTTAAGTGCTCCGTCCTGACAAATGAAATGTGCAGAAAGAGATGAATATGTTGTTCTTAATTGTGCTGTTCTTGCAGACACCTTCTTTACTGGTAGTAGGTTCTCTCGTGCCGGTTGTCGGTGGAGTTGTGTTGGCATCCATGACTGAAGTTTCTTTCAACTGGTTAGTTGTAATGTTGCCATTAGTTAATATTCCAAATGTCAAAGGATTGGGGAAACATTGACTTTTTGATTACCCTCTTCAGATATTGTAAGACCATCTACATCCGGATATAGCAAATCCAGCCCCTCATAGGTCCGCAGACGCGTCCAGGCGTGTCCGCGGAGAGGGCCCGGTCACCCCTCATTTTGCGTCCGGTGCAACTGAGTACCTCAAATATCATACCTCAAATCCATACTACACATGCAACACAAAAGCTACGAAGTACCACATCGATAAACCTAGCCTACTTCTACTCTTCGTGAGAGATGTAGATGACCTCCGTGCCGGTAGTGCCTGACGTACCTGCCTCCTGGTGGATGGCCGCCTCCCGCTGCTTCGGCTCCCTGTCGGACTCCACCTCCGCCGCCTGTGCCTCGCGGAGGTTTGCCTCCACCTCCGCCTTTGAGCGGATGGAGCCGAGGATGGCCTGCTGCTCCGCCGCCTCCTCCGCTTGGGCGACCTCAAACTCGCCCGGCGCGTCGGCCATGCTGAATCCGGCAGCCGGACGCCGGATCTGCCTCGCCTTCCTCCTCTGGCTCCGCATCCTCCAGGCCGTGTCCAGCACCTGCTGCTCTGCATCCTCCTCCTGTTGCTCCGGCTCTGGAGGCAGGCCGGCTGCAATCCGAGCTTCGTGCCGGGCCTGGATCTCCTCAAGGAGCTCTAACCGACGCTCCGGAGCGAGCATTGCATAAGTGGTGATCCGCTGCCGAGCCATGGCTACAGGCGGACGGCGAGCTCCGAGCTGCGAGTGAATGGGGAGTGGCGGCACGAGGGAAGGGATATGTGAGTGCAGCTAGGGTTGGGGGTCACCGTCCGGCTTAAATAGCCAGATCTGACCCCTCGGGCATCAATCCAACGTGGCGGATGCGCCCAGGCGCGTCTGGGCCTCCTCATATACACCAGATTTGGGCTGGATATGAGGGATGCCGGTCAGCCCGGACGTATAGGGCCAGTTTGAGGAGCCCGACCGGGCCATGTTTTTGACCAGTCACTGACCGGGCCGTCCACCCGGGCGTATAGGGTGCGTTTGAGGAGCCCAACTATAGATGCTCTAAGCTATATAAATATGGAATGTATCACACTATCCATTAGTTCAGTCAAGCTTATCACTACCACTCTGGAAAGAAAGAAACCAGTAGTTCACACTGTTGGCAATCCAGTTAGCCTTATATGCTTGTATCACTCAAAACTTACTAAAATGGGAAGTGAGGTGTCAATTATGAATAGACTCTAGTTAGGTTACAACTGTATACATTACCGAAAATGCAAATAATAATAATATTGTTTTTCCAGTTATTTTAGCTAAAATAATGCAGCAAAATATTTTTTATTTTATTTTGCAATCCAAAACATTGGTTGTACTTCAGGCTCCCCCAACTGGTTTATTTCCTGTGGTCTTATTGAGAACCATCTGCCATCATGTATACTGAGTTACTGACTGCATATGTACTTTGGGAAAACAGGATTGGATTTTGGAGTGCCATGGCTTCTAATGTTACAAATCAGTCGCGAAATGTTTTCAGCAAGAAACTTCTTGCTGACAAAGAGGTGATTTACTACTTTATTTTGTTCCATTGGGCATTCACACCGTACAAACCTGATAACTATCCTGAACCACTTTCCCCTTACGCATTTCTTTTCTTACAGGAAACGTTGGACGATATAAATCTCTTCTCAATTATGACTGTCATGTCATTTTTGTTGTCGGTCCCATTAATGCTATATTTAGAGGGCATCAAGTTTAGCCCATCATACCTACAGAGCACTGTGAGTTTTGCCAGTTCGCAAAAGTAGAAATGGATTGGTTTGCCTCCCTTTTTTTGGCTAATCATAACTTTTTCGAACATTGTACCTTTTATGTAGGGCGTAAATCTTCAAGAACTATGCGTGAAAGCAGTCATTGCTGGCACTTGTTTCCATTTTTATCAACAGGTGTGCTAATCTTCACTAAGAATCAGTTCCCTTCAGAAATATATTTAAATTTTTTTGGAGGTTCTACAAAGGTTCCAAGAATTATCACTTAGTAGCTTTAGGGGCTGGACTTTGCCCATTTTATATTATATTACTATGGTCAACCGCTTTCAGTGTACATGTTATTTTACCTTCAGTGATGTTAGATGAGTGGTCCTGCATAATAAGTTTCATGACCTGAAATTCAGCTTCTACCACTTATCTGTTTTTCTTTTCTCTTTGATATTTACTATAAGTTCTATTCAGTTTTGTCCTTAATTGCCTGTAACAAAGTTTCTATTTGTTTCCGAGGCAGGTTTCATATAGTTTATTGGCCAGAATATCACCTGTGACCCATTCTGTTGCAAACTCTGTCAAACGAGTTGTTGTCATCGTGTCATCCGTTATCTTCTTCAGAACTCCGATTTCACCTATCAATGCCCTTGGTAACTTCATGACTAACCAATCCTATTTTACCAGCAAGTTCTAACAATTCACTTTCCGATTTGTTTCTCTGAAATATAATCTTACCTTGCCTGCAGGAACTGGTCTGGCTCTGCTTGGTGTTTTCCTGTACTCTAGATTCAAGAAGGCAAAACCAAAGGCAAAGGCTGCATAAAGACCGCTTATATAGCAACAATTAGCTTCAGAAGGATCAGGATCAGGGGAATGTACTGCTTTCACTGGTAGCATACACTTGGCTTTCCCCCAGTTTGTCTCCACCATGTTCTCTCATCTTCTTATTTGGCTGTTTGTACCATGTATAGAAGATTTTTATGAAGGTTGTGGTGGACCGACAAAGAAATAGCACTGTCAAAACTCTTTTCAAGGGAATAAGAATTTTGGCATGTACTCCTGAAAGTTCTGATACAGAATATTAGCCTTTTTGCAGTGATTCTCTTGACATGTTGATGAAACTTATACCTCTGGTGCACTCTGCATGCAACGTCGCTGTTGTTTTCAAGTCAAGTGCATCCAGATGCATTATTGGTCAGCTTCTAGCACATTTTTTTATTCATTTCATGACTTCTGCTAAATATTGTTTAAGCACCGCAGTGCTATAACGTTCAAGATTCTAACTTCCATAGTGAAAAAATAAATGTTAAATCTCAACAAGGGGTAGTTTTACCATTTGAAAAAAAAAATCTAGTTTCTGAACTTCTAATTTTTCTCTAAAGATCAGTATCAATGGACGATTAATCATGTGCACGTGCATATGTGGTTTCCTTTAGGCAAATATACATTAAAAAACCGTGTGTCTTGTGGAAAACTTCAATTTTGCTCGAGATTTCCTTTTCACTTATGAGGGAATTTTGTTCACAGCAAAAATAATTTGTTCAAGGTGATTTCCTCACCAAATAGAAACAAAAAAAATATTATTTCTGCTTGCTTAAAAGAATAGAACATTCCGGATAGACCGGGTGAAAGTGAAACAGATGGTATTGACAGGTGACAACCCATAGCCATACTAACCTGTGGATGAGGAGTTGAGTAAACATTCACCATAAAAAATAAGAGAAATTTTAAAGATCACAGGAAATATATGTGAATTCAGAGTGGATCTGTTCCCACAACTTCATGTTCCAGGTGAGGCGAGAAAGAACTTTCAGTAGATTAGCTCATGCTCCAACCATTCAATTAAATTTACCTTACACCACATGTAGCTCTGGAGATAGAAACAGTTAGTGGCAGTGCTAGACATAAAAACCTGCGATACCAATCCACCTAAACTCGTAGTACTTGTATAATTTTTGTGAGTATTTTCCGAAGTCTGCGATGTCAGTTAACATCACAAACACTGTAGCTTCACCAGTGGAGACAGAATTTTCATATTTTCATAGTTTGTAAAGAAGTGTTGAACTATTGGGGAAAATGTATCTTTCTTCTGATTCGGGAAATTTGGGAGTCCATATGTTTGAAGACATGACAGTAAAATGTACAGTAGCAGAAAACAAAGTAGCTGTAGCAGAGTAGAGTATTGCTAGCCAGTAATTCCCATGATCTCATATAGGCGTGGAAATGGATAGTTATCTGACAAGCTGTGGCACAAACACTGAACAGTGCAAGAAAACAGGGAGACACTAATGCACGAATTAAACCAAGTTAATCTCCTCAATATTTAGCACTAACAAATTAACCTACAATCACGATAAACCCATCACCATGCACCATGCAACTAGTGCGTTTCTTATATTCGCTAAAAAAAAGAGGAAAACCACAATCTAGGGCTGTTCTTATTCTGAGTTTTCAGAAGAAACACCAAATCTTCAGAGGAAAAACTAAACAGAAGAAAGAATTTGATCAGTGCAACGTGGTGCAGATAGAGGTGCTTCTATGTGGTAAGGATGGGCGGGAGGTAGTCGGACTTGGCGCCGAGGATCCGCGCCTCGGTGTCCGGGAAGAACTCCATCCCGGGCAGCTGAGTCACCGCGCCGTCGCCGGTGACGCTGACGGGGTAGGTGAGGAGGTGGCCGGGGAGGTCGCGCTCTGGGCCATCGCCGGCGTAGAGGTCCCAGTACCTTTCGGCCATGGCGTTCACCTTGTGCACGCACTCGAGGCTCTCCGGCCGCTGGAACGCCTCGTCGACCATGCCGAGGTGCTCGTACCAGAGCGCCATCCTGAACCCGTGCACCTGCCCCCTCGCCGGCCGGCTCGTCGCCAGGTGGCCCGGCTGGTACCCGCCCATGGCGATCTCCGAGTCGCGCGCCCCGTCCATGGACCTCTGGTTGATGTTCGCCGACCCCACGATGATGTACTCGTCGTCCACTGACAAGCAAACACACAAACGACCAAGAACAATCAAAATCTACCAACATGCAGAACGAACTGAATGCGCCGTACCGGTACGTACCGATCATCATCTTGGTGTGGACGTAGATCATGAACCGGCGGTTCTGCTGCGCCTTGAGGTAGTCGCTGTCGGGCTCGGCCTGCTCCGGCGGCTGGTACTCACCGGACTTCTTGGCCTCCCGGTTGCCGAGGCAGAAGAAGGTGAGGTAGTCCTTGGGTTTGGCGTCGATCCCCTTGGCCTCGATGGCCTGCGCGATGTCCGTGTACATCATCTCCATGGTCCTCCTCTGCCAGTCCAGGATCGCCTGCACGGACCCGCTCGCCGGGATGCCCTCCGGCCACATGGGCACCACCACGTACACGGTGAACCGCTCCCCGGCCTCGATCTTGCTCACCACCTTCATGGACAGCTCCTTGGGGAGGAGGTGCAGCGCGCCGACGTCGTCGGGGTTGATGCCGTCGGGCTTCCAGCAGTAGGAGCTCCCCAGGAAGTACTGGTTCTCGATGTAGATGAAGCTCTTGGCCCTCCGGATGGCGCAGATGTACGCGTCCTGGATGCTCCGGTCGATGATCTGGTCCTTGCCGCTCACCAGCCCCGCCTTCGCCGCGTCCTCGGGGTTGTCCGGGAACCCGAAGGCGGCGCCGCCATCGATGGACCGGAAGAGCTGCACGTTCCACGCCTCCCTGTCCTCGGCGTGCATCACCGGCGACGGCGGGATGATGTCGTCGGCGAGGTCCCTGAGCTGGACGAGCAGGTCCTTGCCGCCCTGCTTGCGCCACCGCTGCTCGAAGTTGTAGAGCACGTCCCAGGCCACGGGGCCCTCGAGGCGGCAGTGGATGTCGTGCCACGGCTCCCTCGGCCCGCCCTTGGCGATCGCCGCCGTCGCGAAGTTGGGCTGGTGGAAGTCGTCGTGGTGGGGGCCGTCCAGCGTCCTGAACAGCGGGTGGAACGGCGTGTCGTAGCGGCCGTCGCAGAGGTCAAGCCCGCCCACGAAGCTGAGGATCCGCCGGCGCCGGCCTCCGCCGCTCTGGGGCATGTCGTGGTCCACGATGACGGTCTTCTGGTGGTGCGTGAACATGGTGGAGATCTGCAGGTCCTGGACGAAGCTGCCGGAGTCGTCGGGGTCCCGGGGGCAGAGCACGCAGTGCACGTCGGTGTCCTGGAAGTAGTTCATCGTCTCCTCGTCGTGCGTCGCCATGAGGCCGTCCTTCTTGAGCACCCCAACCGAGGTCCGGTCGTCCCAGACCAGCATGAGGACCCTGACGCCCTCGCCGGCCTTCTTCTTGAGCAGCTCCCCGAGCGTGACGCCGCCGCCGGCCGGCTTGGGCCGGTTCGCGTCCCTGAGCAGCGCGATCTCCGTGTACACGGACCACCCCGTGATGTAGATGAGGTGCTTGGCATTGCTGATGGCGGCGAAGATGTCCTCCCAGCAGCGGTGCGGTTCGTAGCAGCGGCCGTCGTCGAGCGGGATCCTGGGGATGAAGCCGTCGGGGATGTGGGCGTCCTGGTATAGCGTCACCTTGCACCCCTGCCGCTGGGAGAAGAAGGTGTAGGGCACGCCGGGGTTCTTCCCGGAGCGGATGCCGTGGCCCCAGGCCCGGTCTTTGGAGATGTCGAAGTACTGGAGCTTGACGTGGATCTTGCCGCCGCCTTCGACGGGGTTGCGGCTGTCGTCGCAGAGCGGGAGCCAGCGCTCTACCTCGTCGCCGCCGTAGATGTCGCGGACGGGGAGGTAGCCCGTGCCCACGACGGAGGCGCCGATGGTGCTGCTGCCCTTGATGGTGAAGAGCACGTCGGAGGCGAGGTGCGCGCAGTAGATGTGGAAGGACTCGAACCAGCGCGGGGTCGACGACTCGTCGGTGAGCGTGCGGGTGCGGCCGATGCGGGCCTTGCCAAGGCCGATGGTGGCGTAGAGCTTGCTCGCGCCTTTGCCGACGCCCACCGTGTCCTCGATCCCCTCCACCAGCTGTTGCTCACCATTTTTTAAATCAAAAGAGAGATCTCAGTACGATGTTGCAAAGAACTCGTACGTGAGCACTCGATCAGAGCAGGGTACCAGCATTGAAAAATCATCGAAACATTCGCTGAATGTGCACGACGATCCTACCAGCGCCAAACTCACGAACTGGTCCAGACGTCCATTTTTCCGCAAACCCGGGAGCTTTGCGGGCATCCGGACTGCTGCCACGTACACGTCTACCACCCTGGCCCCATCCAAAAAAACTATCCCGCGGTTGCATCCTTTGCAAGTGTCGCGCATTCATGCCACTCCAGAGTGCTAACGCTTAATTCATGTCAGTCCAAAGCGGACGCGATCTCTAACTGAGGCACTGAAGTGGCGTGCCGGCCGAGAGCGTCGCCAGCCTCCGCGCCTGTTTCAATGTCGGAGGCGCGTGACTAGATGGTTGTGTACCGCATACAAAACGGCTGCCCATCTGTCCGTCTACTGGCATTAAATAGCCGCGGCACCTGCATTGACACAACCCACCGCTTGGCCTGGCTGGAGCTCGACGCGGAGTCGGACGATAAGGAGGCACCGGCAACCGCGAACGTCACTAGCTCCGCATCGTTCGTGCCGCCACCGCACTTTGCGCCCCGCTGCAACGACCACGAGACCGGCTCGTCCATGGTCCACGTCTAGCGTGGTCGACACGACAGACTGCGGTAAGGAATGGTACCTCCATGGCTTGGGTCCTAGGAGGGCCACACCCCATGTCTTATTATTCCCCTCCCGCAACTTCACTTCCTTGGTCTCATAACAGGTGAGCATGTTGGACATAGGGAAGGCGGGACGCAGGACACGGACGCCACCATGACCGGCGATCCTTTAGACTAGGTTAAAGAAGTCTCACTCGCTTTTTGTTTAGTTGAAATATATGAAAAGTGTAATGATCTTGCTTCGGTTTAATTGAAAATCATCCGGTTTGCATGAGAATCGTCCGGTTTGTTAAAATCCTGTTTGAAATGTTTACGGACACGGTTGGATGACCGGCTCTTATATCACTTTCCGCGGACAGATACCGTGTCCGTTTTAGGGGTCTCGTTGGCCAGCTCCTATATCACTTTCCCTTACACCCTAGACCCTTTACATCCCGCACCAACACTAACACGAACTCAAAGGCCACTCAAGGAATCAAGGACGCACACATAAAAGTATTATAAAAGAAAAAAAAAAGAAAAAAGAGTGATGAATGGAACAAACATGACGAACAAGGATGTACAAGGACGATGCATGAGTGACACCATCACTGGACTCAACCATTCAATCCAGATCATGAGTTTTCACACTAAAGAGAAATCTCTTCAAACTCCATGTAATGCCTTTAAGAAGAAAACATCATACAGCATTGCTAGGTTCAAATAATGAATATCGGACATAGAGTTTTCACCCTGAAATTAAAGACCTTGCACTCTAAAAGCACCACCTAGCCGACGTCGCCCTATGCTGGTGCACCTGTTGATCCGTCATTGCACAGTCACACACACGCATAGTCCTGAAGTGGACCTAGCCACAGACTAGAACCATGTTCGCACAGCACATGCAGCCGAGCCGTGGTTAGGGACGCCTGTCACATGCCACCATGAGTCCAGACTGCTCATGCGGAATCGATTTAGGCCAGTCACATGGGGCAACTCGGATGAGGGCTCAACCCGTGCATGGACCAGACGTTAATGTTCATGTTAATCTCCCTTCCTCCTTCCATCTACTCTCTCCGTTTCATAATGTAAGACGTTTTTTAACAATACACTAGTGTCAAAAAAACGTCGTATATTATGGGACGGAGGGAGTAGTTTGCAACCTTCATGTGAATGTGGAAAGAGGTAACTTAAAAACAAAGACAACTTTGTTTTTGAATTTTCCCTGAAAGCGAATAACTAGGATTTCGAGGCAACAATGGATTGAGGGCAAATAGTATGGGCATAGTCCGTGACTCTGTGGATTCTCCACGTCGTTGCAAGTCAACAATAAAGGAATTATTAGAATAAAAGTGTCTTCAAGGGACTACACAAAGTTTTTTTTTTCTGAAAAAAAGGCAAAATCTTTGTCCTCCTTTCAGTAAGGTGTGAAACTATACAGAAAGCCCAACCGGACTAAAGCGTAGGAAAGAAGACAAGGCCAGTATGGGCAACATCTAGGGGATTACTCTCTCTGCATTAGACTAAAGAAGTGTTGGGCGCAGTCTGTCAAAAAATGTTAACCTTTATTTTTTATCTTCAAGAATATAATCAAGACATACTATAAGATCCACAAGTTTTTTTTTATTTTAAACCTGCCAAGCCAGCTTGACTACATTGGTGCAAGGCGTATTTCTTTCTTCTGCGAGTCTACGCCCGAAGTCAAGGCTGCCTAGTCCTCAACGTGTTTGACTGACTGCTTGGCATAGGCCGACTTGGGTCCGTGTGCCATTTGCTCGTAGAGGTCTTGACTGGTAGTCCACTGTGAAGTCGGAGTGGGTTCCTCGAGCAGAAGTGATGATGATGACTCATAGGCGACCTCGACGGTGTGCGGGGGTCCTGCGGGTAGCCAGGTTGGTGGGTTTAGTTTTTTTTGGGCGTGTTGTAACGGTTTTCGTTCGGATTTATATTAATTAATCGAGCAATTCTCTCCTAAGTTTTGAAATGAATTCAGTCCTAAGGGACCGTGTTCAAAAACAAAAACCTTTCAAGCCTGAAGCAAAGCAAGGGATCCAAGATCTTAAGGGGGCTGACGCCCGAAGGGCAAGAAATTAGCCAATCAATCTTCAACACTAGCGCCGATGGACCAAAGCTCCGGGTGATTTCATTAAGGGCATTTTTAACCGATCCCCTATAACCGATTAGCAGAGTAATTACTCCTCTAACCGGCATGTAGCCGATCCCCAATCGGCGCTAGTGGAGGATAAATTATCCTCAGCCGCGCCCCGCCTCCCTATATTTACTCCATCGTTCGGCGTCCGAGTACAAAATCTTCTCTCCTCCTCTGCCTCCCCTGCCCCACTCCCACG
>NC_041381.1:200494597-200692284 GCF_002162155.2 Triticum dicoccoides
CGTAGGCTCCGCCTCGGTCCTTGACCACACGGATATGTGCCTCCCTTGTCCCGTCGCCGATGCACAACCGGTAGATCTGCGGCTGCCGCTGCCGCCGCCGGATTCGGCGCTTTCGGCCGTCACTGACTGCGCCTTGCCATGGATTGGCCGGGTACCGGACCACACAGCCTCAGCAATGCCTTCGCGCCGCATGCAAGTATTGGCTCCGCCTCTAGCCGCTCGGATCTCTCTCGTCCGTGGTTCGCCGACAAAGACACACGCGGCCGTCGCTCAGACTCGGCGCTGGTCTAGGCTCACCATTGCTGATCATAAAGTGCGATGAGTTCCCGCGACAGGTGGTGCGCCGAATTTCTACCACGCCGGAACATCCCGGATAGGTGTTATTCAAGTGCAAAATGGAGAATGTGCTTCTTTTGATTCAGTTGTTCACCGGGTTCAGTGCAATTTTGGTAGCTCATCGTTTGCTCAAATTTACGTGTAGGATGGATGCAAGTTTTGGTACTGGGGAGAGGATTACATCGATCTATTGATATCACGAAATTTGACAGATGCTCGTGCACCCGTTGCTAGAGTAGAGACTAGAGATGAGACTAGATGCGAAGCAACGTCGAATTCTTCGAAATCGAAGAAGAAAGAAGTGTGCAAGCTCGAGAAGCCAATAAAGAGAAGCAACCGAGAAGAGATAGAGAATATATTAATCCAAATAGAGAGTTATGGAAGTTGGATATCTTTTAAAGTGTGTAATTGTGGTTCTTGTTTTCTTTGGTCTTCTCTTTTAGCGAAGAATTGATGAATTATGTACTCTAATGCATCAAAATAATGTTGAATGAAATAAGGAAGCAAAAAAAATAAAATGTTTCAACGACCGAAAATGAAATGCAAATATGTTCTTTTACTCCGTTAGATATAAGGGATTAGTTAGGTCCGGCCATGACTTGGTGGAGTAAAATACTACACTAAAAGTTTTGATCGTTGCTGGTGGATCGTTTGCATCGACGTTGATGACTTAATGACTTCAGAGTTTGAGAGAGAGAGAGAGAGAGAGCGAGACCTTGCGGAGGAACTGCGGCGCTTGGCTGCTGGGCCTGCTGTTGTTGGTGATCCCCTCGCCCTCGAACACGGTGACGTGCAGCGTCCCATGCAGCAGGATCCTCGCCATTTTACCCCTCTCCCTCTCACCGTCGCGCTCCGGGCAGTGTTTTGCTGTTCTGGGTCGAATGGATGGGGTGATGCGACGATGTATGAGCAGTGGAGGGGTGCTAATTTGTTGCGGCAGGGAGGAAATTAAGGAGGGAGATGTGGAGGCGGTGGTGCGTCAGAAATAGAAAGCCGGGGAGGAAGACCAGGGGACGGACGCGCGGAGGGCGCCGCGCCGCCGCGTACGTCGGAGCAAGCTGAGGCGATCGCTGTAGCTGCTGCATCCCCGGCGCGCACGGCGTGCGCGCATGCGGCGATCTATCTGGCTGTGCGGCCGGTGCCAATCCGATCGAGCATGGTCGCGCTGCTGCGCCTTTTTTTTCATGGAAAGACCCAACTGACAAAACTGAAAAATAACAGAATATCGCGTTACAAGTCTGGTGTGGCATCATGTATTTTTTTTATACTACTAGTATTTTTTGTAAATATGGAGCTCACGTAGGCTCATGTGACTTCTGGCAGTCTCGGCCATCTTATCAGTGGTGTTATTTTTTCTTCATGCGATGAATGCACAAGATTGTATGCATAGAAAAAGCACTGAATTTACAATGATGATGTTAGCAAATTTAAATCTTTTTCTGTGACAAAAAAATATTCGACAAACTAAACCATCAGCTCATTTCACAATATGTTTTCATCATTGTCTTCGTAGTGATAATGGCTTTGATACTAGTTCCGGTTTTCTTGTACTCTCTCTGTTTTTATTTAGTTTGCATATTAGCTTTGGTTAAAGTCAGCTTTACAAACTTTGACCAAGTTTATAAATAAAAATATTAAGATACACAATAACAAATCAACAACATTAGATTTATTGTTGAATGTACTTTCACATCGTATAGATTTATTATGATAAATGTTTATATTGTTTTCTACAAACTTGATCAAACTTTACGAAGTTTGACTTCAGTCAAATCTAATATACGGAGTAAATAAAAACGGAGGAAGTAAGTACGGGTTGGGCGGCGCGTCTCCCGATACATTCATGTGCGATGCTACGTTGGCTGCCGGTCATTGGGCTTGCTTGTTTGGTCCATGATGTGAGACATGTACACAGACATGTGCAACTGTAGCAAGACAATTCATACACTTCAAATCCGTCCGTTGATTATGCAGGGTAAGGCACTGGCCATTCAGCATTGGACTGCCCAGTGATTTTTCAATCAGACTCTTCAAAGGCTCTGGCCATTCTCTCGAGCGATAATCTTTTCAGGTCGGTCTATGGTCATCTAGCTGCTGAGATTAAAGCTCATTTGGTAGTCAGAAAGTTTGTTCCTCTAAAAGTTAGCAGATATCAAAATAGGGTAGCACATCAATTGGCACACCATAGCTGCACTGAAACTTGTACTGCGGTATGGTTGAACTCGATTCCTCCATGGTGTGAGGAATTGGTGTCTTGTGATTGTAGCCCTCTCGTTGTGGAATAAAACATCCTTTCCCCCGAAAAAAAATTCAATCCGTTGAACCATGTACACAAGGATTCCCTTATGCTCCGTTTGGATGCAGGCATTCAGGAGCTTGGCATTGAAAATTTGCTCGAACGCCAAATAGATGTGTTGTTGCGTGTTATAAGAGCATCTCCAGCCTTTTGTCCCCCAGCACACCTAGCGAATACCTTTTGACATTTGCGCCGGCGGTTTTTTCATCCTGGGCGCGATCGAGTTTCCAGCCGCGCCTGCAGGTTTCGGTCCCCAGACGTCTAAAAATTTGAACTTGTCTTTCCCGCTGCCAAAAGACATCACAGGTTTGGCGATCATCATGCCACGGGTCAACGATCATCATGCCACAAATCGGTGATCATCATGCCACAGGTCGGCGATCAAACAAACCGAAAAGACCGGCGAACAAAAGAAATGAATCATGGACATGAAGCGCATCAAATGGTAGGCTCCTCTGCCGTGGGACTGGCCGGGGTCGGCGTCGGAGTTGGCGTGGGCGTGTCCGGGCTCGGCGTTGGCGTGGCTTCAGTGCTCGGGCTGGTCGTCAGCGTCGGCACAACTTCATTGCTCGGGCTGTGCGTCGGCGTTGGTGTCATCGTGGGCGTAGGGGCAGTGGTCGCCGCCGGTCCGGGCATCTGGTTCAAGATGAGGCCGCGCTCCGCCAAGTACCACTCCTTCACCTGCTTGTCCATTGTCGACATGTCTGCCGCCATCAAGAACGCCAGGTCGGTGTTCCTCTTCTTCGCGGCGATGTTGGTTCTGAGAAGGTCGAGCTTGACATCCTGCTTTGTCATCAACGTCGATCACCTCGCGTCGGATTTCTCCTCCCTCTTGGCGGCGCTGCTCTTGGCGTCGGCGATGCACTGCTCGATCGATGATTGCAGCCGTTGGGCAGCGGGTGCCGCGTCCCTTGCCACCTTGGCTCTTTTGTTGCCATGAAGGCACCCTTCTGCCGCCGTCGGGGTAGGCACGTGTCGGTGAAACCGAACACCTATGGGGTCACAAGGATCTCTTCTACGTTCGGCGGGGGATTAGCTGCACGAAGAGCAGGTCTAGCAGTTAGCACACATGGGATTTTACCCAGGTTCAGGCCGCAAAATGCATAATACCCTAGTCCTGCTTGTCTGGATATATGTGTTCTTAAGCTTTTGAACTAGCTACAACACAAGCACGGTCCAAAAGTCTGAATCCTCTCCCTGTATGCCTTGGGCCTCCTTTTATACGTAAAGGGGTTGCCACAGTGGCACACAGGAGGTGGCACGCTATAGTGTACGAGCTTATCGCTCGGCGCCGTAGGAAATGCATTTATTGCGTTGCCTACGTGCCCTCTTGCTTTATAGGGGACGACAACAAAAGTCATCCTATCCGTCGCCGCTCCTCCTTGCTTTGACACGCGTCCAGGCTGACGAGGCATGCAGTGCCACATTGGCTAACTAGCTGCTGTGTTGGCGCGATGGTAAAGCCTCACGAAGATCTGCATGCCGCCACGCAGGTGTCTGCTTAGTTGGCACGCCGATCGTCGCACTGGAGTGGCGGTGAGGTGGCGAACCCTTGTCGGGCGCGGGTCTGGCCGCGGCCTAGCGATCGTCCCCAGCAAGGCTTGCCGGGGGCCTTGGAGTCGTTCCCGGCAAGGGTCTTGCCGGGGGTCTTCGTCTTCTGGTCCCACGTGGACCCGTGGGCTGTCAATCTTTATGAGGATTTGCATGCTACCACGCATGCGTTCCCAAATCTTGGTTTTAACATTGTCGATGGTGTCTGAACTCTTAGCCCCAAGGGTGATGGGTTTGCTGGTGCTGCGCAGGTCGCCCCGGCAAGGGTGTTGCCGGGGGAGGTCCAGCTCGCCCTCTGCTCCTTGTTCTTCGAGTATCTGTCTTGGTAGTCTTTTGTGTTTTATCTTCTGTTGTCCTGCCGGGCCCGACCACAGGCTTGGCTACAACTGCCCGTGCACAAGTAAGGGGTACAAAAGAGCCCGCACTTTTGTACACCGACAGAAGCTCCCGGGCCTGGGCCACACGTGAGCGCAAGGCGTAGTTGGGCCAGGACCAAAGCAGTGCGCGGGCACGCCTGGTAGGAACTTAATCCTCCACGATCTCTTTGGTAGTTGCGCTTCCCCACAATCCGCGTCGAGCGCGTGACATGGGGGTCGTGCGTGGGATGGCCTCAACATGCTTGTGTCATTCCGCAGTTGATAGTAAAGAGGCGGCCCGTGCTTCCCTTATTATTAAAAAAGAGGGATTCACAGGGGCGCTACTCATTTACTAAGTGGACTCGGGTCGCAGCCTGCATGGCGCCACACCCCACGACCACGGGGTGGAAAATGATCGCCCCACCTGTTCCCATGCCTCTGACTCGCTCGCCACGTGTCCCGCATGCCTTGGGAAGGGCAGGCGATGGATGTGGGCATTAACGCCGAGGCGGGAAACTAGGCGTCGCTGATTGGGGTAGCGGGTCGGTTCCGATTCCCTGCACTTCAGGAGGCCGTATTGGTCGTGCGGGGTGGCCGCCCCTTGGGCTAGGTGGCCAGGCTCCGGCCTTGCTCTTCTATAAAAAGGGAGAGGGACGGTGTTTCTCCACACCGGTCCTCCTCTCCTCCTTCTGCTTGACATCTTTCTTCCATTCGCCATGGTGAGAGGGAGCGTCGGCGCTTCGACGGCGGCGACGAGGGCTTCTTCTCGACAGCGCGCTCCTCCTCCCCCGGAGCTTCCGGCGGTGGAGCCCGCTAGAAGGGGGAGAGGAAGAGTATGAGGCCAAGGCTGCCGCGGTGCTCGGGGAAGAGGAGAACGGGGCGGCGCGCCGACTGCACTTCCGCTGGAGGCCCCTCCTCCAATGGACGGTCATGTCGGAGACCAGCCCCTCGAGTTCTTCATCCACTTGTATAGGCGCGTGAGCGGCCATCTCCATCTCCCTACCTCGTTCGCACGGGTGATGGAGCAGGATCTGCCGCAGGCTTTCAGGCTACACATGAGGGGCTGCGGGAATGGCAGCACGTGGGTCAATGTTGGCTTCCCGCGCCCTCACGTCATGTACCTTCGTCGCGGGTGAAATTTTTTTGCACGCGCCCACAGCTTGTTGGAGGGGCACGTTCTCCATTTTAAGTTAATGAAGAATGACCTGCTCTCCGTCAAGGTCTTCGGGAGCTTAGGAATCCGCTTAGGGTGCTGCGTGGAGAGTTCCACTAACGACGAAAGCCCCTCCTCGAATGACAATGGCGAGGAGGACAGTGCCAGTGACGACGATGACATCGGGCGGGAGGACGACGACTCCGACTCCAGTTGACCATTAGTGGCAGCACCATCATCTGCTCCATGTCCTGCTGGCTCTCGCGTTGGTGGTCGACGGGCTTCCCCGCCAAGCTCTCCATCGCCCCATTCCCCATGCCCGTCACCTTTCTTCGCCTACCGTGCCTGGGAGGAAAGGGGCAAGAACGGGGATTACAGGGCTCTTATCTTTTTCTCAATTTATAGGCACTTGCCGAATCTTAACTTTCTAGAAAATGTAATCTTCCAAGCTCGTGCTTATGTTCTGTAACATCTATACTTGCATGAGCATATCAACGAAAAAGATGAGCTTTTGTCGGGAACTCACGCACGTAAACGTTCGTGCAGAGGTGAAACGCCCCTTTAATAAAAATAAATGAGTCTCCTCGGCAAGCTACCTTGCCGGCGCCCTCTGTGCCTGCCGGAGAATCACATCTGCCAGGTTACAAACACAGGGTCCAGCCCCCTGCCGATCTCTTTTTTTTCCAAAGGTTACGACAACCATCTCGGATGAAGAAGCGTTCGAGTCGGGGATGGGAGCACCTAAGTCCAATTAGAGTGGCGAGGTTTTCTAATGCACAAGTCACAAGTTACGAACATGAATGGGTAGGAGATAAACTTTATCTGGTTGGGTCGTCGGGGACGACGTGCCGGGCAGTCTTCTCAATTTCTTGCCGGAGCATTGTCACGGTGGCTGAAAGGAGGAGAGGACAGGGGCACAGAGCCTTGACGGTTCCCCAGTACCTGCTAGAATCTAAGGTAGCACAATATCCTGGGCAAGCATGGCATGTATGTATATATATATATATATATATATATATATATATATATATATATATATATATACATATAGGGAAAATCCATTCTACCACCCGGTGGTAGTTACCCCATATGTCTCATATACTACCATGTGGTACTATATATACTACTTTATCATTTTAAACATATTCATATACTATATCTAAGATATTTCAAAGCAAGTTACATGAACAAATTGCATATGACCTCATAGTTTTTGTTATTTTTATGAAATACGTACATATTTGTACTAAAAAAGAGCATACTCAAAACATGGTATATACTACCTAAAAATTAGTATACATACTACCTAATCATTGTTATATACTACATACTACACGCACATACTCTCGATTTCGACAGATACTACATACAACATACAAAACGCAAGTGGTGGTAACTACCACTGCTTGTAGGAAACATTTGTCCTATATATATGATAACACCCTTAAGAGTCTTATTCTGCTAACACCTCGCCTTATTCTGCTAACACTAACAATCCCTCGACCCACCTCACCTTCTTCCCCGCGTCACTCCCCCGATCCCCTTCCACCTTCTTCCACGCGTCACTCCCCCGATCCCCTTCCACCTTCTTCTCCCAATCCCACCCCCGCCATCCCCTACCACAACCACCCCTCCAACCCTCTCCCCTCTCCCCAACGGCGTCGTCCCCACCCAACCTCCTCCCCCCGGTGCAACACTCTCCTCCCATGACCGGAGCCTCCGTTCGGCCTCCTTCCCAGCCGGCCCGGTGGATGGCCGCCGTGGTGACATCCCAGAACGACGCGCCTCCCCTCTGGCACCCACGGAGTCATAAGAGGGCGGCGGCGCCATTGTTTCTTCCCCGAGCCACCTCTCGATGGATCCGGTCCACCCGCCGCTGGATTTGTGATGCAAGTCATCAACCTTGCCAGATTTGTGATGGATCCCTTCCCTACTCCCTGGCAATCTCCGGCCATGGTGCCCTTCTCGCGCCAGATTTATGCATCCTGGGTCCTGGCCGCAGCACTAAGCTATGGTGGCGTTCCTCTACTGGAGATGTGGCGCTGCCCCCTCCCCAAGTTTCTCCACTGGCATCCATGGTAAAGAATACGAGCCGCCACCGCTATTGGGTCATCCCGTCAAGCTTGCCCTGATCCCGCCGCGACTGGTTTGATGTCAGGCCAAATCCACCCCGACGAGCTCCCTGCCATACCCCTGCACCCATTCCTCTTCTACCTCCCCTCCTCTGCCCAAGAGCACCGCCGGCAGTGCCACATCGCCCCCCGTACTCCACCCTGTTTGACTACTCCTCTGGGAGGACGCATCCACCTACCACCTCAGCATGCAGTTCGCTCGCGTCGGGCTCGTGGTGCGGTGGCGCGGGCGTTGCAACGCAGGCCTTGCTGGGGAGGGCGGGGGTGGCAGCCGCCCATGTGCCCGTGGAGGCCGGATCCCGTGCTAGGAGTGGCCGGTGGCCGCGCATGTGCCAAGGCCACATCTCCTCCTTGCAGGAGGGGCGGATCCGGTGGTGGGCTCCTCCTTGTCTAGTTGGTGACCATGGACGGGAGACTCCGGCGACCACATACCCTGCTGTCACATCGGCTCCCTCCTCCCCACCTCCGACATCGGCCTCCTCTACTCTCGATGGTCTCCACTTGATGCATCGCATGCAGTCCACTCCTGCGAGAGTGCCCACACCACCGAAGACTGTGAAGTAGCAGCATCAGTGGGGGAGGTGGTCTCCTCCATGGCGCATCCACCCTCAACGGCAGCGACGACGACCAATGGAAGAGCAGTAGCGGGTGTGCAGTCCACTTGTTTTTTTTGGTGGTAGCCCCCAACCGCGCCGCCGCCGGGCCCCCTTCTCCAGCTAATCCCCTTGCCGCCGCCGGAGGCCACCACCGGGCGAAGCCCGCGTTGTGGCGGCGGTGGCGGGGCCTTCCCCCCGTGGCGCGGCTCGGATCCATGGCGGTGGCCATGGCTGGTGGAACGCGGCGCAACTTAGCGGCGGGCGGCGCCGGCGTGGACAGGTGGGCCACTTCCCTGGCCATGTGGATGGCGGGGAGGTGGTGGGCTTCGACTGCGGCGGCGGTTCCTCGCTGGATGTTGGTGGCCATGGTGATGTTCGTCCTCGACCCCGATCTACTCCGATCTGCAGCGGATCCGGCCCTTGGTGGCTTCGGTCACCGTTCTTGGGTGCTGGACTTGCAGATCCGGTGGCTGGAAGGGCTCCGGGGGAATCTCTTGGCCGGCGTGGCGGCCACTCTGATGGCAGTGCCTTTGGGTGTTGCTTCCCTCGTTGGAGGCTTCGAAGAGGACCTCCTTCCTTCCACCCCTCCCAGGAGCTCAGGCGAAAACCTCAGAACCCCCTGTTCCAAGCGACGACGACACCATGGTGCCGTGCTCCTTCCTAAAGGCGTTGCTCGGGGGCTGCTCAAGTGGCGGTGGAAGTGGCGGCGGTTCGATGTCGACACATGCATTCTGGTCAGCTTCATCTTGGAGGCTGTGGTGACGTAGGTGACGCTCGTCTGGTGGAGCTACTGCCGATGGTCGAGGCATCGTCGGCAGTCTGCGCCATCAGGTTCGGGGTGCTCAAGGGGAAACCCTAGATCTGGGTCTTCCGAATCGGATGATGATGGCGTTCTATCGCTTTCCCTTCTGGGGGCATCGACTTGGAGCAAGTGCTGGCTGGAGGGATGGTGGAGCGGTGTTTCATCTCACACTTTGATGGCGGCGGATATCGATGGCATGGTGTTGTGGAGACTCGGCGTCCGACGCGCGGAGATGGGCTCGCGCAGGAGGAGGTTGCTGTGTGGCGTTATGGTGACGTCGATGGCAGAGTGGCCAGACAAGGTAGAAGCCTTAATATGATCTGAAGACCTGTGAAAGATGGCGGCGACGACACACGAGTGCGTCTGACCGGATTGTGCCCGAGACCCGGTATGTGGCTCGGCTGGGGATTCCGAATGAGTTTCAGCTTCCGGCTTTTGATGTTAGGCTTAGGTGAGTGGTTTGGGTAGTGGCCCAACTAGCACTCCTTCATCATTTTGGATAGGAGTAGCGGCATATGTTGCCAAGATGGTGGATTTAGGCACATTGTTGTAATACTTTGTAAGGTCCTTGAGAATAATCAATAAAGTGGCCGTATGCATCTCCCAGATGCAGAGGCCGGGGGTCATCCTCCTTTTCTAAAAAAAAACTTGTTTTTGGTATGTTTTTTCTTTAGATTTTGGCTATGTGCAGCCCACACGTTTTTCAGAGTTTTCAGGTTTTGCAAGTCGTGTCGCAGTTGATCAAAATTGCGTGCAGTCTCTAGGATCAAAATTGAGGTTCGCTCATCTGTCCGCTATGGTTCACTCTGTTCCTTGTGATCCAAGATAGAAGAGACACAAAACTAAATGTTCACTGGTACTATGGGTGTGAGCGGTTTGCTTCGGTGGGCCTAGAGGTTCACTCCATAAAAAATGCAGCTCGCTTTGTAAATTATGTTTATAGGAACATCGAGCAGTATGGATTGATGGCATGTGCGGTTCAAAAAATGAAAGAAAAAAACAAAAACTCTTGGGTGCGCTCGGCCGGCCCAGGGCACCGAGAAAAAAAGGTAAAAAAGCTATGCACTTTGTCTTAATAGAGTCCACTCCAAAGGAAAATGTGGTTCATTCTGTTTTGAAAAAACTGTTTTCAAAAGGTTCGTGCAGAGCACTCCATTTTGGTAAATGACTTTAAAAGGTATTTGCAGCTCACTTCGGTTTCCCTAGCAGCTCACTTTGATTTCACTTGCCTACGACGTAGTGCAATTAGTTGCAGCTCACTCCAATGTTAAATTTCAAGGTACACGCGATGGTGGATAAAAAAACAAAAACAAGCAAAAAGTAGTGTGGTTCACTCGCCTTGTCCTAGCGGTTCACTCGCCTCGTCCTCGAAGTGCGGAAGAATTTCTAAAATTAAAAAGAAAACAAAAAATGTGTGTGGTTCATTTTGCAGTGCGTTTGGTCCTCGGATGTGGTTCACTTTTGAGAGTGATGCTGTTCACTTGCCCCCAACATGAAAATGCAAATTTTTTAGCGAAACAACAAGATGATAATGTGGATCGCTTTGATATATGGTGCGGCTCACTTGCCCTTGTCTTTGCGGTCCACTCTCGTTCATCAAAGAAAGTTGAAAAAAAGAGAACAAAAACAAATTCTCGTATGGAAAAATTTACGTCCCAAAAAAATCATGCAGTGCACTTGTCGATCTGATGAAGTGTGATTTTTAGTCTAAAAGCAGTGCGGTTTTCTGTCTGATGCAGTACACACGATGATTTTGGGTCGCGAAAAAACAGAGTGTCCGCATTTTGTTAAAATCAAAATTGCTCTTAAACCGTAAGGAATTGGAGAGAGTGTTCTACATGAAAAGTTGCGTCTCGTCAATATATATCCATCGATGTATAATTTGAATCATTTCGACAAGCGGTTTGTAATTTCTTTTTGTGAAAAACGGCCGCTGCCTCTCGTCGCCAGCCGCACGATTTTTAAAATTAACTAAAAACCATAAGGAATCTCAAAAACATTTTAACATATTAAAGTTGCGCCTCATCCGTAGCTTTCCAACGGCGTGTCATACGCCTTATTTCGACAAACGGTTAGAAAACTAGAGCGAAAACAGTACCGAAAATTTGAAAAAAATTGAAAAACAGAATTCCGCGATTTAGTAAATTTGAAACTACTCTTAAACTGTAACGAATTAGAGAAAATAATAGATAGGAAAAAGATGCGCCTCGATGATATCTTTCCAACGGTGTATCATTTGTTTCATTCCGACGAGCGGTTTAGAAGAAATCGCGAAAAAACGCTCGCTGCCACTCATGATGGGTCGCACCATTTTTGAAACTGCTCTTAAACCGTGAGGAATAACGAAAAGTGTTCAACATGGCGAAGTTGCGCCTAATCCATAGCTTTTCAACGATATATTACACGCCTCATTCTGACAAACGGTTAAAAAATTAGAGCAAAAAAGGTATCGAAAATACACAGCATGCAGTTTTTTGCGACGGGAAGTTCACTCGTGAGAGTACTGCAGCACACTTGGTTCAAACAATGACGTGCACTTGCGTTGAGCATGCTGTGCGGAAGTGTTATCAGAATAGTTATTCTGCTAATATTAGCAGAATAGACCGACTGTATATATATATATATATGTATATATATATATATATATGTATATATATATATATATATATATATATATATATAAACTAGCAGGGAATTGTACATGCTAAAAACTATCCGGCTGCGCACAGGGTCTGCACCTGGCTCTGTACATAGGATTACATGCCTTGCCGGCAAGGCTAGTACAAAAGGGGGTTGCCGGATCTCCCGGCAACCGCTCCCTATGGGTAAAACTTGTGAAGATGTTCAATATTCCAGGAGTTGCTCACCGGAATGCCATCCTCGGTCTCCAGGCGGACTGCACCGGGCCTGGTGACTCGTATTACCCGATAGGGGCCTTCCCACTTTGGCTCAACTTATTTGAATTCTTGGCGAACTGAACACACCGAAGAACAAGGTCACCTTCCTCAAGGCTTCGGGCGTGAACCTTGCAGCTATGATAGCGGCGCAAGGCTTGTTCGTAGCAAGCGGCTCACATAGCAGCTCGAAGATGATCTTCCTCAAGGAGAGTTGTATCATCTTGGCGCAACTGCTCTTGCTCAAGCTCATCATAAGCGAGCACTCTAGGTGACGCGTATATGAGTTCCATGGGGAGAACTATTTCTGCCCCGTATACCAGGGTAAAGGGTGTCTGGCCAGTGGCTTGATTTGGTGTCGTTGTGATTGACCAACGAACTATTGACAATTCATCAATCCAGCGCCTCCCGCAATTGCGCAGCCTGTCGAAAGTTCTCGTTTTGAGGCCTTGCAACACTTAAGCATTTGCCCTTTCCGCCTGGCCATTGCTTCTTGGATGAGCAACAGAAGCAAAGCAAACTTTTCTGCCAAGGTCTTGATATACTACATGAAGGTGCGGCTCGTGAACTGTGTGCCGTTGTCGGTGATGACTCTATTTGGCACACCAAAATGGCAAACCAGTCCTTTGAAGAACTTGACGGCCGACTATGCTGTCACCTTTCTCACTGGCTCCACTTTCGGCCACTTTGTGAACTTGTCAATCGCAACGTACAAGTACTCAAAGCCCCCGATGGCATGGGGAAAGGGGCCCAGTATGTCGAGCCCCCAGACCAAAAATGGCCAGGAGAGAGAGATTGTCTGAAGGGCTTGAGCTGGTTGATGAAGCTTCTTTGAATGAAACTGGCACGCTTCACACTTGGTTACTAGTGCCGTCGCATCCTGGAGGGCAGTGGGCCAAAAGAAACCTTGCCGGAGTGCTTTACCGGCAAGGGCTCTTGACTCTATGTGGGAGCCACGTATGCCTCCGTGTATCTCTGCCAACAGCTCCAGTCCGTCGTCCCGAGGAATACACTTCAATTTCACGCCATTCGGCCTCCTTTTGTAAAGGACATCATCCACAAACTGGTACATGCTAGATCGATGGGCTACTTTCTCTACTTCTTCTTGCTCTTCAGGGAGCTCCCCTGTTTGGAGGAAACAGACTGTATGTTGTGCCCATGCCGGAGCCTGAGGCTCGATGGCAAGGACTAAGGGCATGTCTTCTACCGTGGGGGCAGCTGTCTCTACAGCAAGAGCTTGGGACTCTGCCGGAGGCCGCTGCTCCCCGGCAAGCTTGGGGTACATGGCAACTTCCTTGCCGGTGGCTCCTGGGAGCTTTGCGGGAAAGTATTTGCTGAGGCCCGCCTTCCTTCGCTTGTTCTTCTCTGCTGATGGTTCAACAGATGGCTGAGTTAATTGAATCACAAAGGTACCTGGTTCCACAGGTAGCTTGAGGGAAGCGCACTTTGACAAGTCATCGGCAATGTTGTTCTTTGCTCGAGGAACATGCTCTGCTTGTAGACCGTCAAAACGCTCTTCCAACTTCCTCACTTCATCCACGTAAGCCTCCATCACCGGGCTCTGATAGTCCTTGTTGACTTGCTTGACGACAAGTTGTGAATCTCCTCTGACAATAAGCTTCCTGATTCCGAGGTCCGCCGTGATCCTGAGATCGGCAAGCAGCCCCTCGTACTCTATGGTGTTGTTTGTCGACCTCTCCCAGGGAAAGTGCATCTGGACTACGTACTTGAGGATCTCTTTGGTGGGCGCGACGAGCAGCACGCCGGCACCAGGACCTTGTAACAAGAAAGCCCCATCAAAGTACACAATCCAATGACTACTTACCTCTTTACCGGGAAGGGTGGTCTCTTGAACTACTTCATCGGGCGTGGATGTCCATTCTGCTATGAATTCTGCAAAGCCCTGCTCTTGATCGTCGAAGTACTTTCAAATTTGAGCCCAAAGCTCGACAGCTCCAACGCCCACTCCACAATCCTCCCAGTTGCATCTGGGTTGTGCAAGATTCGTTGCAACAGGAGACGAGTGATGACGGTGATCTTGTGTGCTTGAAAATAGTGGCGCAGCTTTCTCGAGGCCATAAGAAGGCCGAAAAGCAACTTCTGCATGCCAGAATACCTTGACCTAGCCCCCTGCAAGAGGGAGCTGACAAAGTAAACTGGGTGCTGCACCACCTTCTTCTTTTGCTTTACTTCGCTCATTTGCGCAGACTCTGTCTTGTCAGGACCGGGCTCTGCCGGGGTTCTGCCTTGCCGGCCTCGGCTCCTGCCGGCCCTTAATGCGTTGCCTACAGTGCCGAGCGATAAGCTTGTACACTGTAGCTTGCCACCTCCTGTGTGCCACTGTGGCAACCCCTTTACATATAAAAGGAGGCCCAAGGCGTATAGAGAGAGGATTCAGACTTTTGGACCATGCTCGCGCCGTAGCTACTTCAAAAGCTCAAGACACATATTTCTAGACAAGCAGGACTAGGGTATTACGCATCTTTGCGGCCTGAACCTGGGTAAAATCCCCTGTGTGCTAACTGCTAGACCTGCTCTTCATGCAGCTAATCCCCCGCCGAACGTAGAAGGGATCCTTGTGACCCCATAGGAGTTCATTTTCCCCGACATCTTTGGCGCGCCAGGTAAGGGGAGTTAGTTGTGAGAATCTGGTATGTTAGTTAGTACAGTAGTTTCTTCATCGCCATGGCTCCAAAGAAGAAGACGATCACAGCGATCGGCCCATCTGGAGCTGCTCCGCCCGTGCCCGCGTAGACGGGTGACGCGGTAGACGCCAGTGGCGGAGGAGATCAAGACTGTCCGCATCACCCAGACGCGAGAAGCCAGGTGAGCGGCATCGTCCACAGCGGCGACGGCGATCCGCACACCGCCGCGCCCAAGGATGGAGCTGTGCTGCCTGCGGGTGGCGAGGGGACCTCCAAGGGCAGGAAGACGACCCTGCCGGCGCACGCGCCGTGGTCCTCTCAGCTCATGCGCGATGAACAGCGGCGCGATGTTGAAGACCCTGGGTGCCACCGCGGCAAAAGCCCTCAGCGTCACCTTCAGGACGCCCAGGGCCAACATGCACGCCATGATGCCGGCGAAAAGGCGCGCGGCCATGGAATCATGATGGGACTCCTTCTAATGTAGTTAGAAGTCTGAGTTCCTCCCATTCCTCACGCCTGTCGCTGCCACCCTCACGAGTAGAAGCATTGGTGCGAGCGCAGCTACTCCTCGACTTTCCTCTTGATCTGGAGAAGCAAGAAGAGTGGAGGCTGCCATCCAAAGCCTTATCAGCCATGCCAATAGGGACGGCCACCAGGAAGCAAGTCCCTCACGGCACCGGGCCACCGAGCCGGTGCGCGTTGGCAGTGGAAGGGTCAGAGGCACCACGACCACGGTGCACTCCCCTCCACCATGGCCGGCCCGTTGGGTTGACGCAGCCGTGATAACGTGTCCACGGCGTCGTCCGACCCACGGACGCGTCGGGACCAACGTCAAGTTCTCCGAGAGCAGCTCAAGGAAGACGCCCGGACCACTATCGAGTGGCAACGGGATGCACGTCATCAGTCTGATAGGCATGCTGGGCCTACTGTGTACAAGCCTGCGCTAGGGGACGCTGGCGACTTGCCTTATGCGATAACTTGTCCAACGTTCATCCATGAGCTACGTCAGTTCCAGTGGCCCAACACCCGCGTGTTCAAACCGGAGGTCCCGGAGAATTACGACGGCAAGACCCACCCGTCTGAGTTCCTGAGCATTTACACCATTGCGATGCAAGCTGCCGGAGCACGAGACGACAAGGTACTCGCCAACTATTTCCCATTGGCACTCAAGCCCAATGTAAGGTCATGGTTGATGCATTTGCCGATAGACTCCATATCCTCTTGGTCCGATCTGTGCCACGAGTTTGTTGGTGCCTTCACGGGCGGCCACGTAGCTCCTGGCCAGGCAAGCGATTTGCATGTGATCCCTCAAAGGGACGGCAAATGCTTGCGCAAATACATACAGACATTCAGCTGTGTCCAGTACAACATCCCCGATGTTCATCCCGCCGCTGTCATCAGCGCATTCCATCAGAACGTGCGTAATCGTAAGATGCGTGAAGAGCTAGCGATGAACAAGGTTGTAGATGTTGCCGAACTATATGTTCTGGCCGACAGATGTGCCCGAGCTGAGGAAGGAAGAAAGTACCCCGGCGAGGATGCCGACGTGGGAAGTGACTCTGAAGACAAAGACGCCGTCACCCCAACAAAGATGGGCCGACGATGCAACATGAAGCACAAGGGAAAGACCGTTCTTGCCATCGAGGAATCCGGCGACCCCAGCGCTGCCAAGAAGGCCAAGGTTGACGAACCCGGCAAGGAGATTGCCGGGTGCAACGCCTGCCGGGCCTTGGCGGCTGCCAACAAGTCAGAGGGCTCCGACAAGTAGTACTGCAAGATCCACTGTACCAAGGGCCACGATCTCCAGAATGTCCGCCAAGTGGAGCTACTGATGGAGAAGCAAAGGGCTGAGTACGAGAGACGAGACAAGGAGAAGGGCCGCAGATGAATACAAAGGGCCAGGCATCTTCAGCTCGTTATATGCGTAGTGCGATGCCGCCATGAACTTCTACATTCGGCGGGGGATTAGCTGCACGAAGAGCAGGTCTAGAAGTTAGCACACAGGGGATTTTACCCAGGTTCGGGCCGCAAAGATGCCTAATACCCTAGTCCTGCTTGTCTGTATATATGTGTTCTTGAGCTTTTGAACTAGCTACGACGCAAGCACGGTCCAAAAGTCCGAATCCTCTCTCTGTACGCCTTGGGCCTCCTTTTATACGTAAAGGGGTTGCCACAGTGGCACACGGGAGGTGGCACGCTACATTGTACGAGCTTATCGCTCGGCACCTTAGGACAAACGCATTTAATGCGTTGCCTACGTGCCCTCTTGCTTTATCGGGGACGACAACAAAAGTCATCCCGTCCGTCGCTGCTCCTCCTTGCTTCGACACGCATCCAGGCTGACGAGGCATGTGGTGCCATGCTGGCTAACTAGCTGCTATGTTGGCGTGATGGTAAAGCCTCCACGAAGATCTGCATGCCGCCACACAGGTGTCTTCTTAGTTGGCACGCCGATCGTCGCACTGGAGTGGTGGTGAGGTGGCGAACCCTTGCCGGGGGCGGATCTGGCCGCGGCCCAGTGATCGTCCCCAGCAAGGCTTGCCGGGGGCCTTGGAGTCGTCCCCGGCAAGGGTCTTGCCGGGGGTCTTCGTCTTCTGGTCCCACGTGGACCCGTGGGCTGTCAATCTTTATGAGGATTTGCATGCTACCACCCATGCGTTCCCAATTGTTGGTTTTAACGTTGTCGATGGTGTCTGAACTCTCAGCCCCAAGGGTGATGGGCTTGCTGGTGCTGCGCAGGTCACCCTGGCAAGGGTGTTGCCGGGGGAGGTCCAGTTCACCCTCTGCTCCTTGTTCTTCGAGTATCTGTCTCGGTAGTCTTTCATGTTTTATCTTCTGTTGTCCTGCTGGGCCCGGCCACAGGCGTGGCTACAACTGCCCGTGCACAAGGGGTACAAAAGAGCCCATACTTTTGTACTCCAACAACACGTCCGGCTTGTAGGTCTTCTTGGCCTTGGCAAGAGCGAGCTGACACTCCTTCCATTTCTCGCACAACTTGATCTTGGTGAACACGTGAAGGAACTTGAACTCTTGGTCGCAGTTGTCCTGGAGAAACATGTTGAACATTTGAACCATCTACACAGGCAAAGACAAAAGTGTTGGCGAAGTACATGGTGATGATCTGGGCCGGCGACCGATGGCCATACCCGACCCTCGACGTTGGCACCGGTTTCCAGATGAGCCATGACGTCCTCTTGAATCCCATGCCCTTGTTGTATGCCGTCTCGATGGTCGCCCAATGGTTCGCCATGGTCTTCTCGCCGCGATCCATGTGCATGTTGGCAAAGTCGGGGTCGACCAACTTGCGCTTGTCGCACGCCGTCTTGATCCTTCTCCAGTACGTGTCGGTGTTTTGATTCGAGCTAATGATCGGATCGATGCTGACGGTCTTCCATGCTTCAGCGAGGCACTCGCTTTCCTTGGACTCCCACTTGAGGCGAGGCTCGCCCGGCCGGGCTGTGGCCGCCCGCTTCTTCTTTCTCCATTTCGGCGCTGGCTCCACCTCCGCCTGTTCTTCCTCATCCACCTCCTCCTCGGTGTCGTCGAGCTCGTCGTCCATGTCGACGATGGTGTCCATCGGTTCATCTTGCACGCTGAACCCGGGGCATGAAGCGGCGACGACTGAGCCGCTCGCGATGATCTCGTCCATGTCGGCGTCGATGTTGTTGAACTGTGGCGCCAAGCCATGCGCAAAGGGTAGGGCGCCACGATGTAGAGGAGGCGCAGGCAAGCCTCAGTATGCCGGAGTAGCTGTACTGGGTGTTCAGGCCGGCGGTGAACGCGGGGGAATGAGTGCACTGGTCGGGGTATAAGCCAAAGAGAGAGGCACGCGGCGATGTGCCATGCGGGAAGGTGATGTTGGGGTTGAAGCCGCATAGTAGCTAGACAAGGGCGCGTACCACCATATTGGCGGCAAGAAGTTGGCCGGTGATGCAACGCTCTGCTGGCTCCCCCATGTGGCTTGTGGGCAGTGGCCGGGCGGAAGGTTCATCATCCCCGCTCGAGACGCCTCTCCCTGCTCTGCCGCCGTCGCCACCACGTCCCTGGCCTTCTTCATGATGAGCCTGTTCCGCCGATCGGTGGTGACCGCCTCCCAGCGCTCAACGTCCACCTTCCCCTCGACGTTCGACAAGCCGACGGCCTCGCCATCAGCGCTCTCGGCTTCCTCTGCTTTGGCTGGGTGGTATCAATGGCTAGGCGAGGGGGAGCATACTTCTTCGGCTGCATGGCGGCCGGAACTGGAGGAGAATGAGGGGAACAACAGGGAGAAGGGGGGAAGCACAGGGTAAAATGGAGGGAAAAGGAAGGAAAACAACAATAAATATGCATGTTTGTCGCTGACAGCATGGGCCCACACGCCTTTTTGTCTCAGCCGGCGCCTGGGTTCAGCTTGGGTTTGCTGGTTGTTATTTTGGCCCAAACCGGCGATAAACAATGATCTGGGGGTGCGAATGGGCCGATTTTTCACCACCGGCGCTAAAAAAGGCGCCCTGGGGGCCTGTTGGTTGAGTGGAGATGCTCTAAGGCTGGTGTAGCACCATCTTTGTGTGTATGTGTATGTGCTTTTCATAAAAGAGCACGCCTAGAGCTCAGTCGATTGAGAACGCCACACATGTGCAGATCAACATGCAATTCATCATAGTGACTATTTCCCTTATTTCGTGTGTCCTTTTTTAAGGGGATGAAACACTTTTATTCAACTAATAAAGAGTTTGGATACAAATAACATCCAAAGTTCCCACAGTCCACACATCAGTGGCAAAGCTTGACAAGAATGTATGGGGGGGGCAAAAAAATTTAACCACTGCAATAAACTAGAACTCGTAGCCTTTAGACAAAATCTTATTCATATTACCTTTATTGGTTGCAAAATGCATACATACATACTTCAAAAAACAATTAACTAGTACAACTGAGCTTTCAAACCTCGCTGAGACCACACCATGGGGGTACTATAGATCAACTTTTCGGTCTCTTTTTTAGTCCCAATTCAAGTAACTGGATGAACAAATATGTGCCGCCAGCGGCAAGGCAAATCCTTTAAAGAGACCAAGTCAATAAGAGTACTAATCAAACTCATACAAGGAACCAAAATAACTAGACAAGGAGTGGCCGACCAGCAGGCCGTTCATGTAGATGCAGGCAAAAACATTGGTGGCAACGGATTAGTGGTGAAGACACAGCTCGAGCACACCCTTGTTTCTTGCTATCCCTGGTTGCGCGCACCGCCTAGAGGTGGAGCTCTTCGAGAGTCAGCGTCGAGTTAGTGTGGCATCAGTCGTGCCGGATGAGATGGAGCCGCTGAGCGCCTGAGTAGCAATGGTTGGGGAGCAGACGAGTTATGCATGCGTGAAGATGATGGGTATGCATGCGTGAGAACATGGGACTAAGAGCATCCACAATGTAATGGTTTTTAGCCTCTATAACTGCCTCTAAAGTCTTGGAGCCCGCCTCTACACATTGCAGACATTGCCTTTAAGTTTTTTAAGCTTGGCGTCGACACTAGCCTTGGAGGCTGCCTCCAAGGATTAAACAACGCCATGGTCCTACTAGTCAGTGTATGGTTGTGGGTAGGCCATGCAAACTGATCAATACATTCTTCCTTGTTTATTCTATTGTGGGACCATTCCTTAGAGTCAACAGCTGATGTTACACACTACGTGGTTTTTAGATCTAATTAGAGGCTGGAGGTGGGGCCCAGGATAGAGGCAGCCCACCCTTGTACACTGCTGATGCCCCGAGGCAGACTGTAGGGGCCACTAGTAGTAAATATAAAATGAATCTACTTTGGGCTGGGGGGAGGGGCACGGCCCCCTCAGGCTTGTACATAACTCTGCCATTGACACACATATCGACCAGGATCTAGGGATGCTGCTGCCCTACCTACTTCATGAACTTGACGTTGGCTTCCCTAATGTCATGGTCAATACTGGTCTTGCCGAAGCACCCTTCTTGACCTTGATATCTTGGATCATTGTAGTTCTCACTGGTACGCGTTGGTGCTATACAAATGGTTTTTAACCCCTTTCCGCGATGACATTTGGAACCGTCGGCAAGTGAGTGTGGGCGATAGGGGGGTCCTTCCCACATGACCCAGAAACCGTTGGGGATAGGGAGCCAAGATGCATATACAGTACTCCTACTCGTTTGTGCTCCCATTGCCATCACAATCAGTATTTTGTGGTGCTACCTTTTTATGATGCGCGGCCCATCACAAACGGTTCACTATTATAAAACGTGTATGATAAGCATACAATCACACACATTCGCTTTTCCCAAACCATATGCGATAACTAATTAAGAAGATTAGCTAATTGTCGTACGAGTGTCGGATAGGATTACGAAACATCGGACCGTCGTAACATCGTCGTACACGACAACTATTGCACATGCTATTCTGTGGTGCAACGTTTACGATGCATACTTTATCAGAAATAGTTCATGGTTGTGAATCGTGTACGATAAGGCAACTATCACAAACTTTTAGTTCGCCCGCACCATTTGTAATATTGTCTAACATCGCACACACTTTGCAGACGGCAACTGTGTGCACACTTGCACATGCTTCCTCTGCGTGAACCGTCTCGGATTATGGTATATACCGGAAACGTTTGTGTTTTACCAACCATGTGTGCCGTAACGACCTGGAGAGCGTAATTTCACCGTAATTTAATTGCTGCTATATCAAATTGTATCGGATTTGAATTTGAATTTGAATTTGGATGTATGCTATAGCTTTATTCAGATCCATCAGGTTCAGACAACCAATGCATTATTCAATTTAGGTACATATCAAGAATTACATAAGAACCAAATAAAGAATGATGAACCATAGTTGTATACTTGTACTATTAAAGACGGTAAAGAAATAGGCAAAATACATTCTGGTTGCTGAACAAGGTGAAGCGGAATTCCCATATTGTGCCCTCCTCCATGCAGAAGGCACGCATGACTCTAGTCCAACCCCTTGTGATGGCCGACCGCCCATCCTTCACGGTCTTCATGAAAACATCTAGATAATCGTCGTGTTCTGGTAGAAATACTTTAACCTTTGCATGCCCACCAATCATTTAGTTTGAGAGGTAATCTTGAGTAAACTGCTTTGGGAACCACTACAACGGGAAAAAGATTCAGACATTATCATCTAACACAGCTAATTATGGGTAGTAAAAAGAAGGCTGCAGAGTTCTTACTTACCATCATGCAGTTCGCTATTGTATTGGATAAAGTGTAAACAAATAGTTTAATTGCCATCTTTTGACCCATTTTACTAACAATTTTTATCAACTTCCTCACTTGATGATGGTTCATCGATATCTCATTTCCCCATACGCAGAAAGGGTCGAAGCATGGATCTTTACCAATGACATATGTACCTAAAAGCACCAAGTTAATATTAGAAGCTAAACACCAATTGCACAATGATGTAGTACAACACTCTTTTATAATATCTTATAACATCCAATATACTCACATATTAGATGAATTAACATCTTATATTATGGGCCGGAAGGAGTTTATTGCCTTCTTACAAATTATCAGTTGATTAACTGCTACTGTATCCATGGGTTAGAGTTAGTTTGAGCTAGTTCGGGCTCAAATAGCCCTAAAGTATATCTAAACATGAGGGCTAGTTTGAGCTAGTTGCATCTATAACCCACCCAAAAAACTATCCAACCCAAGAGGTGCTAATTGGAGCTACTTCTCCTAGTGCATTTATTGTCAATCTAAGTATCTAACCCTGTCATCCAAACACCTCTTTGGATGGAGTTAGTTCAGGGTTAGTCATGAGCTAGAAACTAACTCTAACCTCTAGCTAAGTTGAGTATCCAAACAGGGTTGTGTTGTTGTTGTTGTTGCTGCTGCTCTTCTACGTATATCTAGACATCATCAGAACATTAAGGACTCTTCCTTGTTGCTATGTAGCCTTGGATTGCATATGTAGACATTGAGTACAATGCGTGTTGCTATTGAAGGAAATATGCCCTAGAGGCAATAATAAAGTTATTATTTTTTTACCTTATTTCATGACAAATGTTTACTGTTCATGCTAGAATTGTATTAACCGGAAACTTAGTACATGTGTGAATACATAGACAAAACATAGTGTCCCTAGTATGTCTCTACTTGACTATCTCGTTAATCAAAGATGGTTATGTTTCCTAACCATAGACATGTGTTGTCATTTGATGAACGAGATCACATCATTAGGAGAATGATGTGATGGACAAGACCCATCTGTTAGCTTAACATTATGATCATTACAGTTTCATTGCTACTGCTTTCTTTATGACTTGTACATGTTCCTCAGACTACGAGATTATGCAACTCCCGAATACCGGAGGAACACCTTGTGTGCTATCAAACATCACAACGTAACTGGGTGATCATAAATATGCTCTACATGTGTCTTCGAAGGTGTTTGTCGGGTTGGCATAGATCGAGATTAGGATTTGTCACTCTGTGTTTCGGAAAGATATCTCTGGGCCCTCTCGGTAATGCTCATCACTATAAGCCTTGCAAGCAATGTGACTAATGAGTTAGTTGTAGGATGAAGCATTACGGAATGAGTAAAGAGACTTGCCATTAACGAGATTGAACTAGTTATATTGATACCGACGATCGAAACTTGGGCAAGTAACATACCGATGACAAAGGGAACAACGTATGTTGTTGTGCGGCTATCGATAAAGATCTTTGTAGAATATGTAGGAGACAACATGAGCATCTAGGTTCCGCTATTGGTTATTGATCGGAGATATGTCTCGATCATGTCTACATAGTTCTCAAACCCGTAGGGTCCGCACGCTTAACGATCGATGACAATTTGTATTATGAGTGATGTGTTTTTGATGACCGAAGTTTGTTCAGAGTCCCGGATGAGATCATGGACATGATGAGGAGTCTCTAAATGGTCGAGATATGAATATTGATATATTGGACTATATTATTCGGACACCGGAAGAGTTTCGAGTGGTTTCGGGTAAAAACGGAGTGCCGGAGGGGTTACCGAAACCCCCCGGGGAAGCAATGGGCCAACATGGGCCATAGGGGAGAGAGAGGACATCCCACATAGGGGAGGCGCCCCCCCATGGGGAGTCCGAATAGGACAAGGGAAGGGGGCGAAGCTCCCCTTTCCCTCTCCCTCTCCCTCTCCCTTCCTTCCCCTCTCCCTCCAGGTGGAATCCTACTAGGACTTGGAGTCGTCGTAGGACTCCCTTCTCCTGGTGCGCCCTGCAAGGGCCGGCTGGCCTCCCCCTCTCCTCCTTTATATACAAGGGCAGGGGCACCCCAAAGCACATCAAGTTCTCTTAACCGTGTGCAGTGCCCCCCTCCACAGTTACACACCTCGGTCATATCGTCGTAGTGCTTGGGTGAAGGCCTGCGCCGGTAACATCATCAACACCGTCGCCACGCCATCGTGCTGATGAAACTCTACATCTTCCTCAACTGGATCAAGAGCTCGGGGGACGTCATCAGGCTGAACATGTGCTGAACGCGGATGTGCCGTACATTCAGTGCTTGGATCGGTTGGATCGTGAAGACGTTCGACTACATCAACCGCGTTAACTAAATGCTTCCACTTTTGGTCTACGAGGGTACGTGGACACACTCTCCCCTCTCGTATCTATGCATTTCCTAGATAGATCTTGCGTGATCGTAGGAACTTTTTTGAAATTACCGCGTTCCCCAACAGTGGCATCCGAGCCAGGTCTATACGTAGATGTTTTATGCACGAGTAGAACACAAAGTGTTATGGGCGATGATAGTCATACTGCTTACCAGCAGCATCTTACTTTGATTCGGCGATATTGTTGGATGAAGCGGCCCGGACCGACATTACATGACCACATTCATGAGACTGGTTCTACCGACGTGCTTTTGCACATAGGTGGCTGGCGGGTGTCTGTTTCTCCAACTTTAGTTGAATCTAGTTTGACTACGGCCGGTCCTTGTTGAAGGTTAAAACAACACACTTGACGAAAAATCGTTGTGATTTTGATGCGTAGGTAAGAACGGTTCTTGCTAGAAGCCCGTAGCAACCACGTAAAACTTGCAACAACAAAGTAGAGGACGTCTAACTTGTTTTTGCAAGGCTTGTTGTGATGTGATATGGTCAAGACATGACGTGATATAAATTGTTGTATGAGATGATCATGATTTGTAATAGAGTTATCGCCAACTGGCAGGAGCCATATGGTTGTCGCATTATTGTATGAAATGCAATCGCCATGTAATTGCTTTACTTTATCACTAAGTGGTAGCGATAGTCATAGTAGCAATAGTTGGCGAGACGACAACGGTGCTACGATGGAGATCAAGGTGTCAAGCTGGTGACGATGGAGATCATGACGATGCTTCGATGATGAAGATCATGAACACAAGATGATGATGGCCATATCATGTCACATATTTTGATTGCATGTGATGTTTATCTTTTTATGCATCTTATTTTGCTTAGTACGGCGGTAGCCTTATAAGATGATCCCTTACTAAATTTCAAGGTATAAGTGTTCTCCCTAAGTATGCACCGTTGCTACAGTTCCTCGTGCTGAGACACCATGTGATGATCGGGTGTGATAAGCTCTACGTTCACATACAATGGGTTCAAGCCAGTTTTGCACGTGTAGAATACTTGGGTTAAACTTGATGAGCCTAGAATATGCAGATATGGCCTCGAAACACTAAGACCGAAAGGTCGAACATGAATCATATAGTAGATATGATCAACATAGTGGTGTTCACCATTGAAAACTACTCCATCTCACGTGATGATCGGACATGATATAGTTGATTTGGATCACGTGATCATTTACATGACTAGAGGGATGTCTATCTAAGTGGGAGTTCTTAAGTACTATGATTAATTGAACTTTAATTTATCATGAACTTAGTCCTGATAGTTTTGCATGTCTATGTTATTGTAGATCAATGGCCCGTGCTACCATTCCCTTGAATTTTAATGCGTTCCTAGAGAAGCTAAGTTGAAATATGATGGTAGAAATTACACGGACTGGGTCCGTAACTTGAGGATTATCCTCATTGCTGCACAGAAGAATTACGTCCTGGAAGCACCGCTAGGTGCTAGGCCTGCTGCAGATGCAACTGTGAACGTTGTGAACGTCTGGCAGAGCAAAGCTGATGACTACTCGATAGTTTAGTGTGCCATGCTTTACGGCTTAGAATCGGGACTTCAAAGGCATTTTGAACGTCATGGAGCATAGGAGATGTTCCAAGAGTTGAAGTTAATATTTCAAGCAAATGCCCGAGTTGAGAGATATGAAGTCTCCAACAAGTTCTATAGCTGCAAGATGGAGGAGAATAGTTCTGTCAATGAACACATACTCGGGATGTCTGGGTACCATAACAACTTGACTCAGTTGGGAGCTAATCTTCCTGATGATAGTGTCATTGACAGAGTTCTTCAATCACTGCCACCAAGCTACAAAGGCTTCGTGATGAACTATAATATGCAAGGGATGAAGAAAACGATTCCCGAGCTCTTCACAATGCTAAAGCCTGTGGAGGTAGAAATCAAGAAGGAGCATCAAGTGTTGATGGTTAACAATACCACTAGTTTCAAGAAAAAGGGCAAAGAGTAGAAGGGGAACTTCAAGAAGAATGGCAAGCAAGTTGCTGCTCAAGGGAAGAAGCCCAAGTCTGGACCTAAGCCTGAAACTGAGTGCTTCTACTGCAAAGGGACTGGTCACTGGAAGCGGAACTGCCCCAAGTATTTGGCGGATAAGAAGGATGGCAAAGTGAAAGGTATATTTGATATACATGTTATTGATATGTACCTTACTAATGCTCATAGTAGCGCCTGGGTATTTGATACTGGTTCTGTTGCTCATATTTGCAACTCGAAACAGGGGCTACGGATTAAACTAAGATTGGCTAAGGACGAGGTGACGATGTGCGTCGGAAATGGTTCCAAGGTCGATGTGATCACCGTCGGCATGCTACCTATACATCTACCTTCGTGATTAGTTTTAGACCTGAATAATTATTATTTGGTGCCAGTGTTGAGCATGAACATTATATCTGGATCTTGTTTGATGCGAGATGGTTATTTATTTAAGTCAGAGAATAATGGTTGTTCTATTTATATGAGTAATATCTTTTATGGTCATGCACCCTTGTTGAGTGGTCTATTTTTATTAAATCTCGTTCGTGGAGATACACATGTTCATAATATTGAAGCCAAAAGATGCAAAGTTGATAATGATAGTGCAACTTATTTGTAGCACTGCCGTTTAGGTCATATTGGTGTAAAGCGCATGAAGAAACTCCATACTGATGGGCTTTTGGAATCACTTGATTATGAATCACTTGGTGCTTGCGAACCATGCCTAATGGGCAAGATGACTAAAACTCCATTCTACGGAACAATGGAACAAGCTACTGACTTATTGGAAATAACACATACTGATTTATGCGGTCCAATGAGTGTTGAGGCTCGTGGCGGGTATCGTTATTTTCTTACCTTCATAGATGATTTGAGCAGATATGGGTATATCTACTTAATGAAGCATAAGTCTGAAATGTTTGAAAAGTTCAAAGAATTTTAGAGTGAAGTGGAAAATCATCGTAACAAGAAAATAAAGTTTCTATGATATGATCATGGAGGCGAATATTTGAGTTACGAGTTTGGTCTTCATTTGAAACAATGTGGAATAGTTTCACAACTTACGCCACCTGGAACACCACAGCGTAATGGTGTGTCCGAATGTCGTAACTGTACTTTATTGGATATGATGCGATCTATGATGTCTCTTACTTATTTACCACTATAGTTTTGGGGTTATGCTTTAGATACGGCTGCATTCACTTTAAATAGGGCACCATCAAAATCTATTGAGACGATGCCTTATGAATTGTGGTTTGGCAAGAAACCACAATTGTCATTTCTTAAAGTTTGGGGTTGCAATGCTCATGTGAAAAAGCTTCAACCTGATAAGCTCGAACCCAAATCGGAGAAGTGCGTCTTCATGGGTTACCAAAGGAAACTGTTGGGTACACCTTCTATCACAGATCCGAAGGCAAGATATTCGTTGATAAGAATGGATCCTTTCTAGAGAAGGGGTTTATCTCGAAAGAAGTGAGTGAGAGGAAAGTAGAGCTTGATGAGGTAAGTGTACCTTCTCCCGAATTGGAAAGTAGTTCATCACAAAAATCAGTTCCAATGATTCCTACACCAATTAGTGAGCAAGCTAATGATGATGATCATGAAACTTTAGGTCAAGTTACTGCAGAACCTCATAGGTCTTCCAGAGTACGGTCCGCACCAGAGTGGTATGGTAATCCTATTATGGAAGTCATGTTACTAGACCATGATGAATCTACGAACTATCAGGAAGCGATGATGTGCCCAGATTCCGCGAAATGGCTTGAGGCCATGAATCTGAGATGGGATCCATGTATGAGAACAAAGTGTGGACTCTGATGGATTTGCCCGATGATCGGCAAGCCATAGAAAATAAATGGATCTTTAGGAAGAAGACTGACGCTAACGGTAATGTTACTGTCTACAAAGCTCGACTTGTTGCGAAAGGTTTTCAAAAAGTTCAAGGAGTTGACTACGATGAGACTTTCCCACCCGTAGCGATGCGTAAGTCTGTCCGAATCATGTTAGGAATTGCCGCATTTTATGATTATGAAATTTGGCAGATGGATGTCAAAACTGCATTCTTGAATGGATTTCTGGAAGAAGAGTTGTATATAATGCAACCAGAACGTTTTGTCGATCCAAAGGGTGCTAACAAAGTGTGCAAGCTCCAGCGATCCATTTATGGACTAGTGCAAGCCTCTCGGAGTTGGAATAAACGCTTTGATAGTGTGATCAAAGCATATGGCTTTATACAGACTTTTGGAGAAGCTTGTATTTACAAGAAAGTGAGTGGGAGCTCTGTAGAATTTCTAATATTATATGTGGATGACATATTGTTGATTGGAAATGATATAGAATTTCTGTATAGCATAAAGGGATGCTTGAATAAGAGTTTTTCAATGAAAGATCTCGATGAAGCTTCCTACATATTGGGCATCAAGATCTATAGAGATAGATCAAGACGCTTAATTGGAATTTCACAAAGCGCATACCTTGATAAAGTTTTGAAGAAGTTCAAAATGGATCAGTCAAAGAAAGGGTTCTTGCCTGTGTTACACGGTGTGAAGTTGAGTCAGACTCCATGCCCGACCACTGCAGAAGATAGAGAGAAAATGAAAGCCATTCCCTATGCTTCAGCCATAGGTTCTATCATGTATGCAATGTTGTGCACCAGACCTGATGTGTGCCTTGCTATAAGTATAGCAGGGAGGTACCAAAGTAATCCAGGAGTGGAGCACTGGATAGCGGTCAAGAACATCCTGAAATACTTCAAAAGGACTAAGGATATGTTTCTCGTTTATGGGGGTGACAAAGAGCTCATCGTAAATGGTTATGTCGATGCAAGCTTTGACACTGATCCAGATGACTCTAAGTCACAAACCAGATACGTATTTTTATTGAATGGTGGAGCTATCAGATGGTGCAGTTCCAAGCAGAGCATTATGGCAGGATCTACGTGTGAAGCAGAGTACATAGCTGCTTCGGAAGCAGAAAATGAAGGAGTCTGGATGAAGGAGTTCATATCCGATCTAGGTGTCATACCTAGTGCATCGGGTCCAATGAAAATCTTTTGTGACAATACTGGTGCGATTGCCTTGGCGAAGGAATCCAGATTTCACAAGAGAACCAAACACATCAAGAGACGTGTCAATTCCATCCGGCATCAAGTCACGGAGGGAGACATAGAGATTTGCAAAATACATACGGATCTGAATGTTGCAGACCGTTAACTAAGCCTCTTCCACGAGCAAAACATGATCAGCACCAAGACTCCATGGGTGTTAGAATCACTAATTTGTAATCCAGATTATTGACTCTAGTGCAAGTGGGAGACTGAAGGAAATATGCCCTAGAGGCAATAATAAAGTTATTATTTATTTCCTTATTTCATGATAAATGTTTATTATTCATGCTAGAATTGTATTAACCAAACACTTAGTACATGTGTGAATACATAGACAAAACATAGTGTCCCTAGTATGCCTCTACTTGCCTAGCTCGTTAATCAAAGATGGTTATGTTTCCTAACCATAGCCATGTGTTGTCATTTGATGAACGGGATCACATCATTAGGAGAATGATGTGATGGACAAGACTCATCCGTTAGCTTAGCATTATGATCGTTACAGTTTCATTGCTACTACTTTCTTCATGACTTATACATGTTCCTCAGACTATGAGATTATTTAACTCCTGAATACCAGAGGAACACCTTTGTGTCTATCAAACGTCACAACATAACTGGGTGATCATAAAGATGCTCTACAGGTGTCTCCGAAGGTGTTTGTTGGGTTGGCACATATCGAGATTAGGATTTGTCACTCCGTGTTCCGGAGTGGTATCTCTGGGCCCCCTCGGTAATGCTCATCACTATAAGCCTTACAAGCAACATGACTAATGAGTTAGTTGTGGGATGAAGCATTATTGAACGAGTTAAGAGACTTGCCGGTAACGAGATTGAACTAGGTATGATGATACCGACGATTGAATCTCGGGCAAGTAACATACCGATGACAAAGGGAACAACGTATGTTGTTGTGCGGTTTGACCAATAAAGATCTTTGTAGAATATGTAGGAGCCAATATGAGTATCCAGGTTCCGCTGTTGGTTATTGATCGGAGATATGTCTCGATCATGTCTACATAGTTCTCGAACCCGTAGGGTCCACACGCTTAACATTCAATGACGATTTGTATTATAAGTTATGTGTTTTTGATAACCAGAGTTTGTTCGGAGTCCTGGATGAGATCACGAATGTGACGAGGAGTCTGAAAATGGTCGAGACATGAAGATTGATGTATTGGACTATGTTATTCGGACACTGGAAGAGTTCTCAGTGGTTTCGAGTAAAAACAGAGTGCCGGAGGGTTACTGGAACCCCCCGGGGAAGCAATGGGCCAACATGGGCCATACGGGAGAGAGAGGACAACCCACATTGGGGAGCCCCCCCCCCATGGGGAGTCCGAATAGGACAAGGGAAGGGGGCACGGCCCCCTTTCGCTCTCCCTCTCTCTCCCTTCCTTCCCCACTTCCTCCAGGTGGAATCCTACTAGGACTTGGAGTCGTAGTAGGACTCCCTTCTCCTGGCGCGCCCTGCAATGGCCGGCCGGCCTCCCCCTCTCCTCCTTTATACATGGGGGCAGGGGGCACCCCAAAGCACATAAAGTTCTCTTAACCGTGTGCGGTGCCCCCCTCCACAGTTACACACCTCAGTCATATCGTCGTATTGCTTGGGCAAAGCCCTACGCCGGTAACATCATCAACACGGTCGCCATGTCGTCGTGCTGACGAAACTCTCCCTAATCCTCAATTGGATCAAGAGCTCGGGGGACGTCATCGGGGTGAACGTGTGCTGAACGCGAAGGTGCCGTACATTCGGTGCTTGGATTGTGAAGACGTTCGACTACATCAACTGCGTTAACTAAACGCTTCCGCTTTTGGTCTACGAGGGTATGTGGACACACGCTCCCCTCTTGTTGCTATGCATCTCATAGATAGATCTTGCATGATCGTAGGATTTTTTTTGAAATTACCGCGTTCCCCAACAGCTATGTAGCCTCAGATATATTACATATGGCCCTAGTTAACCTAACAATAAATGGGTTGCAGATATATTCAGTTAAAAGTCTGATTCACCGATTAGTCCCTTATCAGCCCCCGACCTATATGGTACCAGCTACCGATGTCCTGAACAGTGAGCATATATAAGCCATGGGATGAAACTAACCTCGATGGAAAACAGGAGTTGTTCCCAAAATTGTCTTGTGTAGGTACATCGAGAAGCATGTTAAGCACAACAGGCTAAACATCAACCAAAATTATCCATGTCAGACAAAATAATCTCCAAAAGATAGCTTCAGTGTGCAGGTTTAAGCATGATAGTAAAGCAAAACAAGTGGAAAGGTGTGTTAACTGCAACAGGCCTAACATTTAACAAAAAGCAAACATAGTCATTCAAACTGGTATTGTGCCGGTCTAAGTACACTTGTTATTATTAAATAAAAATGGAAAGGCGTGTTAACTACAAGATGTAGCAACCAAATGTAGTCATTCATAGTGGTATTGTTGAAACTGGTACTGATGAAATTGAACTGCACAGTTCATACTTGCACATATAGAACATCACGTTGTGAATAACTGGAATAAACAAGGCATACTACGAACAACCAAAGATATCATTTGAAACTGGACATATGCTAACTACAAACAACAAAACAATCAAAAAAACTTTAAAAGAGGCATATGCTAGCTATAACAGGCTTAACAGCAGGCAAATATATGCATTCCTATTGGTATGTTTAAAACTAGATTGTTGAAATGTACTGCATAGTAAATAATTGCACATATAGATCATCACATTGTGAATAACTGAAATAAACAAAGCATACTGCAAACAACCAGATATAGAAATTAAAACTGGACATATTCTCACTACACTACAAAAGGGACTCGACAAAAAAATCATGGGTTTCCCCATGTGAAGAGGCACGGCAAAACAAATCATGGGTTTCCTCACTTGTCACAGATGGGCTCGTTCCTGTGGGAAGAGCACGGGCCTTGGATGTGCTCCATGTTGTCGCAGATGGGCTCCTTCCCCTTGGAAGAGCATGGCTGTAGGGTTCCCTCCCTGATGTCGCAGACGGGCTCTTTCCCATTGGAAGAGCAGATGGGCTCTTTCCCCTTGGAAGAGCCGGAGAGGGTGCCCTCCTCATGGTCGCGTCGATTAGGTCTAAATTGCAAGCTATGGATCCGAAGCCAGCGTCGCATAATGTGTCCTTCAGAAATGACAAAAGGGGCTCGATGGTGATGTAGGATGGCATATTCTTGATAGCGAGCCAGAGGAGATCAGCGGCAGGGCCATGGATGAGATCGACGGTGGTTGAACCCGAGGGGTTGGGGGTGGACCACTTAGCCTGTGACATAGCCCACCTCAGGCCATTGCTGTCGACGACCTCGATGTCGTAGTCGGCGTCGGCGACATACCCGCATACTCTAGCCTACTGATTGAGTGTCTGAGGCCAGTAATGGTCGTCGGCTTCCTCGGCGATGTTGGGCGAAGAGACCGCGATACACCTCTTTTGGGCCAATCACTCCTCGAGCTCCATGGGAAGTGTAGCCGAGCTTAGGATGCCACGCTCTAGAGTGGGGGATGGGGATCTATGGGAAAGGGGGCGTTTGGTAGTCGTCATCTAAGAAACTCAGGGCGGCCTGGGTATGGAGATCAGTGGGTAAGCTGCACGGGCAAACCGGCAGATGTTGACAATGGAGGTGTTGCGGTGGTGGTGGCGGGGACCTTGCTAGGGTTTCGAGCGAGGGAGGTGTGTGTGTGTGTGCGCGCGCGCGCGCCCGAGGAGGTTTTGGTGTGTGTGTGTGTGTGGAGGGGGGTGTGTGTTTGAGGAAATGACGCGGGTACTAAAATTTTTACTACGCAGGAGTCAAACGCGGGAGTGAAATGCCGGGGCTATTGAAAATTTTGATGATGGTGCATCGCACACGGTCCGGAGATAACAACCGTGTGTTATGAAACAGAAAAACCTTCAAGGCGGGCATATATTTTCTAGGGATGCAGGCGGGATTGGGAACAAGAAACATTGCACACAATCCGGAGACAAGAACCATGTGTTATGAAACAGAAAAACCCTCGAGGCGGGTAGATATTTTCTAGCGATGCAGGCGGGATTGGGAACAAGAAACATCGCACACGGTCCGGAGATAACAATCGTGTGTTATGAAACAGAAAAACCCTCGAGGCGGGCAGATATTTTTCAGAGGGGGGACCTCATGGAGCCCAATGTACTGTGCGGATTTGTGCGTGACAGGGGCACCGGCGTGGCACATGGCTAGTTTGAGTGAACCGTGTGTGTTGCTTCATCGGACTTGTCTAATGTTCATAAATTTGGCGAAAAATGACGCGGGAGAGGGTCAGAACACGAACACACTTGCATGTGGACCAAATTTATTTATGAAAAGGGTGGTTTGATTTTCAAATACCAAATGCAACTTCGATGTGGCACCTATCTTGCAAAGCGCACGGTATTGCTTGCCCCCTTCGTGTCGGCACGAAGGGAATCCTAATCTATGAATGCATGCCCCCCAACCGAGGCTCTCCTAGAAACGTGCGAAATAGCTAGCAGCCCCCTCTCTCGTGTCAGCACAAAGGGAATCCTAAGCTATGAATGGATGCATCCCCAACCGTGGTTCACCTAGCAAAGTGCGAAGTAGCTAGTAGCCCCCCTCGTGTCGGCACGAAGGGAATCCTAAGCTATGAATGCATGCCCCCCAACTGAGGTTCACCTAGCAAAGTGCAAAGTAGCAGCCCCCCCACACTTTCAGTCAGCGGGCCAAAGAGGCATCTCACCAAGATTGATCGTAAAACAGACCAAGAATAATCCACCTTGGTCCTACAACCTCTCTCTTGTTGTTGGTTAAAGTGATGGTTGTCCATGCGACCCCGGAGATTGGCAAGCTCGCCAATAATCACGCAAGTAGCTAGTCCCCGAAGACAACCACTGCATGCGTGTGGCCCAAACATATGTATGGAGAGGTGTGTTTTGAGTACACAATGGAACAACTTTGGTGTGGCAGCATGATTTCGAACTAGAAATCCCCACACCGAGTGAGGGTGAGGTTGACGATGCATATGTATGTTACACCACACTTCAAGCCGACGACGGGGATTCATGCATGCATGCGTGCATAGTATATAGGCTCAAACTTTAATTAGGTCCGAATCTCACCATGACCTATACTACGATAATACGAACCAAATGAAGAATCCGCCATGGTAATCTATCTTGTTGTCGGTCAAGGTGATCATGGATGTCCACGCGGGCCCACGAATATATAGGGTTGTCGCCGATAACCATGCGAGGGAGTGTACCATTCGAAGACAATCACTACATGCATATGTACGGAGGTGATGCGTGCATGCATGTTTGAATACCATTTCACAACATTGATGTGATGCGTGCATCGAAAATCATACACTCCCCACACAGAGCGGGATCGGTTCATGACGTGTCGTTGTACTAGCCACTTTGACTCGATTGGAAGGATTCATGCGTACACATGCATGTGTGCCTACACATTCATGTGTCGTTGTGCTCATATATATACAGCCGGTCTATTCTGCTAATATTAGCAGAATAATTATTCTGATAACACTTCCGCACCGCATGCTTAACACAAATACACTGCACTTTCAGTAGCAGGGGTGCTGCAATACAGAGACTGGTGAACTTCGTGTCGGAAAAACTGCATGCGGTGTTTTTTCAGTACCTTTTTCGCTCTAGTTTTTAACCGTTTATCGGAACGAGACGTGTAATATACTGTTGAGAAGGTATGGATTAGGCGCAACTTCGCCATGTTGAACACTTTTCGAGATTCTTCATGGTTTAAGAGCAGTTTTGAAAATGGTGCAGTGCACGACGAGTGGTAGCGAGCGTTTTTCGCATTTATTTCTAAACCGCTCGTAAGAATGAAGCAAATGATACACCGTTTGAAAGATATCGTCCAGGCGGATCTTTTTCATATCTATTATTTTCTCTAACTCATTATGGTTCAAGAGCAGTTTTAAATTTAGTAAATTGCGGAATTCTGTTTTTTCGAATTTTTAGCAATTTTTGTACTGATTTCACTCTAGTTTTTGAACCGTTGTCGAAACGAGGCGTGTGATACACTGTTGAAAGCTACGAACGAGGCGCAACTTTCATATGTTGAAATGTTTTAGAGATTCCTTATGGTTTTTAGTTAATTTTGAAAATCGTGCGGCTGACGACGAGAGGCAACAGCCGTTTTCCTGAAATTTTCACAAACCACTGGTCGAAATGATTCAAATTATACGCCGTTGCAAATATATCGACGAGGCGCAACATTTTCATGTAGAACACTCCGGCGAATTCCTTATGGTTTAAGAGCAATTTCGATTTTACAAACATGCAGACACTCTGTTTTTGCGACACCAAATCATCGTGTGCACTGCATCAGACAGATGAGTGCACTGCTTTAGACTGAAAACCGCACTGCATCTGACAGACTAAAAATTACCATGCGTACGCGGTGAACGAAATGCACTGCATCAGACAGATGTGCACTGCTTCAGACTGAAAACCACACTACATCTGACAGACTGAAAATTGTCATGTGTATGTGATGAACGAAGTGCACTGCATCCGAAAAATGAGTGCACTGCTTTAGACTTAAACCGCATTGCATCGAACGGACTGAAAATCATCGTGTGTACGCGACAACGAAGTGCACCACAACTCCCAATGCAATTTTTACTTTTCGTGTGCACTGCAATGAGGGAACCACAAACTTTTTAACAATGAACTAAAATCGAGAAAATGTACTTCTTCGGTTCACCGAGCGCACTGCTTTTTACAAAGAAAAGATTTTACAAACTGAGTAACAACCCACAATGCATCCCTTTCCTTTCTTCTGTTCCCCATCACACACGAAATGCACTGAAAATGAAGAACATCACTCTCAAAAGTGAACCACCAATTCATCTGTAAAAAATATTACAAAGCGAGCTAGCTGCACTATTTGAGAGCATGAGTTTAGCAAGCGAGCTGCAATAGGTCTAGGTTTTTTTCATTTTTGTTGTATAGTGAACTCCAGGGGAGAGTAATGGGTCCAAGGGATGAGCAAAATGAATTGTACAGTGTTTTTTACCAGCATTTTTTATCTCTACATTCTTTTTTAAAGAACTGCATGGGCTGCCAATGCAAACAGTATGATACTTCAAGTGAACGACATAACATGGTGAGACTGAAACATACATCAAGATGAAATAATTAGAAAAAGAAATGACGCCGGCCACCCCAGTGCAGTGCACTTCTCTCCCGCCGCCCGAGAATCGCAGAGTTGAGGAGAGAGCTGCTTCTGGAGGCTCGTCGCCAAACTGCAGCAGCAGTGAAGGTGCACACGCAGGAAGCGAGCAGCTTGTCGGGAGATCCTGTGTTGACGAGGATGTAGGTGGAGGGGGCGCTCGATAAGAAATTGAACTGCGCGAAGGAACTGGCCGAGGCACTCGGCCGAGGTACACTCATTTCAGCAGCAAACTACACACCGGAGAAAGTGCACTGCACGCGCGCCCGCCATGGGACAGAGGTGCACACCGAACCAAATTGTGCTGGAATCTCGCTGGTTGCCGATGCGTGTGGTGTCCACGGCCTCAAAAGTTGACCCCGGCGACGGGAAGGGTCGCACGATCTGAGAGGGAGGGAAGGGAAGAGGAGTAGGAGGGGCGACGTAGGAATCTTGCCAGGATGGGGGGAAATGGAGAACTTTACTCATGAGAAAACTGAACCACGTTGAAGAAAGAAGGGAGCTGCACCGGTGATGAATTTTTTGGCCGGGGCAAGTTGTGGTGGCCGAGCTCACCGTTGCACCGCCACCTGCGCGTCCATCCCCATCGCTAGACCGTTGCCGGTGCGGAGACCAGCCCTCGCGTTGGGTCAATGATGAGATCTAGGGAGATGAAGCCGAACACAGCGAGGGGTCATCAGGGGGCAAGCTGCTCATCGAAGAGGAGAGAGAGCAGAGGGAATCCCATGGGAAGTTGCCGGCCATCTTGAGGCAGCTGTCATGTGGACGGGAGGAAGCGACTGCTGGTAGGCGGAGGGGCAGTGTGGGTTCCTGGATCCGACGGCGGGGTGTCGCGTGGGGGCCCCCGCGTCCTGGATCTGGCGGCGGGGCACCGCGAAGGGTCGCCTTGGCCTGGATCCGGCGCGGGGGAGGGGGGCGTCGCGAGGGGCCGCCGCGGCCTGGATCCGGCGATGGGGCGTGCCGTCCAGTGACGAAGGTAGATGCAGGCAGGGGCGTGGTGGCGCGTTGGTTGGGGTGGCTGTGCGGCGGGGAGAAGGTGAGTAAGGGGCTGGCGCGCCGAAGGAGGAACCGGCGGCACAGGGTGGGTTGGGGTAGGCCGATGGAGTGGAGAAGGTGAAAGGAGTGGTGGCGGGTCGGGGTGGGGTGGTCGGCTGTTGCGGCCAGAAGGAGGCGGGTCTGGTCGGGGTGTTAGCAGAATAACGATATTGTTAGTAGAATAAGCTCTTAAGGGTGTTATTAGAATAGACCCACCCTATATATATATATATACACCATATTACAAGCAAAAAAATAATCCCCTCCTAAGTCAAATTAACCACTCTCATTGTCACGCAAAAAGTAGTGATGGACCAAGCGGGCTCACAGGTGGAAAGCATCGATATCGCTGATAACTGCTTAAGTGGGTGCGACAGGACAACCACCATCGCTTTGCATGTGGGCCAAACATATGTTGAATACCCAAAATGCACAACTTTGATGTGGCACATGCCTCAAAAACCGTAAACCATACACCCACACAGAGCGAGGTTCATGAAGCGTACTACATATGATGGTCCCCTTCCCCCTCTTCGACGCATACTATATGCTCCTACCGTAATACAACCCAAAAAGAATCCTCATTGATGGTGAAATTAATTAACCTCTCCGGATGTAGGCCAAAGTGATGCATGCATCGATGATGACCTCCTGGGCCCATAGATGGAAGCATCACACGCGAGTGTCCTAGCTAGGATAACCACCGCCTGCATGCATGTGGCGCGAAGAGGTGTTGTGTGATGTTTGAATAGCCAATTTCACAATTTTGATGTGGCACATGCCTCGGAAACTGAAAAGTCCCGACACTGTGTGAGGTGTACTTGTTCATGGACGCGTACGTATAGTATATATGCTAGTCCCCTCCCACCTCTTCGACGTGTACTATATACCACCATAACACAAACAAAAAAGATTCTGCCTTGCTGGTCAAATTAACCTCACTACCGGCAGTTCGTCAAAGTGATGGACGACGACCTCGCGGGCCCACAGAAAGCATTATACGCGAGTATCGAGTGTCGTGTAGGACAACCATCGACTGCATGTGGCCAAAATGTGCATGTATGAAAGGGTTGTGTAATGTTTTAAATTACGAATTCACAACTCTGATGTGGCACCGGCCTGCCTAACAAAATGGCCAGCCCACACGGTGGCTCACAACTCGTAGTGTACTGCGAGCCACCCGCCACCCCTAGACGCACCCACCCACACACACACCGCGAATCCTCCGCAACTACGATGCATATTAAATTAATTATCCCGTGGTGAACATATATATGTTACCAAAGGAGGGGCGTTTTAATTTCGAAAAAAATCAAAGATCATTAAGACGTTTTAGTACAATAATTGATTGATTTTCTATGGGTATAATGTGCAAAAATCAAATTCGAGCTACATGCACACGTGACAGTGCACCTAAATGGATTACAAAAACACATGTGTTTCATTGGGTGCATATTTACTCCCCGTGCAACAAATTTCAAACAATGAGAATCTTGATTTTTAAATTCTAGTACATCCAAGACTTATTCGAAGTTCATGAAACTTATCGTGTTGTCATATGGACACCAATACAAAGTTGCATTATACTTTTTTTGGGTCAAATTTGAGACCAGTTTTGATGTAAATCTTTATTTAATTACAAACGGGAGATTATTAATAATTGGGAACCGTGAGCGTTAGGCCAACAATGGATACGTGCGATGCTTCGGTTAAGCAATAAAGCGACATCATTAATCATCCAAATAGAAAAACAATATATGTGCCGCCATGCAACCCGTGTGCCGTGCGAGCAGGTGTGAGTTGAGGAGACACATGCGAGCAGTCCACCGCGCAGGCAGACCGGGAGGCGTGCGTGTAGGTGTGTGAATTGACGGAGGCGTGCTCACTGCACAGTGTCATTGGGAGGCCTGCGAGTAGCTATGGCATGCTAGCAGTCTGGTGCGCAGGCTCACCGGGAGGCGAGCCAACGGTTTGACCTCCGCCTGCCTCTCTCCCACTACTCCATATTAATGGTGCGCCCGAGTGGCCGCACCCCCCATCCTCGACACACACACAATCCTCTCTCTCCACTTGCTTCCTCGATGCCGCTCTCATTCATCAAAGCCGTCAGTGTATGAGGATGCCACCGAAGCGCCCCATCGGAGGGAGTGGCGACGCCGGAGCTGCTAAAGCACCGGAGCACGACGTGGAGATGGAGACAGAGGATGCCATCACCGCCGGCGAGTTATCACTGCACCCTGACATCATCAACAACATCGAGCTTCCACAGCCGTAGGCGGAGTTCCACACCGACTCTGGTGACAACTCGGGCGACGACTCCGACGACCACTCCGGCGAAGACTCCGACGACCATGGACAACTGGTTAGTCATCTACACCCATTTATGTGTAAAATAGATCCCAGGGTTTCTCTGGTTACTCCTGCGTCCCACTTTGTGGAATAGAAATCCTATGGTTATGTTCTCCCAATCCACGAAATATGAGTAAGTTTCATTAGATCCGTGTAGTATATTGATTGTTTGAATGGTATAAGTGATAAGGTATTAGCTGTTTCATCTATGGAGATGATTTCTGCTAGTAATCCGACTAGGGTTAGTGTTCGTGCTAATAATTCCTAGCTAGGACTTGACAATTGATTTTGAATGACCTACATATGTTTGTGCCATTATTTTCTTCAAGATTGGTCTGTACATAGACGAATGTGCTTAAAAATCAAACCACAATCTCTGGATATGTATAAATAAATAGCCATAAATTCCTAATCCTACTTCACGGTATGTAATCATTGATTTGATGCCAATTTTTGGCAACTGCCAAATGTTCACTAGAGATTAGTTTGTAACCATTAATTTGACGCCACATTTTTTTACTATTTGTATAGGCGCTGTCTGACGATGTGGACATTGAGGATGAAGATGTCCAGAGGAGGTACAAGAGGCAAATCATGAGGGCGCTTTATGCGGGAATGCATAACAGGCGTATTAGGACCTAGGACGACGACTGTTGATGCCCATTTTGCAACCACAAGCTTTATGATGCGTATCAAAGTGTTCTGGCACATGCAAGAGGACAGGCCGTTGGCTCCTTCAAGCAGAAGTATTCTCACAGTGTGCTGCACGGTGCATACGTCGAGTACTTGGAGAAGCTTCAGGATCGTGCCGGCATGTGAGATGAGATGTGGGATCAAACTATGTACGTTTGAGCATGCTTAATGACGGTTGAACTATGTTTGTGTACGTGTACGCTTATTATCTACGTCTGAGTATGTTTAATCTATGTTTACTTATGTCAAACTGTGGGATATGGATGCAATCAGTTCGGTTGATGGAATCTACCTCCGTCCTCGTTTATTGGCCCCCTTTGTAAATTGTGTTAAATGTTGACCAAAGATTTAACTGACAAAATGTTAGTGCAGGTCAACAAAAATTATATCATTGTATGCGTATTTGAACATAGTGTTCAACGATATAATTTTTGGTGGCATGCATAAACATTTCTTAGTTAAATATTTGGTCGAAATTTGGTACAAATTTCAAAGGGGACCATAAACCAGGATGGAGGTAGTACGTCAATCACACACAGTTACCAAATTTGGAATCGTGTGCAATGACTTCCGTTTTGCCTGTTGCGTCAATCACACACGGTTGGCTCTAGCAAACCGTTGCCTCCGAAATTCTTTGTGGGACAGAAAACCCTCACCACCCAATTCAAAAAAGAAAAAAAAGAAAACCCTCGCCATCCCCACGTCACGAAAACCCTCACCCCCGCTCGTCACCCCCTGCCCCCGGTCCCCATTCACACCTGCACAAGCTCCTCCGCGTCTATGCATGGAACCACCTATCGCGGCGGTAACCACTTAGCTCGACGCCTGCCGCCACTGCCAGGCTGCTGGCAAACCCCACAACATTTCGCCACTTCCGCTTGCCGCCGCCTATCGCCATCTACTTTCTCAACGCTTCTCGCGGTCGAACCAGCTCCGCTCGGTTGGGGAATCTGCCGTACTGAGGGTTCTTTCTCATGGATGACAAGGTAACTAATTTAATGAGATATTATCTCATCTCTTATCCCAGTTCATCTGCCTCCTTTAATCACCCAGCGGAAATCGCCGTGAATTAATTTTTGTTCGAGCTGATTTGAGGGTTTTCTTTTGTTCATAGAGTGTATAGCGCACCGACACATCAGGACTTTGCGACCTTCGCCAGAGATTCCATCTCACCATACCAGATGACTTTAGGATTGGCGCAATATGTTCAATCTCACCCTAAGTCGGTTGGCATGGCCTCCTTTCCTGAACATATTCTAAATATTGCTACATTTGGATAAAAGGTGCCACATGCACCATATACGTCAAAGGGGATTTCACCCCTCTTATTTCTATATTAGGCAAATTAATGATGTATTGTTCTTTTGATTGCTCTCATATTTCCATGTCATCATGTTTACCCTATCTGTTTAATTATATATTTTTGTCCTTAAATTTCAACTGCTGTACAGTTCTTTTAATTTGGGCCCATATTTGCATGTTACCATATTTTCTTTAACAATCCTACCATTTTATACAGCGCATCCCTTGCTATGCAAAGGATTATGTAGTGCACACTCTTTCCCAACATAGATCAAGACTGCACGGATGTCATACTGCACACAAACCATGGATTTACAGTCGTTGCTACTGTAAGACTTGATGAACATGGTGACTCCTATTTTGGCACTGGCTTTTGGAAAGAAATTTCTAAGTTTTATGTACTGGAACCTGGCACTAAAATTGCACTGCACATAAAAGGGCCTGGTCATGAGATATATGTTAACTTCCCCGACAAAATCATCCATCCAGACTTTGTTCGAAGTAAGTTTTCTTGTCAACTATCTACATGTTGACTTGCCCAGCAATGTCAAATGAATTGTGTAGTATTTAAGCAACCAATTGTTATTCGCTTTTCTTACTATATTCCTACCTAGTAACTTCTAGTTACCAATACACTTTTCTATTGCCCTGTTTTAACTAAATATTCCCTGTACTCCCATTTTTACCAGAAAGCTCCGCTAACAAGGAGACTCCAGAGGTGGAGAACGGGGCTGCCAAAAAGCGGAGGCGGGGCAAGCTAGAACCGCAAGCAACTCTAGCAGGCCTAGACTTCATCAGCAGCCTCCCCGACGAGATGTTGACAGTCATCATCTCCCTCCTCCCAATCAAATATGGGGCATGGACAACCATCCTTTCCTGGCGATGGCGGCCTCTATGGAACTCCACCCCTCTCGACCTCATTGACACCCACGAGCTCATGGCTATCGCAAAAGCTTGGATGCATTCTCCAAGATCCTCAGGAGTCACCTTGGACCAACCAGAGGCCTTAGAATGGGCAAGTTCCGTTCCAGCGGCAAGGACCGAGCCAAGCTTGACGACTAGTTCCGATCCCCCACCCTAGATCAGGTCGAGGAGCTTGTCGGCGTTCTGGGAACGGGGGTCCCCAGACTTGCCTGCCTGCGGCCTGCGGCGTGGCTCAAAGGGGGCCCAGCACGGCCCATCTTCATCAACACAAGCTCAAGACCCTCGCGAGGGGCCAAGCCTCGTGGGGCGGACGACAAGGAGCTTCCTCAGGCACGGCCTCATCAGGCTGGCTCACGAGGAGGCGGAGAGATCAAGGCGGGGTACCTCGCGAGGTGCCCATGATGCAAGCCATGACGACCAAGGGCGCCAGTCGGGCGCCAGCCCGTGCAGTGTCCTCCTTTCCTCTTTGGTGCAAAGGGAGCAAGCGCAGGCGAGAGCATCAAGCAAAGGCATCCATTTCGGTGCAACAAGACCAAGACCAGCCCAACGGCAGGGAGGAAGTCATTGTGGAGCCCAAGCAGGCGTCACCACCAGAGCCTTTGACAGGCGAGGACCAACTTTAGTCAGGATAAGTGTACCCGCTGTTCCCCTTCAAAATGGCCAATTCTTGGCGCCCTTCCCGCTCAATATTTGGGAAGAGGACCAGGGCCTTTGCCTATAAATAGGACTAGCCACCCCCAGGGTAGAGGCATCTGGCATCTAGAGAGGCATCGAGAATCCTCACCAAGAAACCCGGTAGAGAAAGCGACTGAACTCCTCCTAGCAGTTCATCGCACCAGCCAAGAACAGATCCTCGCGAGGCTGTTCTTCTTTGTATTGTTCATCATCAGCCCAAGAGGAAATCCACCACACCACACACTGGAGTAGGGTATTACACCACAATGGTGGCCTGAACCAGTATAAACTCTGTGTCTCTTGTGTTGTTCCTTTCGTAGTTTAGATCTCAACGAGCCGGCGAGGAACAGGTAGGTAGAGGGCGAAATCTCCGCGCGCACCCCAGTGTTCGAACCTCAAGGGTCTGCCGGAACCCGAAATATGACATTAGGTGCGCCAGGTAGGGGTGCGCCGGAATTCGTCTTCCGTCGCCCAATTCTTCTCCGACCGTCGCATCCATGTCTGACGCTCGTCGGGCTTGCGCCGAGCGCCGAGCCGCCCTCGCTTCCCGCGTCGCCCAGACGGCTCCCGTCGGCGGGCGCCCTCGTCGTTCCCCATCACCTGCTGTCAACGCCGCCACCGGCCCGGCGGGGAACGAGTAGCAAGCATCGTCCCAGCATCCATCCATGAGGCGAGACGGCCGCACTGCTACACCCTCGCTCACCCCAGCTGGTTCTTCGTCCCGCGCGCCCCGCACGGCCATGAAGGCTCGAGCTGTGCTCATCGCGGAAAACGAGCTCATGCGCTACCGCCCAATCAACAACGTCTATGAAGAGTGGCTCGACCGAGTCGCCGAGCTCGTCCGCGCTGTTGGGGGCTCCCTCGCGCCATCCTTCTCGCTGCACCGCGCCCCGCCCTGCGCGGGCAATGAAGCTCCAGGGGCGCCTCAGCCGCCTCCCCCTCAAGAAGGCGCCCTGGCCCCAAGGTGCATGGCCCCTAGGCGGAACCCGCTCTGTCAGGCGCCAGCGCGGCAAGAGTAGAGCTGCCAAGAAGTCCCTCGCCCGCAAGAAGCTGCCCGAGCGCTCCCTGCTCCGGCTCGTCGCGACCACGCTCCTGCTCCAGCACGTCAAGACCCCGCGCTGCTCCCAGCTGCAGCGCATGGGGACCCGCAGGACCAAGCTCTTCGTCACCCAAGGCCTCCCGTGGCCAGAGCAGGCTGCCGCACCTTCACCACCGAGCTGCGCAGCGTCGCGTGGCCCAGCAAGTTCACGCCAGACCTGCCTCCTCGCTATGACGGCATGGTTGACCCTGCAGAGTTCCTCTAGCTCTACGAGCTGGGCATCGAGGCTGCTAACGGAGACGAGAAGGTCATGGCGAATTGGTTTCCCATGGCGCTCAAGGACGGGGCCCACACCTGGCTCCTGAACCTGGCTCCAGGCACAATCTCCTCCTGGGACGAGATGCGCACCCGCTTCATCGCCAACTTCCAGGGTACTCGCGACCGGCCACCCGCCGTGAGCGACATGCGCCGTATCAAGCAGCAACCAGGGGAAACCCTACAGAAGTACATCCAGCGCTTCAACAATGCGCGCCTCAAGATTCCCAAGGTAACCGAGGAGGCCATCATCTCAGCCTTCTCCGACGGCGTGCGCGACGTCAAGATGAAGGAGGAGCTGGCGATGCATGAAGACCTGTGCACCTCCTTGGAGCTGTTCAACTTGGTGACCAAGTGCGCCAGGGCTGAGGAAGGGCATCTCTCCCTCCTCGAGCTGCCTGCCGCAGACCCAGAAGAGAAGAAGCCCAAGGCTAAGGACGTGAAGCGCAAGGGGGCTGCCGTGCTCGCGGCAAAACCAGACACCAAGCGGGGCAGAGATCAGCCCGAATCTTCCAAGGACAGTCGGTACTGCTTGTACCACAACCTCCACACCCACAACACCAATGAATGCCAAGAGCTCCATGACGTGCGTGAAGGAAGGGTCGGCCGACGTCCCGACCGCAGCGACCGGGGCTACGACCGAGGAGGAGGAAGGAATGCAGGACGCTGGGAAGACCGCGGCCCTCGCCAAGGGTGGTGCGACCAACCTCGCGAGGATCGCTGGCAGGACCCGCCTCGCGAGGGAGCCTGGAGGGATCAGCCTCGCGAGGATCGCCCGCAAGGTAACGCAGGCCTCCCTCCGCTGCCGCCGCAGCCAAGGAGAAATGAGGACCGTCATCAGGACGAGGGGGCTGGGGGCTTCCAGGAACCACGTGCGATCGCCTGCATCCTGGGCGGAGCTCAAGCCCCAGCCTCTCAACGCATCTTCAAGCAGTTCGCCCGCGAAGTAAATGCAGTCCTTTCCAAGGTCGAGGCCACGCGCCCTCTCAGGTGGTCGGCGTGCACCATCACATTCAGCTCAGCGGATCAGCTCAAGTGTGCGGCCATAGCCGGAGTCCTTCCGATGCTTTGTTCCCCAATCATCAGCAACGTGCTAGTCACCAGGACCCTCATCGATGACGGGGCAGGGCTCAACGTCCTGTCCGTGGAAACGTTCAACAATCTCCAAGTGCCCTACAATCAGCTTTAGCCAACCAAGCCTTTCTCCGGAGTCACCGACGGCTCCACGGTCCCGATTGGGCAGGTCCGCCTCCCTGTCACCTTCGGGGCACGCGACAACTACCGCACCGAGCTCATCGACTTCGACGTCGCCCACATTCGCCTGCCATACAACACCATCCTCGGGTACCCAGCACTGGCCTAGTTCATGGCCGTAACCCATCACGGCTACAACGTCCTCAAGATGCCAGGAAGTGACGGAGTCATCACGGTGCCCTGCGAAGACAGAGACGCAGTGTGCTCCCTGGAACGAGCCTTTCAGGCCGCATCACTGGAAGACCCGGATCGCGGAAGCAGGAGGCATCCCGAGGCCGCCCCCAAGAAGATGAAGACATCGTCCGACCCGGCCCTTCAGGGCCCGCGCCTGCCCAGGGGGAACCTCCTTCCATCACATAGGGAAGCGCGCCCAGCGCCCTCCTCAGGCGGGGCTCGGGGGCTCTCCCCTGGAGGGCCGTCGACCTCGCCAAGGTCACGAGGGAGGCGCTTGGGCACCACTTGGTGGCGTGCTTCGAAGCACGTTTCCCTCAAGAAGGAGCAAGGCAAGGAGGGACAAACCGTCAGGAGTTCGTCAGCAAGGCCATTCAGGAGCTACAGGAGTCAAGAGTTAAGAGAGGCAGCCGCCGCTTACCCGCTGTGGCCCCCCATCCAGGCGAGGATGGTGGGCTGCACGTCTGCATTGACGTACCAGGGCTCAACCGAGCCGCTTCTCAAGAGCGCCTCTGGCCCTCGCAAGTGGGGCGCTGCGAAGGTCCGCCCCACAGCTACATTCGCATGCCTTATGGCTTGCCGAACGCGGCTGCCGCGTACCAGCGCCTCATGAGGGCCATCCTAGAGGCTCAAGAGGTCAGGCGTTCTGCAGCCCTGGCGGAGATGGAGATGGTCCGCGAGAATCCACCAGCGCCTCCGGAGCCTCCCGAAGCCCCTGGGCCTGGGGGCTCGTGAGGATCGGCTCCCACAGCCCATCGAGTCTGCTACACCAACACCCCTTCGTCGTCAAGACTATCAGGTGACATCTTTCAAGTTTCATTTCCAGCTGGGAGCGCCCTCAGGGCTGCATCATTCCCAGGCCGCGTGGGTCCGTCCCTGCAGCGTGTATCCCTTTTGCTTGTGTTTTTAGCTTACCTTGTTGGGGGCGCCCCTCGGGCTGCATTATCCCCAAGTCGCTCGGGTCAGACCCAGCGGCGTGTACCCTTCTTGCGTTTATCTTAGGGCCATGCTTTCGACCCATCATGCTTGTTATTTGGTGCCTGTCCGTGGCACCTTCTCTTCCTGGATGTCGAAAGCTTGCGCGTTAAAGGGGGGGTACCTGAGCATCGCGACTCAGGGCTCCTACCGGCTCTCCAGCCCTCACCCTCTGGTCTTGTCCATGGCATCGCGACCTGGCATACCAGCGACGGCTGAGACCAGCTCGAGGGCCGGGACCCAAGGACGTAGAGTTTCGGCATCTAACCAAGCTTGCGCGTTAGAGGGGGGGGTACCTGAGCATCACGACTCAAGGCTCCTACCGGCTCTCCAGCCCTCACCCTCTGGTCTTGTCCACGGCATCGTGACCTGGCATACCAGCGACGGCTGAGACCAGCTCGAGGGCTGGGACCCGAGGACGTAGAGTTTCAACATCTAACCAAATTTGCAGGAACACAGCCCAAGATAAGGCCCAGTGCCAGGCGCAACCCACCTTGAGGTAGGGCCCTGTGAGTCCCGCGCTGGCTCACAGGTGCCCAGATACACCTCGTCAGGCCCTACCGTGCCAGCCACATGTCAGGGCGGGGCTGTACATGCCCCGGGGGCTCCTCCCGGAGGGGAGCCCCCTCTCACGCACCATTGGAAGCACCATGCTCCGCGCTGGCTGACGACACTACCGAGGAGCGGCTATGCCCGTACACATACGGAAGCGCTATGCTCCGCGTTGGTGATAAACAACTGAGGGTGGCCCCCGGGCCGCATCAACCTCAGGGAGCCCAGAGCTCAGTGTCTAGCCTCATCGCAACGCGTCCCCTCGGGAGTGCCGCGCAAGGGACTGGGCACGGGGGCTGCGCCTAGGTCACGCCCAGACACACGCCACCCAGCCAGGCCCCCCGGGCCTGGTTCGTCGCACGTCCCTCCCCGAGTGGAGCCAAGGTACGAAGGCCGTTTGAGCGTCAAGGGGGACTCCTGAGCATCGTGACTCAGGAGCCTAACTGGTCACGTAGCCCCTCACTCCTTAGTTCCGAAAGGCTAACGGCGGTTGAGGTATGCGCGGGGCCGAGCTCTGTAGACGTAGAACGGTAGATCCACCCGCATCTCACCTCCCTAAGGAGTCACCCCCACATCTCACCTCCCTACTTGCTGTTCGAGCGCCAAGGGGGACTCCTGAGCATCGCGACTCAGGAGCCTAACTTGTCACGTAGCCCCTCACTCCTTGGTCCCGTCCTGGTTTCCGGTCGGGGCTAACGGCGGCTGAGGTATGCGCGGGGCCGGGCTCTGCCGGCGTAGAACATAAGCAAGTAGGAAGGAAATAGCGCAAATTTCAAGGAATTCAAAAGCAAATATTACAGTCCATACTGTTTTCACAGCACCAAACAAAAGTTTTAACGCCTCCCCGAGGCATGGTACATGCGCAGGAATTAAAAGCAGGACGGGAGCCACGACGGAGTCACTTGCCGGCGGTGGAGCTGCGTGGAGCAGGTTCGCCTCGTGGAGCTGCAGGGTCGGCAGCGCCCCGCTTCAGCTTGGTGCTGAAGGCTCGGAACTTTCCCAGCAAAGCTTCCGCACGACCCTTCACGGCCTCAGCAGCGGCAGCGGCAAGCTCGCCGCTCACTGGCTCCAGCAGGCTGTCGAGGTCGACGTTGGGGTTGCGAAGATAGACGTGGATAAGGACCCGCATCAGCGCCGCAGAAGACAAGGCACGCGCCTCGGCCTCAGCAGTAGGGCTAAGGCCAAGGGTGACATCTTCAAGAGCACGAACCAGGAAGGGAAGCAGCTTGGCGGGGCCGTCCTCGTCGCCGGCCAGCGGGCTCTCCAGGCCACTGTCATAAAGCGTCTTCAGCGAAGTGCGAGCCTTCTCCTCCATCTCCGCGAAGGCCACGCGATCCTCAGCAAGAACCCGTGCCTTGCCGTCCAGCTCGACCTTCCTCGCCTCCAACTCTTGCTCCAGCGCGCCTAGGCGGTCACGTCGCTTCTTGAGCTTGGCATCCGGTCCTTGATGGCCGCCTCGCGAGCCTTCATACCTTCCTCCTGCTCTTGGCGAAGGCGGGTCTCCTCGGCGAGCTGGTCCTGCAGGCCCTTTAGCTTGCTCTCCAGCACCTTGCAGTGACCTCGGACATTAGCCACCTCCCCCAAGGTGGCATCGCGAGCAGCCTTCGCCCCAAGGACGGCCTGCTTCTCCTTGTCGCAAGCCATCGAGGTCTGGACCAGCACCGCCCGAATCGAAGCATCGAAGCTAATCCAACCAGACGCTAGCTCCAAGCGTTTGGCCACTAACGAGGGTCGGCGCTCAGAAGATCCTGCCGCAGACGGTCCAGTTCGGCAGCAGCACGATCCAGAACAGTAGGAGGAGTCGGGGAAACAGCAGTCGGTGGAGTAGGAGGAGAAGACGGCAGCGTGGCCACGGTATCCTAAGGCGGAGCCTGCTGCGCCCCAACGGCTGTGATGGCGGCATCAGGCAAGGGCACCTCGGGAGTCGCTTGGGCCGTGGGGGCTGAGCTCGCCCCAGCCGGCTCAGCCAGGCCTCGCGAGGACGCCCGGGCAGGAGAGGCCCGTGCGTCACGATCACCTTCTTTCGCGGGCAGAGGCGCTGCCACGGATGGAACCTTAGGAGCTCCCTTCGACTTCTTTGCCGCGGGCGCCAGCCTAGCCGGGAGATACGAATGTCAAGCCTCAGCAACAGAACAAGAAACAAGATAGGATTCAAGCACTTACAGGTCATTGCTCACGAGCTCGAGCAGCCTCCGGCCGTACTTGAAGCCCGAGAGCCGGCTGCAAGGATCAGCCTCAAGGGGCTCGGGAGCAGGAGGTGCGTTTGCGGATCGCCTCGGGGCCGGGGCAGACCCGCGGGCGATCAGCCCGGTCCTGTCCTTCTTCGGGATCGGGGGCCGGCTCCCGCCGCCCTGCTCGTCATCATCCTCGTCGTCATCACTTAGAGAGAGGCGGAGAGCGCGGGACCTACGCCGAAGGGGGGGGGAGCCCTTGACTCTCCGTCAGTCGCCTTGGAGTCAGCCCCCTTTTTTCGCTCCCCTTCTTCCTTCTCTTCGCTGGAGTCGCCGGAGGACACGTCCACCGGGTCCTCGGGAGCCTCCGCGGGCACGGGCCCATCCCCGTTGAAGACGGGCATGGACCCCACTACCGGCTCCGAGTCCTCGCGGAAGAACAGGGGCGTAGGTGCGCCCTCCAACCTCGCCATGTCGCCCCCAACCAAAGACTGGAGAACCGCAGCCAGATCCTCGTCGGCCAAGACCGCGGGGCTCGGGTGGGGCCTCCACATCGGAAGTGGGTACTGACAAAGCGGAGCGAGCTGGTGCTCCAGGAATTCCCTCAGCAGTGATGCGCCAGTCAGCTTCACCGCCGCCATGCTGGCCGACCTCAGATCCGCGTCCATCTTCTCCAACACCAGCCTTGCGTGGGGGTCCACAAGCTCCACTCGAGACCAGTCGTCGGAGCTTGCGGGGTGCCCCGTGGGCAAGATCAGCCGAGGGTGGATGCACCCAGCATCTACCAAGACCCACTTGCTCCTGAAGCCCTCAATCCTTTTCCCGGGGTTCGAAATGGCGATGGAGCTACCGTACGCGACGAAGCTCGCGTACGCAGAGATGGGACCACAAGAGGTCCGGAGGGAGAAGTAGTGGCGCAGCAAGTCCACTGAGGGCTTCACCCCTACGTGAGCCTCGTAATAGTAGGCGAAGATTGCCAGAACAAGGACGAAGTTGGGGCGGAGATGCAGAGCTTGAAGATTGTAATGGCGGAGGACAGAGAAGAAGAACTCAGAAAAGGGAGGCACCAGACCGGCAACAATGGCGCTCGCGAAGAGCGGATAGAAGGTGCTCCCTTGGCCCTCACGGAGGGCAGAGCCAGCCTTGAACACCTTCGCGCCGTCTATGCCCTGCGCCGCCGCCATCTGGCGCACCCGGGCAAGGCTCGCCTCCGACACGTTTGGCGAGTCCAAGGCGGATGAGTACCAAGCTCCGGTCGGGGCCTGGTGAGGCGCCATGTCTTGCTAGGGCGGGCGGACGGAGTAGATCTAAAGATTTCGGAGGTAGGAAGGAGAAGCGCAAGAAAGGGGATCTGAGCAGCAACCGTAGAAAGCAAAGGAGGTAAAAGCCTAGACAGATGCCGCTTCTTTATCAACTCACGCGGTTGCTGAGGCGCCCACGTCCAATCAACCGCCACACAGCGCCCAAGGCCACAGGCTATTAGGGCCCGCGGCGCTTCGCACTTGCCCTTTCGCCTCTCTGCTCGGCCAAGTCCGGGCGCGCCTTGGGCCCGGGGGCTACTGTCGGCATTCTGGGAACGGGGGTCCCCAGACTTGCCTGCCTGCGGCCTGCGGCATGGCTCAAAGGGGGCCCAGCACGGCCCATCTTCATCAACACAAGCTCAAGACCCTCGCGAGGGGCCAAGACTCGCGGGGCGAACGACAAGGACCTTCCTCAGGCACGACCTCATTAGGCTGGCTCACGAGGAGGCGGAGAGATCAAGGCGGGGTACCTCGCGAGGTGCCCATGACGCAAGCCATGACGACCAAGGGCGCCAGTCGGGCGCCAGCCCACGCAGTGTCCTCTTTTCCTCTTTGGTGCAAAGGGAGCAAGCGCAGGCGAGAGCATCAAGCAAAGGCATCCATTTCGGTGCAACAAGACCAAGACCAGCCCAACGGCAGGGAGGAAGTCATTGTGGAGCCCAAGCAGGCGTCACCACCAGAGCCTTTGACAGGCGAGGACCAACTTTAGTCAGGATAAGTGTACCCGCTGTTCCCCGTCAAAATGGCCAATTGTTGGCGCCCTTCCCTCTCAATATTTTGGAAGAGGCCCAGGGCTTTTGCCTATAAATAGGACTAGCCACCCCCAGGGTAGAGGCATCTGGCATCTAGAGAGGCATCGAGAATCCTCACCAAGAAACCCGGTAGAGAAAGCGACTGAACTCCTCCTAGCAGTTCATCGCACCAGCCAAGAACAGACCCTCGCGAGGCTATTCTTCCTTGTATTGTTCATCATCAGCCCAAGAGGCAATCCACCACACCACACACTAGAGTAGGGTATTACACCACAATGGTGGCCTGAACCAGTATAAATTCCGTGTCTCTTGTGTTGTTCCTTTTGTAGTTTAGATCTCAACGAGCTGGCGAGGAACAGGTAGGTAGAGGGTGAAATCTCCGTGCGCACCCCAGTGTTCGAACCTCAAGGGTCTTCCGGAACCCAAAATCCAACAGAGCTCACTTTTGATGATGGGCATATGCGCTCGCTACCAATGTCCACGCACCGCCTCGCGCCCACACTGCGCATCGCCAAGTTCAGGAACTGCCATCCCCCTTAATGACGCGCCTGCTCTTATTCTACCACGACTGAAGCACCTCGAGCTCGTCGTCGTATGCCTCTCAAACGGTGACATGGAGTGCCTGCTCCGTGGTTGTACTGCCCTCGAGTACCTTCATCTTGAGGCGATCAATGGGTTGAGTACATTTGACATCACCTCCATGACTCTCTGGACTATTTATGTGTGTTGCTGGTTTGGGAGGAAGACATCACAAGACGTGTACCACGGTATGGTCATTGAGGACACACCTGCACTTGAGAGATTACTTGTACTTGATCAAGTAGGTCCAACAAGAATCAATGTCATTTCTGCGCCGAAATTGACAGTGTTGGGCTACTCGTCTGACAAATACTCCGAACTTGTTATTGGATCCACACCCGTTCAGGTACAATAGCCTCCTTCTACCTCTCCTTCTACAAATTAACATTATTTCTAATTTTGAAGATGTTTGTTTGTCTATCATTCAGAAAATGATTCTGACAAGCTTGACCCCAAAACTACACACAGTGAAGGTCTTGGCACTAGAATCTATTGGCCCCAACCTGGAGCAAGTTGTCAGTTTCCTGATATGCTTTCTGTGCCTGGAGAAGCTATATATCAAGGTGATGTTCCTTTCCTATTAAATGTTAACCATAAGGGAGTTCAATTTGTGACACCTTTTTCCAAGTTTACAATGACAGTGTACTATGATTTCTGAAGGATTCTTTTGGAGGATTTCAGTACATACATGTCTCCTTTTCCAAGTTTACAATGAAAATGCTTGATCCATATGGTTACAATCCATAGGCATTTCTCCTTTGGATTCATCTGTACTAGTTTTCTTAGGGAACTTTTCATCCACTCCAACATCTTGTGAAGATCAAAGATGGCATGTTAATGCCCATGTTAATCATGTCAGATCGAAGATGGCATGTTAGTGCATTTTACAAATCATGCAAACCAAATAGGCCTGTAGTAGTGTTCAAAACTGCATCTAGGCAGTAACACCTTTTCTTCTTTTGTAGATAAGATTAGGCCCAATGGTGGATAATGTGATACAATATAACAATCACGTCGAATGCCTAGATCTGCATCTCTCAGAAATTACTTTGAACTCCTATCGAGGGACCTTACTGGAGATTATATTCGCCAGGTTCTTTGTTGTCAGAACAAGGGTGCTCAAGGTAATGAGGTTTGCCCTACATTTATTTCGCAAAAATAAATGGTTTGTTGATCAGCGCCGGCGCCTGCGGTAGAATGAAATAGGCTCCAAAAATGCTGAATTTCATTTTGGAACTTCAGATGACAGAGTAATTGGAAGTCATTATGTCAACCCCATACATGACTTCTCAGTGGCTGACCCCTTTGCAAAAGTTGTGAGGTTTCGAAACCAGACTTAGAAGTGGTAATATTAGTTTGAACCTCTCTGATATCCATGTTCAGTGGATCAGCGTGAGCGTTTGTAGCTGATGAGCTGAATTTCATTTCTAATATCAGTTTGAACCTTGTAATCTTCAAATTTGAGCCATATAACACTAGAGTTTGAACCTTGTAATATTTTGAGCTTTTGTGGTACAATCGTTTAAATGGCATCGTATGAGACTCGTATATTGGTAGCACTATTTTGACCTTAATATGCAATGGTCTTAGATTTTATTAACCATTCTTGAATCTGTTTACTTTGTCGATCTCACAGCACACGATCTGTATAGCTAGCTCGACTGCGATCTTCGACATTATTGCACACAGTTGGTTTCTTGCACCGTGTGCCCCATAGAGCACAAAATTAATTATCGCACTCGAGTGTCCATCATCACCCTTCTGTGTAACTTTGACCTCATCACCCACTGGTAAACTTATGACCAAAGTCATTCCACACACTTCGTTTTTACAAAGCTTTTTGCCAATAAACGCGCATGATTTGTCCCTCTTCCAGCTGACGCATGGCAAACCAAGCCAGGTGGGAAGCTTGCACAGTAAACTGCGTGGTAGCGCGAGAACATGCTCACCGATGATACATTTGGGGCCTCTTCGAGCCCATGTGTGGTCAAACAAAACGGGTGCGGTGCGGTGTTGTCAAGCGTGCACTGGAATCCTCCGCTATGAACGCTGTGACAAGATGTGACGATTACAGGCTGGCTGGCCCCCATTTGTTACAGTGGCTATTTAACCCTTGTGTCTCTTCAACCTTTCGATCGTGCCCCACCATTGCAAGAAGCACACCCACCACGACAAATTCTTAGAGAGTATCCTGCGCGGCTCCAATGATGCTCCGAGCGGCTGCCGGCGACGAGCAACAGTTCACCATGCATGCCGTGGTGGACACCCACCGAAGGTTCACGGAGCTCTCGGTGGTGTACACCAACAACCCTGTCTGGGTGGAGCACTCCATCCACATCATGGAGCTGTTTCTTGGCGAGGAGAAGTACAAGTCAGTCGGGTTCAACCTCGAGTACACCCGTGCTCGTGCTGGGTCTCGTCCCAAGGTCACCGTCGCCCATATGTGCATGCGCAACCACGTCCTCGTCTACCACTACTGCCTGGCCACAAGGCCTTGAGAGTGTTCCGCCAGGTTTGTCAGCCCCCACTACATGTTCGCTACGGTGGACATCACCAACGATGTCAAGGTGCTCAAGAATTCGAGCATCGCCCGCCGGAATCTTGTCGATATCCAGGGCCAATACAAGATCTGGGGCAACAAGGAGCATGAGAAGGACTCACTGGTTCACCTCGCCGAGGCCATCATCGACCCCTACTACAGAGACATGAAGGATTCCTGCAACAAGGACAAGCGTGCCTGACACTCGACCTGGATGGAGAAACTCGACAAAGCTCACATCATGTACGCGGCCAAGGAGGCGTACACGTGCTATGCCATGTACAGATGGATCGTTGACATGAGGAAATGCCTCCTTCCCCAAAATGGCCAGGGATCCAGCCGGAAGCAGAGCAATGGCAAGGGTCGCTGCAACAAGAAGTAGTGATTAGATCCTCATTTCTCCTAGTTTAGTATGCATGTAATTGCTTACTTTGGTTTGTGAAAATGTTATGTGTGTAGTCACTTGTGTAATTGTATGCTTAATTTGGTTATGCAATGCTATCTTTTTAAGTATATATGTTGATGCTCAGTAGACAGAGCAAATCATATTGCACACGGACTAAACAATGGAACCCGTCGATGATGCTTTCATCAATCACTGACAATTGTATACCAGCAGTCGTTTGCTCACAACACATGGCTTGTTAACAGGAATCATGTGTGTTGTTATCGGTCTTCCCACACATTTCTGATTACACACCTGTTTGCCGCGTTTCACACACAACTTGTTATGTTGAACCGTTTCTCTTGTCTTGCCTCAATGCAAACAATTCATCCGAGTGAACTATATGCCGTATATCGCACACACCTTCATCTGGCTGCCTGTTTCTGTTGTTCCGCCCCAATCATAAACAATTCATCCGAGTGAACCATATGCTCTACATTGCACACGCCTTCATATGGTAGCCCGTTTCTTTTGTTCCTCCTCATCACAAATAGTTAATTGAACTGAACTGTATGCCTTGAATCGCACACGCAACCAAAATCTGAACCGTGTTTGATGCAGCCGTCATTGCAGAAGTTTTGCACCATTTTTGATGATTTTTTTACACCACCATTTGCGATTATTGCATCGCACACAATTTCGTTGAAGGGTCTCTGATCGTAGTGTCGCGTTAGCAGCATCCTCCAGTAGTATTTAACAACTAGGAAAGGTTCTTAACAGTTGCCAAACAGTCTGTTGCAACTTGTATCTTACGCGGGTAAATATCACATCCCAGATTAAGGCCCTCTAATCATGCCATCGTCTCAAAAGTTTTTGGTTCAGTTAAGCTTCTCATAACAACAACTGAAGCACCACAAATATAGCCCCTGAATGTCCTGACAACAAACAACATATATGGCCCCTCTCTCCTGGTTCCAAGACACCAAAGTATCAACACTGGCCTTAGCAAAACCGTAGGATGAAGGGATCCACTGTTTTCACCCTAGGGCTCCGGGGTACATGGTTTAAACATTCACTGGTTATGTGCATGTTGGGCCTGGGAATGTTGGCTGATGTTGGGTTATGTTGCCCGCGTTCAGCCATGTGCCTCATTTTCTTATTCATATGTCCTTTGTTGTCATGGGCATAACATATTACAAGCCCTTTCATTTGTTCCTTTTTTTGTTTTAGTAAGGACATCACAAACTTGACAATATATTCCTTCGTGGATTTTAAGTAGATGTATGTGGCTATCTTGTGCTCCATAGAGACAAAGCTCCTCACGCTGGCCGACTGCAGGATATCGCCCTCACTCTGCTACATCATTGGCACTGTTGCCATACTTATTGGCATGACCAACACCGAACTCACACTAGTACTTCCGACCGCTACTCACACGGTTTTTACCTCCAATCGCAGACACTTTCTAGAACCTTATGCTCGAGTGGGTTGGCGAGCAAGGAGGGTCGATTACTGACGGTGATGAAACTCGTATGTGATAATGAAGACATTCCAGACGTTTATAGCGGAGCAAAACGACTACGATTGTGCGGGCATTCACGAACAATTCTTCCTTAATGGTTGTGTTCGATGAGGCGGACAAACTATTTCCGATGACAAAGTCATCACTAGCGCTCATGCCTAGTAAAACATGTGCTTTCACGCGTCTATACCATACACCTCGTTTAAACACAATGTTTGAATAGGAGTTGATATGTATTCCACACGAGTTTTGATTGCCAATCGTTTGCTTCCAGTTGATCTTCACACATGCTTTTCCCTTTCAAATTGTTTGCAAAGCTATTAAACAGTAAACATGGTTTGTTTGTACGAACTGTGTCCATTGGCATGAAAGCACATGGTGTTTTACTTTTTTTTAATTTAATACATTACCAATCATATTAAATAATAATTTAAAAGATGCAATTCAAAGACAGACAACACAATTCATATCTGCAAACACAACACGCATACACATATCCATTATTAATTGTTGTAGATCATCAGTACAAACATATATATTTCAATCGATCACATAGCTAGAGTCCATCTAGTTGAAAGACATGGAATATGTTTTGCCGTACGTAACTCGACGGACTTGCTGTGTATTAGTATGCTGCCAATTTTCATTGCCAAGAATACATACACAGGTACCGTAATGTGCTATACAAACGGTTTTTAACCCCTTTCCGTGACGGCATTGTGACCGTCGTCGAGTGAGTGTGTGTGATAGGGGGGGGGGTCCTTCCCACACGACCCAAAAATCATCGGGGATTGGCGAGCGGCTACTGAAGATCGCCATAGAATAAACGTATGAGAAGTCACCCCAGTCCCACACGTTATGTCTCGACGTTACGTTTCTAATCCGAGAGACATCCGAAACGATTACGCCGCTATAGTCGTGTGAAAAAGGTGTACATCACATACATTTAATCTACTGATGTGTTTGCGATAGGTATGTTATTGCACACAGTTCAAGAATGTGTGCGGTGCCTCTACTAACGACAACGTGTCCATTTTCATAACTGTGCGCGATAGGTATTCCTATCACACATGCACACAGGTCTAAAATGGTTGTCGTATTACCATGAATCGCACACGCATAATAGACGAAACCGTGTGTCTGTCCTTCGGGCATCGCAAACGTTTCATGTCAAATAACTGCCTGTTCTCTATTTTTCATCATACACGTTGTTTTCTTTCTAATTGTGTGCACATTATTTTATTCACTCCTTTTTAATTTTATTTTTCCTTGTAATTTATTATTTGAATTGTAAATTTTGAAATATAAAACATGGAATTCAAATTCTCAGCACAATGGTTCAACAACCAATCCATAAATAAATTCTCAGTACAATATGTTCAATAATGACAGGATTAGGCAGCATTTAACTATGATGAACCACAATATTTAGAGGCGGTAAAGCCGAAGAGACAAATGTAAATCATTTTGGCCACTGATGGTGTTGAAGAAGCGGAATGCCCGTAATGTGCCCTCCTGCATGCCATAGGCATGAACAACTTTTGTCCATCCCCTTGTGATGATCGCCCGCCCATTCTTCACCGCCTTCAGGAAGACTTCTAGAGCATTATCATGGTAGCATGAATTATATACTTTAACCTTAGTTGCCTCCACTCCGGTCATGTAGTTTGCAAGGTAATCATCAGTAAATTGCTTCGGAAACCACCGATACTCAGGTCTAATAGAGTAACTTGTTGTGGGCAGGGGAAAAGGCAACACATTACTTACCATCCTAAAGTTCATTGTTGTCTTGGAAAAAGTGTAAATAAAGAGCTTAATTCCCATCACCCGTTTCTTTAGCCTAACAATCTTTCTTAGTTTCCTCACTTGATGCTTGTTCATGAATATCTCATTGCCCCGTACGCAAAAGGGTGTAGCATGGAGCAATATCGCTCATATATGTACCTACAAGCAACCAGTAAATGTTAGAAGCTAAACTGAGATTGCACAAATGATGTAAAATACAACTACCTACGTTCCTAAGTACAAGTATTTTTAGAGATTTTAATATGAACTACATACGGATGTATATAGAATTATAGACATAGTTTAGATTGGAATCTAGATTCACTCATTTGCTTTGTATGCAGTCTATATTGGAATCTCTAAAATACTTATATTTAGAAACAGATGGTGTATAAGACATGGGATGCAGCTAACCTCGATGACAAACAACAACATCGCCCATTGTAGCCCTGTGTAAGTAAATGGAAAGGCAATGTTAACTACGATAGGGTTAACATTCACCAAAAATAGTAAATGGTAATAAAACGGCAGCATCTATAGTGATATCTTCATTGTGAAAGTGTAGCACTGTAGCAAAGGGACGGACTAAAAATGGATAGAATTGTTTACTACAAAAGACAACCTACTATAGCCATTGAAACTGGTACAGATAGAAATGAAATTGATAGAGTTAAACATCGCAAGGCAGGTGCTGCTAGAGCAGAGAATGGACCTGTTGTCTATAAAAAGGCAGGGAAAACAGATAAGATGGGCTAGGCTTTATTACTACAACATGCTTAATACATGAACTGTACAAAACATGGCCATTGCAACTGGTATTGGTAAGATTCAACTAGTGAGTTCATACTTCTTAAGTCCCGAGGGGTACTGCTAGGGCACTTCATATGGACAAGAGCCCGCCCCAAGTCGGCCGCAGCGGAGGTGAGGTGTTCCTCTGGGTCGAAGAGTGGATCAGTGCCCCTGACATGTGTACCTACAAGAAGGAAGTAACTGTTAGAAGCCAAACTGCAATTGCACAAATGATGTAAAATACTGTAAGACATGGGATGCAGCTAACCTCGACAGCAAACAACAACATCGCCCGTTATGTCCCTGCGTAAGTACACGGAAAGGCATGTTAAGTACAACAGGGTTAACATCCACTAAAAATAATAAATGGGCAGCATCTCTAATATATCTTCATTGCGGAGAGTAGCACGGTAGCAAATGGATAGATAAAAAATGGATACAACTGTTAGTTGCAACAAGCTTAGCAGCATCCTAAGTCATTTTTGTAAGTTTGTAGCTACTATTGGTGAAATTGAGCTGGACAGTTCATACTTGAACATCACATAGTGTGCCGTATTCAAAATAACAAGGCACGTTTAACTACAACCAACCTAGTATAACAATTGAAACTGGTACTGATAAAAATGCAGTTGGCAGAGTTAAACATCGCAAGGCAGGTGCTGCCAGGGCAGAGAATGGCCTAGTTGTCTATAGAAAGGTAGGGAAAATAACTAAAATGTGTTAGGCATGTTTACTACAACATGCTTAATACATCAACCGTACAAAACACAGCCATTGCAACTGGTATTGGTAAGATTAAACTGGTGAGTTCATACTTGGTAAGTCCTGAGAGGTAGTTGCTGGGCACTTCATCTTGGCCAGAGCCCACCCAAAGTAAGCGGCGGCGAAGGTGAGCTATTCCTCCGGGTCGAAGCGTGGATCAGTGCCCCTGACATGTGTACCTACAGGAAACTAGTAAATGTTAGAAGTTAAACTACAATTGCACAAATGATGTAAACTACTATATGACATGGGATGTAGCTAACCTCGACGGCAAACAACAACATCGCCCGTTATGACCCTGCGTAAGTACATGGACAGGCATGTTAACTACAAAAGGGTTAGCATCCACCAAAATAAGCAAATGGGCAGCATCTCTAGTGATATCCCGAGTCATGTATTGTAAGTTTGTTGCTGGTATTAGTGAAACTGAGCTGGACAGTTAATACTTGAACATCACACAGTGTGTAGTACTGAAATAAACAAGGCACGAGCATGCTTAATACATCAACCGTACAAAACATAGCCATTGCAAGTGGTACTGGTAAGATTGAGCTGGTCAGATCATAGCTGGTAAGTCCTGGGGGGTAGTTGCTGGGGCACTTCATCTGGGCCAGAGCCTGCACCAAGTCATCATCGGCGGAGGCGAGGTGTTCCTCCGGGTCAACACGCACAACGGCCATCGCACCATCAACCACCATTAGCTCCTCGACCTCCACGTGATATGTGGTTGGGCTTGCGTGCCGGTGCTCTGGAGGTAGGGCCAGTGGGGATTTGGAGGCATGAGGATGTTTCACAGGAGCCATTTAAGCAATCAGGCCGGTGCCCTAATAGAGATCAGTGGGTTACCTGACTGGATCGATGATGCTCGGGCAGAACATAGATGTGGTTGAAGCTGTGGTTGCAAACGCGACGGTTTGAGCTACCGGGAGGGGGTGGTGGGGGGAGATACTACGGAAATTTGATGGGTGGGGATGTGGTGGGAGGAATAAATTCTGAAATCGCATGCCTAAAGAAAATTTCGCTGCGAAACTTGAAATTTGGGCGAGGGGAACACACAACATAGACAAAGCGCGTAAAATACTCGTGTGCGAGAAAAGAGAAAATTGGCAGATCCTGTCTCGAAAAAATGTACATGTGTAGTTGATTTTTTTGGGTCAATGGTACGCTTGCTTTATTAGGAAACATCGCACATGTAACTGACTTATGGACTATTAACGCAAAAAATGCACATGGGTAAGCCATAGGAACCATGTGTTTTGTGATCTTCCAATAATTCTTATATATATCAGCATCTCCAGCCGCACCTAGTTTCAAAAATCTCTTTCATTGTATCAGGACTATCCAATGTACATGAATGAGGCAAGGTGACACCCGATGAACAATCATCAGTTTATGAAAATGCAATCAAGTCTCAACCTGCCTCACTCTCATAGCCAGATTTGATCCTATGCAACAAGAGAGAAGCTTGTTGCCATCCGCCGGCACGGCAATCTAAGCCGGTGTGCGGCCAACTCGCGCGGCGAAGTTGGACTAAAAATTAGTTGCGGCCAGCTCTAGTCTCCGGTGGCTTCCGGTGCCTGCGGGCGGATGTTTCAGGAGTATTTAGGGTTGGGTCGCGGCTACAAAACTTCAGTGAGCACATGCTAATCAATGCTCAAAGTGTTGGGTTCTATGGTAGGGTGCGTCGACTGCAAATTAAAATATTCATACGCCCAGAACAACCAAGAACATGCTAGAGCAGATGGATCACAGATCATTACCACTAGACGCATAGTGCCGTGTAGCGGAAGAAGAGCTGCGGCAGCGCGTGCACGTGGATCGTCTCCTCCTCGTCCAATCTCCCTCGAACAGCCGGTCGTCGGATCCCACGTATAGATTTGCCGGAGCAGCTCAAGTGCACCGCCTCTAACGGTATCCGCGCGTGCAAGAGGAACAGTGTGTGGCGGACTGCTAGGTCCGATCACACAGTCGGCAGTGAGTGGAGGTGGCTATTGACAACACATGCAAACCCTAATGACAGCGCTAAAGCGATCAACTGAATGAGTGTGCCTGACCCCCACTTTATATAGGCGTCCGTCGTGGGCTCAACACTTGGGCCTTGCATGGACCCTAAAGCCCAAAATCTGTTCGGCCTGAATCCGAGTCCGAGTAGGATCACTTCTTACTCATGCAGTCGGACTAGGCCTCACAGGTTTCTTCCCTTAAGCGCTCGACCCCTTAGGTTCAAGTCGGCTTGGTCGCAGGTCGGATCACCTCCGACCTTCTCGGCTGGTAGCGGCCTCTAGCAAGGTGTGCCGACCACCAAGTAGACAATGATGCCGGTTGGCGAACCTGTACATCAGACTTCCATTCCTTTTGCCACACAAGATATGTTGTAGGGCTCAAGGTGAGTCTGTCGTCCTTGTGCTAGCCCAATCTCTTTCTCATGATCCTTGTTGCATGGCCATGCTTATCCTGGACGGATCACACGAGGGGCCCAGAGTATATCTCTCCTGATCGGAGGGCAAATCCCATCTCGCTCGAAACCTACCTTCGTAACTATCCAATTAAGGAGTAGCGTTTCATTGGCCCAAAGCAGGTCTGTCACCATCCCGAGTACATGCGCCAGCTCGGATCTTAGGACATAGAACATATGTTGTACTAGAGACTCACAGATGACATATTGTTGCATCTCATAGTTGGGTCTGTCCGACTCAGACCTTATCTCGACACGGATCCAACTACGTCGAACCTGACCAGATCCTTCCGAGTCCATATTATCCGGTTAGCATCCAATGCTCCATGGCTAGTGAGACCAAGCCATCGACTGTGTCATATGCTAGTCTAGTCGGCTGCGCGTCCACACATCCCTTTCACTTAGGGACCTTTTAGGATAGTTATCATACAATGCATAGTCCCACAAACAAGTCATGTACTTGCTGATACACATCATTGCTAATGTCCTAGGACTATCTTTATTTATAAACACATAGGAAATATCATCATACATGATTCCCCCTAGGGCATATCTCCAACACAAAGCCCTCAAGGATGCACTTACCGACATTGTACGTTAATAATAGATATTACCAACTTAAAGTACTACTAGTAATTTTCTTTAAAACTAGTACATATGTAGTACTGGTATATGCTCGTAATTAATCATATAAACTTACGGGTGACACATGCAATAACTACTTCTCACATGCTGGCATCAGGGCATGCTGGCCAAACGTTGTCGTTCTCCTATCCGGCCTTGTCGGCGGCAGCCCACCGTGCTTCGATCTCCGTCGAGCTCTCCTCAGCATGGCGTGTAGCCTCTTCTTTCTTGCGGCGGTGGGACTCTCATTTCTTGACTGCTTTCTGCCTTTTTTGCTCCTTCTGTGCCGCTTTGGCCGCCTCTAGATCCACCGCCCATTCAGCCATGGCAGCATCAAAGTCCGCCCACGTACTTGTGCGGCCACGAGGGCGATGAACTCGGCGCGGCGGGATGCCATTGCTTCCTTACCATGTGTGCGGTCGCGGGCGGCGAGGAACTCAGCGCGACAGGATGCCATCGCTTCCTTACCAGTTACTGTGTGTCACGGTGCCATGAATGACGCTTGTAGAGAGATCTGGGACAGAGTGGCCGGACGGCTGTACAGTGCGGTGGTTTTTAAGATATCAATGACTAATGATGAAGGAAATTTGGCTTCCCTTACAATCTTGCTCATTCATTATCACACACAGTTCATCTCCGTCGCCTACGGAAATAGTGTGCGCCGAGCCTACTGTGTGTTGCATTGTGATTGGTCGGAACCCTAGCCACACGGATCACAAGTGGGCACCATAGGATCCGCTGCGATCGAACAACAATCCACGTCCCTCTCATCACACCCATGCAGTTGTAGCTGGATTGGATTTATATGCGCTATATGCCTAGAAAATGCACACAATCCCCTAAATATGGTAAACGAGTCCGGGAAAGTGCCAAATTTGAACACAGTGATTTGCAGGGTGTATGTTCATCGTAGAAAAAAACTCAAGGATAAAGAACGAAGAAAATTTGGATTCCCCTTCAATCTTGGTGATTTCCCTCTCGAAAGAATGGAACTTCCTTGGTGATGGTTCGATTTATGAAGGGCATGCACGATGACATAAGCCAAACCTTCTCAAATTTTTTACCAGGGCATCGTGAGGCCATACCATGGCACCATGCCAGGCGTCATGTTTTTCAAGCATTTATTTCATTTTTCTATAGTTGGAAAACCAATAAAAAATGTTTGTGGTTGACTATGGCCACACATTTCATCGAAATATCTTCCCATTCCTTGTAAAAGGCATGAGAATTTACTAAATGTTTTCCAGACCGTTCTTGTGCACCTTTTCATGGACCGATTGTTTGAATTTGAATTATGTGCATTAATGCCTAGAAAATGCACATAATCCCCTAAATATGGTAAATGAACCCGGAAAAGTGCCAAATTTGAATATGGTGATTTGTAAGGTGTATGTTCATCGTAGAAAAAAACTCATGGACAAATGACGAAGGAAATTTGGATTCCCCTTCAATCTTGGTGATTTCCCCCTTGAAAGCATGAAACTTCCGTGGGGATGGTTGGATTTATGAAAGGCATGCATGGCAACATAAGCCAAACATTCTCAAATTTTTACCACGACACGGTGAGGCCATACCATGGCACCACGCTAGGCGCCATGTTTTCCAATCATGCATTTCATTTTTCTATAGTCAAAAAACTAATAAACGATGCGTTTGTGGTTGACTATTGCCACACAATTCCTTGAAATCTCTTCCCATTCCTTGTAAAAGGCATGAGAATTTACTAAATAGCACAAACATGATTTTCCAGATCATTCTTGTGCACTTTTTCATGCGCTGATTGTTCAAATTTGAATTATGTGCATTAATGCCTAGAAAATGCACATAATCCCCTAAATATGGCGATGAGCCCGGAAAAATGCCAAATTTGAACATGTTGCATTGGAGGGGGGTATGTTGATCATTGGAAAAAAATCTGAATGTCAAACTAGGACAGAAATTTGGATTCCCCTTCAATCTTGGCGATTTCCCCCTCGAAACCATGAAACTTCCTCGATGATGGTTCGATTTATGAAGGGCGTGCATGACGACATAAGCCAAACCTTCTCAGCTTTTTACCAGGGCATGATGAGACCATACCATGGCATCATGCCAGGCGTCATGTTTTTCAGGCATGTATTTCATTTTTCTATAGTTGAAAACCCAATAAACGACGAGTTTGTGGTTGACTATTGCCACACATTCCCATGAAATCTCTGTCGATTCCTTGAAAAAGGCATGAGAATTTACTAAATACCATGAGCATAGTTTTCCAGACCGTTCTTTTGCACATTTTCATGCACCGATAGTTCGAATTTGAATTATGTGTATTAATGCCTAGAAAATGCACATAATCCCCTAAATATGGTAAATGAGCCCGGAAAAATACCAAATTTGAATACATTGCATTGCAGGGGTATGTTGATCATAGAAAAAACCTGAATGACACTCGGAAGGAAATTTTGATTCCTGACTCCTTGAATCTTGGTGATTTCCCACTCGAAATCATGAAACTTCCTCAGTGATGGTTCGATTTATGAAGGACGTGCATGACGACATAAGCCAAACCTTCTCAAATTTTTACCAGGGCACAGTGAGGCCATACCCTGGCACCATGCCAGCGGTCATGTTTTTCAAGCATGTATTTCATTTTTCTATAGTTGAAAAACCAATAAACGACGCGTTTGTGGTTGACTATTGCTACATATTTCCTTAAAATCTCTGCCCATTCCTTGTAAAAGGCATGAGAATTTACTAAATAGCATGAGCATGGTTTTCAAGACCGTTTTCGTGCACCTTTTCATGCACCGATTGTTTGAATTTGAATTATGTGCATTAGTGCCTAGAAAAGACACATGATCACCTAAATATGGTAAATGAGCCCAGAAAAATGCCAAATTTGAACACGTTGCATTGGAGGGGGTATGTCGATCATAGAAAAAACTGAATGACAAACTAGAAAGGAAATTTGGAATCCCCTTCAATCTCGGTGATTTAATATCACACATGATTCATCTCTGTCGCCTATGCGAACTGTGTGTGTTCACCCACATGCAAAAGGAAAAAAGAAAACCCTTGCCCCTTGCCCACTTTGTCCCCACCCACTCACCGCGGACTCCTCTGCAACTCTGCATCTCATCAACTTCTATCGTGATGGCCATCCTAAGCTCGACGGCTATCGTCGGCGGGCGGAGGTCGCGCACCAAACGGCATGGGATTTTGCCCATACCGCTTGCCTTCGTCGATCTACACCGACTTGCACCGACATTCTATATTTGGTCGATTGGGGTTTTCTGCGGGATTGGGCGGAGGATTTTTCTCATGGAGAAGGTAATCAATTTAGTGAAATATTCACTCATCTCTTATCGCAGTCCATCCTTCTCTGTTAATCAACCGGTGGAAATCTCCATGGATTCATTCTTCTTCTAGCTGATTCGAGGGTTTTCATTCATGTGTCCATAGTGCGAGCACAAATCGGGCAAGTGTGGTCGCGCCATTCGGAAACAAAGTTCTATCTCACCATTCCGGATGACTTCAGGGAGCGCTCAGTATGTTCAATCTCACCCTACCACGGTCGGCATGGACTAAATTTGCAAACATATACCTGATACGTCCATTTTGCATCATATTTTCCTACTGTTATTTATATTGTTTTTATGTATAATAATGCTTTTTGGAGTAATTCTAATGCCTTTTCTCTCATAGAATACCGGCAGCTGGAATTCTGGACCTGAAAAAGCTACGTCAAGCCACCTATTCTACACAACTCCAAATGAGCTGAAACTTCATAGAGATTTTTTATGGAATAAATAAGAATTATTGGAGCAAATAGCCACCAGAGGTGACCCACCAGGTGGGCACAACCCACCTGGGTGTGCCAGGGAGCCCAGGCGTGCCCTGGTGGGTTGTGCCCTCCTCGACCCACCTCCGGTGCCCATCGTTTGGTATATAAGTCATTTTGACCTAGAAAAAAAGGAGAGAACTTTTGGGATGAGGCGCCGCCATCTTGAGGCGGAACTTGGGCAGGAGCACTTTTGCCCTTTGGCAGAGCGATTCCGCTAGGGGGAACTTCCACCTGGAGGGGGAAATCATCGTCATCATCATCACCAACTCTCCCATCTTGGGGAGGGAAATCTCCATCAACATCTTCAATAGCACCATCTCCTCTCAGGCCCTAGTTCATCTCTTGTGTTCAATCTTTGTACCGGAACTATAGATTGGTACTTGTGGGTGATTGGTAGTGTTGATTACATCTTGTAGTTGATTACTATATGGTTTATTCGGTGGAAGATTATATGTTCAGATCCATTATGCTATTTATTACCCCTTTGATCTTGAGCATGATTATCATTTTTCAGTAGTTACTTTTCTTCTTGAGGTCACGGGAGAAATCTTGTTGCAAGTAATCATGTGAATGTGATATGTGTTCGATATTTTGATGGTAAGTATGTTGTGATTACCTTGGTGGTGCCATGTGAATGTCGACTACATGACACTTCACCATACCTGGGGCCTAAGGGAATGCATTGTGGAGTAGTTATTAGATGATGGGTTGCAAGAGTGACAGAAGCTTAAACCCTAGTTTATGCGCTATTCCGTAAGGGGCTGATTTGGATCCAAAAGTTTAATGCTATGGTTAGATTTATTTTTAATACTTTTCTTGTAGTTGCAGATGCTTGCGAGGGGGTTAATCATAGGTAGGATATTTTTTCAAGTAAGAACAACACCTAAGCACCGGTCCACCCACATATCAAATTATCAAAATAGCGAAAACAAATCAAACCAACATGATGAAAGTGACTAGATGAAATTCCCGTGTACCCTTAAGAACACTTTGCTTATCATAAGAAACTGTTTTGGCCTGTCCTTTGCCTCAAAAGGATTGGGCTACCTTGCTGCACTTTTGTTACCATTACCGTTACTTGCTCGTTACAAATTATCTTGCTATCAAACTACTCGTTACTTATAATTTCAATGTTTGCAGACATTACCTTGATGAAATCTGCTTGTCATTTCCTTGTGCTCCTCATTGGATTCGACACTCTTACGTATTGGAAGGACTATGATTGATCCCCTATACTTGTGGGTCATCAATACCGTCTATTGCTATGTGGATAAAAGTTACGGTGCCACGTGCAGCCTAGACGTCAAAGCCGATTCCCCCCTATTTTAGGCAAATTAATGATGTATTGTTCATTCAGTTACTCTCATTTTTGCATTGAATCTTTGTTACATTATCTATTTTTGTACTTTGCCTTTAGTTATATATTGTTTTGTTCTATCAGTTACTCCCATATTTGCATCTTGCTCTGTTATTTCAATATATCTAATTTACGATCTTAATTTTCATTTTAAGCAGTACATCCCTTGCTTTGCAAGAACACGAGTACAAGGAAATCTTGGGCTTTACTTTGTTGATGACTCCATGGATGTCATATTGACAACGCAACATGGATTTACAATGACAGTTAGCGTAAAACTTGATAAAGATGGTCACTCCTATTTTGATGTGGACCTTTCGAGAAAAATTTCTAAGTTTTATGAACTGAAAGCTGGCAATAAAATTCCAGTGCATGCACCATAGTCTGGTCTAATTAACATGGATGTTTACTTCCCCAACGTCATCAGTCGATCAAAGTCTGATCGAGGTTAGTGTTCTTTCAACTTTCTCCATGCTGGCATATTACTTAGCAAAATCGGGGTATTTATTCTGACTAACTGATCACTATTTAAGAAACCAATTGTGATTTCATTTTTTTGACTCTGTTCCTAGGTAGTAACAAATTCTATTAACCAATTTATGCGCACTATATATATTCTTTTGCCATGTTCTGAATAAATAATACCTTTCCACCTTTTAAGAAGGATATGTTGGATGCATAGTTAACGATCTGTATGTTACTTAGCGTACCAAATTTCACTGGAAAAACTTGAAGCATGTCATAAAATTTGTTGATAATCTGACAGAGATAGCACAATGTATGAACGCTGGATTTTGGATGGGATTATATATACCTATGGTGCACACATTGAACAAGACCAATTGTGTGCACAAAACGCTGGTACAAAGTCTTATTTTTATGTTGATGTTCATAAACTATATATATCTTCAACGATATGTTACAATTGGTTTTTATTATACATTTCAATAGAAATTGTCCGCTGCAGCTGTTCCTGAATCAATTTCCTGGCATGGTCGAATTACACTTGTGCCTGCTAATAATGCCAAAGTGATTGCAAGGTACTGCATTTCCCGTGGAAATGGAACCATTCAACTTAACAAGTTCTCGCTTGTCATGGCAATGTATCCATATTATAAAATTGGAGACACTGTTCTACTCACTCTCTACCAAGGCACATGAGGGTTCTTCCTTTTCATTGTCGAGATGCCGAGTCGCCGTGATCAAGCTGCTTCCAGTGGATAGTTGTGGCTGTTGGCCCAGCTGTTAGTATGTCAAGTATGTAGATATGGACCATATGGTTGCTGGCCCCAACCTCTTAAAATGTGCTAGTTGTTACTATGTTAAGTATGTAGATATGGACCATATGGTTGTCAAAATCATGTTACTCAAATTTTGTTAGCCAAGTTCATAAATTTTCATGGAAAGTATTAGTATCATACACAGTTCATTGAGTTTAAGTGTGTTCCAGTAGAGCGGTAGAGTAGATGACATCCATGTTTTCGATGTGGCGATCATCACTGATGTCCAGAAGGCATTTGCATATTAATTGTCCATATTACAAATTCAGATAATATACAGACAGGACAACCCATACAATTGGCATATTTGGCATGCATGAAGAAATCAATTGAGTGTGTGTGTGTGTTGCTAATTTACAAGAATATAACGAACCGCACGCGCACAAAAGAGCTACACTGTGCACCTGACGCTGACCTAGCACGTACATCAGTCATCGTCCATCAGCGTGTCCATCATGGGGTCAGTGGGAGAGGATGCCACCAAGTCGATGACCTACACACCTTGATCGATCGAGGCTGGGGCGGACTCCACATTGGGAATCGCTGGTACTGCCTTGGGCGCATCGTTCAACAGGGCTACCGCGACCGCCGGGTCTGCCCTGGGGACGTCCGGCAAGACGACATTGGCTCTCGTCAGGGCTGCAGGGACATGATGACCCACAAGTGTAGGGGATCTATCATAGTCCTTTCGATAAGTAAGAGTGTCGAACCCAACGAGGAGCAGAAGGAAATGATAAGCGGTTTTCGGTAAGGTTTTCTCTGCAAGCACTGAAATTGTAGGTGATAGATAGTTTTGTGATAAAATAAATAGTAATGAGTAACAAGTAAATAAAGTGCAGCAAGGTGGCCGAATCCTTTATGTAGCAAAGGATAATCCTGGAAAATTTCTGATTATGAGAAAGGAGCTCCCGAGGACACATGGGAATTATCGTCAAGCTAGTTTTCATCACGTTCATATGATTCGTGTTTGGTACTTTGATAATTTGATATGTGGGTGGACCAGTGCTTGGGTACTACCCTTACTTGTACAAGCATCCCACTTATGATTAATCCCTATTGCAAGCGTCCGCAACTACAAAAGAAGTATTAAGGTAAACCTAACTACAGCATTAAACATATGGATCCAAATGAGCCCCTAACGAAGCAACACATAAACTAGGGTTTAAGCTTCTGTCACTCTAGCAACCCATCATCTACTTATTACTTCCCTATGCCTTCCTCTAGGCCCAAATAATGGTGAAGTGTCATGTAGTCGACGTTCACATAACACCACTAGAGGAAAAGACAACATACATCTCATCAAAATATGGAACGAATACCAAATTCACATGAGTACTAATAGCAAGACTTCACCCATGTCCTCAAGAACAGACGTAACTACTCACAAAGCATATTCATGTTCATAATCAGAGGGGTAATAATATGCATTAAGGATCTGAACATATGATCTTCCACCAAGTAAACCAATTAGCATCAACTACAAGGAGTAATCAACACTACTAGCAACCCACAGGTACCAATTTGTGGTTTTGATACAAGATTGGATACAAGAGATGAACTAGGGTTTTGAGAGGAGATGGTGCTAGTGAAGATGTTGATGGAGATTGACCCCCTCCCGATGAGAGGATCATTGGTGATGACGTTGGTGATGATTTCCCCCTCTTGGAGGGAAGTGTCCCCGGCAGAACAGCTCCGCCGGAGCCCTAGATTGGTTCCGCCAAGGTTTCGCCTCGTGGCGGCGGAGTTTCGTCCTGTAAGCTTGCTCATGATTTTTTTCCAGGGCAAAAGCTCTCATATAGCAGAAGATTGACACCGGAGGCCCACTAGGGGGCCCAGGAGACAGGGGGCGCGCCCAGTAGGAGGGCGGGCGCCCCCACTCTCTTGGCCAAAGTGTGGGCCCCCTGATGTATTTCTTTCGCTCAATTATTCTTATTAATTCCAAAAACATGTTTCGTAGAGTTTCAGGATTTTTGGAGCAGTGCAGAATAGGTTTCCAATGTTTGTTCCTTTTCCAGCCAGAATTCCAGCTGCCGGCATTCCCCCTCTTCATGGTAAACATTGTAAAATAAGAGAGAATAGCCATAAGTATTGACATATAATGTGTAATAACAGCCCATAATGCAATAAATATTGATATAAAAGCATGATGCAAAATGGACGTATCAACTCCCCCAAGCTTAGACCTCGCTTGTCCTCAAGCGGAAGCCGAAATTGAAAAATATGTCCACATGTTTAGAGATAGAGGTGTCGATAAAAATAAAATACGGACATGAGGGCATCATGATCATTCTTATAACAACAACATATATAGATTTTATCATATGGTTTCCTATGCTCAAGTGACAATCAATTCACAATGTCAAGTATGGTTCAAAAACTTCATTGGGAACTAACAAACTATTATCTCAGTCATTGAAGCAATTGCAATTTATCATAACATCAGAAAGAGTCAATAATAGAGCTTTTCAGCAAGTTCACATACTCAACTATCTTGTATCCTTCTACAATTACTAACACTCATGCAATACTTGTGGTTATGGAGTTTCAGTCGGACACTAAGAAAGATAGGGGCTTATTGTGTTGCCTCCCAACGTATTCACCTTTAGGTGATGTCAACAATAATAGCCCATGCTAACTTACATCCAATTGGATATATATAGCATGATCTTTCAAACATGAGGATCTTGCCAAAGGATAAAATGAAAAAGGGAAAGGTGAGGATCACCTTGACTCCAGCATAAAGTAAAAACATAAAGTAAAAGATAGGCCCTTCACAGAGGAAAGCAGAGGTTGTCATGTGCATTTAGGGCTGGATGCACAAAATCTTAATGCAAAAGAACATCACTTTATATTGCCCCTTGTATGTGGACCTTTATTATGCAGTCCGTCACTTTTATTACTTCCACAACAAGATCGTACAAAGCTTATTTTCTCTGCACTAATAAGTCATACATATTTAGATAGCAATTTTTATTGCTTGCAAGATGACAACTTACTTGAAGGATCTTACTCAATCCACATGTAGGTATGGTGGACTCTCATGGCAAACTCGGTTTATGGATATTTGGAAGCACAAGTAGTATCTCTACTTGGTGCAAGGAATTTGGCTAGCATGAGGGGGAAAGGCAAGCTCAACATGTTTGGAAGGTCAATGACAATATACTTTAACTGAGATGTGCGAAAACATAAACCATTACATTGTCTTCCTTGTCCAACATCAACTCTTTTAGCATGTCATACTTAATGAGTGCTCCCAACTATCAAAGGTGTCCAAAATAATATATTTATATGTGAACCCCTCTTTCCTTATCACTTCCTATTAATTGCAACGATGACCAAAACTACGTTTATCAATTCTCAACAACTTTTATGCCTCATACTTTCTATATGTGAAGTCATCACTATCCATAAGATCAATATGAACTCTTTTATTCTTTCTACTTTCTCAAGATCATAGCAACATATCAAAGCCCTTGACTCAACACTAATCTTTATTATAGATAACTCACGAACTCGATTACAAAAAGAGATCACAAAGCAAAACTCAAAACTACTTGATATCGAAACTTCAATCTACTAGATCAAGATACTACTAAAGGGACCGAACTAAATAAAACGGTAAAGATAAGAGTGTGATGGTGATACGATACCGGGGCACCTCCCCCAAGCTTGCAGTTGCCAAGGGGAGTGCCCATACCTTATGTCCTCAGAGGTGGTGAAGTAGGAATTGTTGATGATATAGGCTTGTCGTCCGTCTTCCAAGGCATAGGCTCACCATCATAGAAGGATGATCGAGTCTCTGGGATCCTTAAATCTGCAGCCAAACTCATCCTCTTGAATCTATATTCATACTCATAGTTCTGGTTTTGCAGGTCATAGATCTGGGCTTGGAGGTGCTCGATTTTCTCTTGAAGCTTGAAGTTGGTCTCCCTAATGATTTTGGCATCTAGCTTGTGGTTGTTGGTGAACTCTGTGATCATCATCTGGTTGGCGTTGAGTCCATGCTCCACCATCCCTTGGCACTTGAAAACTTGCTGCTCCACAGCTTCGAGCTTTGTCTCCACGCTTCCGGTACGCCTTGGTCCATCCACATCGCGGATGTGCAACACCCCCTCACGCATCTCAATGGTTTGAGGGTGTTGCAGCACCTCCGCGAGATAGGGGTTGATAACCCTCTCGAAAAACTTGTCCTTGGGAGTGTTTGGAGACGACATGATGCTCTAGATCTGAAACAGAAACAACTCGAAACGAAAACAGAGGATATTTGCGTCATACAGTGGTCAAAACCTTCGGGAGTATATATAATGAATTTTTACCGACCAAAATACGTAACATGAAAGAAAACGGAGTCCGGGAGGCACACGAGGTGCCCACGAGACAGGGGGCGCACCCTGTAGGCGTGGGCGCGCCCTCCACTCTCGTGGGGGCCTCGTGTCCCTTTTGGACTACTTCTTTCTTCCTAAAATTCTTAAATATTCCAAAACTGATAAAAATTGCCATTGGAGTCGTTTTGGAGTCGGTTTACTTACCGTACCACATACCTATTCCTTTTCGGAGTCTGGAACATTCTGGAAAGTGTCCCTTATGTATTCCTTCGGGTTTATGGTTTCAATAATATTAGTTTCAACATTGATAGGATTACCTGAAATATAATGTTTAATTCTTTGACCGTTTACCACCCTCGGACTTGTGCCTTTGAAGTTGTTAATTTTTATGGCACCAGAATGGTAGACCTCCTCGATAACGTAGGTACCTTCCCATTTAGAGAGAAGTTTTCCTGCAAAAAATCTTAAATGAGAGTTGAATAATAATACATAGTCTCTTACGTTAAAATCATGCTTTTGTATCCTTTTACCATGCCAGCGTTTGACTTTTTCTTTGAATACCTTGGCATTCTCATAGGCTTGGGTTCTCCATTCATCAAGTGAGCTAATATCAAACAACCTCTTCTCACCGGCAAGTTTGAAGTCATTGTTGAGCTCTTTAATAGCCCAATATGCTTTATGTTCAAGTTCAATAGGTAAATGACACACTTTTCCATAAACCATCTTATATGGAGACATACCCATAGGATTTTTATATGCAGTTCTATAGGCCCATAATGCATCATCAAGTTTTTTGGACCAATTCTTTCTAGATCTATTCACAGTCTTTTGCAAAACTAATTTGAGCTCTCTATTGCTCAACTCTACTTGATCACTAGACTGCGAATGATAAGGAGATGTGATTCTATGATTAACATCATACTTAGCAAGCATCTTACGGGAAGCACCATGAATAAGATGTGAACCACCATCAGTAATAAGATATCTAGGGACTCCAAACCTTGGAAAAATAACCTCTTTAAGCATTTTAATAGAAGTGTTATGATCAGCACTACTAGTTGGAATAGCTTCTACCCACTTAGTAACGTAATCAACAGCAACTAAAATATGTGTATAACCATTAGAGGCAGGAAAAGGTCCCATATAATCAAAGCCCCAAACATCAAACGGTACAATAACAAGAGAATAATTCATAGGCATTCCTTGATGTCTACTAATCTTACCTATTCTTTGACATTCATCACAAGATAAGACAAAGTTATGAGCATCTTTGAAGAGAGTAGGCCAATAAAAACCAGATTGTAGTACCTTGTGTGCAGTTCTATCTCCAGCGTGGTGTCCCCCATAAGATTTAGAGTGACACTTGCGTAGGATCTGTTCCTGTTCATGCTCAGGCACACAACGTCTAATAACACCATCTACTCCTTCTTTATAAAGGTGTGGATCATCCCAAAAGTAATGTCTTAAATCATAAAAGAACTTTTTCTTTTGCTGGTATGTGAAACTAGGAGGTATGAATTTAGCAACAATGTAATTAGCATAATCAGCATACCAAGGAGAAGAACGAGAAGCATTAATGACCGCTAATTGTTCATCAGGAAAGCTATCATCAATAGGCAGTGGGTCATCAAGAACATTCTCTCACCTAGACAAGTTGTCTGCAACGGGGTTCTCAGCTCCCTTTCTATCAATAATATGTAAATCAAATTCTTGGAGCAGGAGAACCCATCTAATGAGCCTAGGCTTAGCATCTTTCTTTTCCATAAGATATTTAATAGCAGCATGATCAGTGTGAATAGTAACTTTGGAATCAACAATATAAGGTCTAAACTTATCACATGCAAACACAACTACTAAGAATTCTTTTTTAGTAGTAGCATAATTTCTCTGGGCAGTATCAAGATTCTTACTAGCATACTGGATAACATTCAATTTCTTATCGACTCTTTGCCCTAGAACATCACCTACAACATAATCACTAGCATCGCACATAATTTCAAAAGGTAAATTCCAATCAGGTGGCTGAACAATAGGTGCAGTGATCAAAGCTTTCTTAAGTATTTCAAATGCTTCTACACCATCATCATCAAAGACAAAAGGAATATCTTTTTGCAATAAATTAGTCAGAGGCCTAGAGATTTTAGAAAAGTCCTTAATGAACCTCCTATAAAAACCGGCATGACCAAGGAAACTTCTTATACCTTTTATGTCCTTGGGACATGGCATCTTTTCAATAGCATCAACTTTGGCTTTATCAACTTCAATACCTCTCTCGGAGATCTTGTGCCCCAAGACAATGCCTTCATTAACCATAAAGTGACACTTTTTCCAATTCAGGACGAGACTAGTGACTTCGCATCTCTGCAAAACTCGATCAAGGTTGCTCAAACAATCATCAAAGGAGGATCCATAAACGGAGAAGTCATCCGTGAATACCTCACAATTCGTTTCACAAAAATCAGAGAATATAGCCATCATGCATCTTTGAAAGGTAGCAGGTGCATTACATAAACCAAAAGGCATACGTCTATAAGCAAAAGTACCAAAAGGGCAAGTAAAAGTAGTTTTAGATTGATACTTCGCTGACACAGGTATCTAAGAGAAGCCAGAATAACCATCTAGAAAGCAGAAATGTGTGTGTTTGGATAGTCTTTCTAGCATTTGATCAATAAAAGGTAAAGGGTAATGATCTTTCTTAGTAGCTTTATTGAACTTATGGAAATCAATTACCATCCTATAACCTATAATAATTCTTTGCGGGATCAATTCATCTTTATCATTAGGAACAACGGTAATACCTCCCTTTTAGGAACACAATGGACATGGCTTACCCATTCACTATCAGCAACGGGATAAATTATACTTGCCTCAATGAGCTTTAGTCTCTCCTTTCTTACCACTTCTTTCATCTTGGGATTTAGTCGTCGTTGAGGATCTCTAACTGATTTGGCATCTTTCTCCACTGTAATTTTGTGTTGGCATAATGTGGGACTAATACCCTTAAGATCATCCAGAGTATATCCAATAGCAGCTCGGTGCTTCTTCAGAGTTTTCAATAATCTTTCTTCTTCTTGCTCTGAAAGGTTAGCACTAATAATAACAGGATATATTTTCTTTTCATCAAGATAAGCATACTTAAGATTATCAGGTAATGGTTTGGGTTTAAACACGGGATCACCCTTGGGTGGAGGCGGATCCCCAAGAATTTCAACGGGAAGGTAATGTTTCAGCATAGGTTCCTGTTTGAAGAACACTTCATCTATTTCCCTTCTTTCCTTCGTAAACATATCATTTTCATGGTCTAGCAAATATTGTTCTAACGGATCAGTAGGAGGCACAACAATGGAAGCAAGACCAATAATCTCATCCTTACTAGGTGGTTCCCTATCACGAGGTTGTCTATGAAACTTAGCAAAATTAAACTCATGAGACATACCATCTATGCCAACGGTGACAGTATCTTTTTCACAATCAATCTTAGCACTGGCTGTATTCAACAAGGGTCTACCAAAAATAATGGGAAAAAGCATCTTGTGGGGAACCAAGAACAAGAAAATCAGCAGGGTATTTAACCTTCCCACACAAGACTTCAACATCTCTAACAATCCCAATAGGTTTAATGGTATCCCTATTAGCAAGCTTAATAGTAACATCAATGTCTTCTAATTCAACGGGTGCAATGTCGTGCACAATTTCTTTATATGGATCATAAGGTATCACACTAGCACTAGCATCCATATCACATAAGAAATGATAACAATGATCTCCTATTTTAACAGAAATAACAGGCATGCCTACGACAGGTCTATGTATCTTAGTATCTGGTCTAGCAATATTAGCAGATTCATCACAGAAATAAATAACATGCCCATCTAAATCATCATCCAAGAGATCTTTAACCATAGAAATACTAGGTTCAACATTGATTTGCTCAGGAGGTGTATAAGTCCTAGTATTACTCTTATGAACAACAGTCGAAGTTTTAGCATGATCCATTATCCTAACAGGAAAAGGAGGTTTCTCAACATAAGTAGTAGGAACAATAGGATCACTATAGGTGATAGTCTTTTCTTCAACTATAATAGGTGCAACTTCTTTCACTTCAATAGGAGGATTATATTTAAACCACTTCTCTAGGGATATCAACGTGAGTAGCAAAAGATTCACAGAAAGAAGCTACTATCTCACAGTCAAGTCCATACTTAGTGCTAAATCCACGAAAAGCATCGGTATCCATAAAAGATTTAACACAATCAAACTTAGGTGTCATACCTGACTCCTTACCATCGTCGGAACCCCAATCTTCAGAGTTGCATTTTATTCTTTCCAATAAGTCCCATTTGAAATCAATAGTCTTCAGCATATAAGAACCAACACATGAAGTATCGAGCAGATTGCGATCATTAAGAGAAAGCCGAGCATAAATTTTTTGAATAATCATTTCCCGGGAGAGCCCATGATTGGGGCATGAATATAACATTGACTTAAGCCTCCCCCAAGCTTGAGCGATGCTTTCTCCTTCGCGAGGCCAGAAATTATATATGTAATTACGATCACGATGAACAAGATGCATAGGATAGAACTTCTGGTGAAATTCCAACTTCAATCGCTTATAGTTCCAAGATCTCGTATCATCACATAGCCTATACCATGTCAATGCATATCCCTTCAAAGATAAAGGGAAGACCTTCATTTTGACAACATCATCAGGAATACCTGCAAGCTTAAATAATCCACAAACTTCATCCACAAAGATAAGGTGTAAATCGGGATGCAATGTTCCATCTCCTGCAAATGGATTAGCTAGCAGTTTCTCTATCATACCCAAAGGAATCTCAAAGTAAATATTTTCATAAAGTTCAGTAGGTTGAGGAGCACCTCTTTGCTCTTTTGGTCGGGGTGAAGATACCCCGAACAAGCCCCTCAAAGGATTAGTTTCCATAGTGGCAAGTAACAGAAAATTTCAGCACACTATATAAATGTTTCCTTACCAAGTTCCACTCACCAAAAGCGCTACACTCCCCGGCAACGGCGCTAGAAAAGAGTCTTGATGACCCACAAGTGTAGGGGATCTATCGTAGTCCTTTCTATAAGTAAGAGTGTCGAACCCAACGAGGAGAAGAAGGAAATGATAAGCGGTTTTCGGTAAGGTTTTCTCTGCAAGCACTAAAATTGTAGGTGATAGATAGTTTTGTGATAAGATAAATAGTAACGAGTAACAAGTAAATAAAGTAAATAAATTGCAGCAAGGTGGCCCAATCCTTTATGTAGCAAAGGATAAGCCTGGACAATTTCTAATAATGAGAAAGAAGCTCCCGAGGACACATGGGAATTATCGTCAAGCTAGTTTTCATCACGTTCATATGATTCACGTTCGGTACTTTGATAATTTGACATGTGGGTGGACCAGTGCTTGGGTACTGCCCTTACTTGGACAAGCATCACACTTATGATTAAACCCTATTGCAAGCGTCCGCAACTACAAAAGAAGTATTAAGGTAAACCTAACCACAACATTAAACATATGGATCCAAATCAGCCCCTAACGAAGCAACGCATAAACTAGGGTTTAAGCTTCTGTCACTCTAGCAACCCATCATCTACTTATTACTTCCCTATGCCTTCCTCTACGCCAAAATAATGGTGAAGTGTCACCTAGTCGACGTTCACATAACACCACTAGAGGAAAAGACAACATACATCTCATCAAAATATCAAACGAATACCAAATTCACATGACTACTAATAGCAAGACTTCACCCATGTCCTCAGGAACAAACGTAACTACTCACAAGGCATATTCATGTTCATGATCAGAGGGGTAATAATATGCATTAAGGATCTTAACATATGATCTTCCACCAAGTAAACCAATTAGCATCAACTACAAGGAGTAATCAACACTACTAGCAACCCACAGGTACCAATTGGTGGTTTTGATACAAGATTGTATACAAGAGATGAACTAGGGTTTTGAGAGGAGATGGTGCTGGTGAAGATGTTGATGGAGATTAACCCCCTCCCGATGAGAGGATCGTTGGTGATGACGTTGGTGATGATTTCCCCCTCCCGGAGGGAAGTGTCCCCGGCAGAATAGCTCCGCCGGAGCCCTAGATTGGTTCCGCCAAGGTTCCGCCTCGTGGCGGCGGAGTTTCATCCCGTAAGCTTGCCCACGATTTTTTTCCAAGGTAAAAGATCTCATATAGCAGAAGATGGACACTGGAGGCCCACCAGGGGGCCCAGGAGACAGGGGGCACGCTCAGTAGGGGGGGGGGCACCCCACTCTCCTGGCCAAAGTGTGGGCCCCCTGATGTATTTCTTTCGCTAAATTATTCTTATTAATTCCAAAAACATGTTTCGTGGAGTTTCAAGATTTTTGGAGCAATGAAGAATAGGTTTCCAATGTTTGCTCCTTTTCCAGCCAGAATTCCAGCTGCCGACATCCCCCCTCTTCATGGTAAACCTTGTAAAATAAGAGAGAATAGCCATAAGTATTGAGATATAATGTGTAATAACAGCCCATAATGCAATAAATATTGATATAAAAGCATGATGCAAAATGGACGTATCAGGACATATGCATGCGCCTCGTGCGGCGGCCACCACTGCCGCAGTTGTCCTTGCGTCGTCGAGGTCCCTCCTTCGCCACCTGCACCATCCGCGGCACTCTGCACTGAGCCAGTAGTATCGGCCGCTTGTGATCCCTGTTCACTTTTGGAACAACCCTGGCTAACCTGGCGGCTTACTCGTACCGCGTTTCCTGCTTCCTCTGGCCGTTGTCGAGAGAGGCGGCGGCATGGCCATTGACCGCCAAGCCGACCATCATGCCTTCAGCCTCGATTCTAACATCGTGTGACTCCATCCCATCGTCGGCCATTGGGGGCATGCCGGTATGTATAGGTAACTAGCTAGCAACTAGATCAATAGCGAGTCGCCGCCGGTGGACATTACTGTGGTTATTTATAGCTTGCAGCTAGCTAGGGGATTGGGGATTTTACAATTCACCCATGTGGAGTACGGGAAGCATTCACTGGAGTGCCGGAAGACTAAGTGGAGCACACAACCCGAATACCGTATGCGGTGTCACGTGTTATCTATCACACATGTGTTAACATAAGGAAATGTATGTGTAACTTACTAATCATCGCACATGAGTACTCGCAGATGCATCGTGTGCGTTACTCCAAGCCACCGCAAGCAACTAGTTTGCATTTTTCAAAGTTTTCTGTAAACACAGAATCACACACGAATTAACTGTAGTAACCGCCTGTGTTATAATTTCTCATCGAAAACAGTTCATCCGAGTGGGTTGTTTGCTGCATATCACACACATCTTGTTTACACGAATCATTTGTGTTCTTTTGGCTCATTGCAAACAGTTCATCTATGTGAACTGTATGCCGCATATCACACACATCATGTTAAGTTGAACCGTTTCTGTTGTGTTCCCTAATCGAATACAGTTCGTCCTGGTGAACCGTATGTCGTACATCACACACACACCTTATCTGGCTAACCGTTTCTGTTGTATTCCCTTATAGTAAACAGTTCATCAAAGCTAACTGTATGCCGTATATCGCACACACTTTGACATGGCTGCCGTTTTTGTTGTTCTGCCTCATCGAAAAAAGTTTGTATGGATCAATCGTATGCCCTGCATCGCACACGCAACTAAAATCTGAACCGTGTTTGATGTATCCTTCATCGCAAATGTTTTGCATATTTTTTGATGGTTTTTTACATCATCTTTTGTGATTAATGCATGGCACATAATTTCGTCAAAGGGTCTCTGATCGTAGTGTCACATTAGCAGCATCCTGCAGTAGTGATAGGATTACATGATCTCAAGGATCGAATAATAGGAAATAATCCTACCTAATCTATAGTCATAGCTACACTGATTACATGCTGAAATATACATTAAGGTTCCCCCTCATTCTCAACCGGCCACAAGGTTGAGATTGTGTCGTAATTTCTCCACATGACTTTTGTAGCAGGTTTAGTGAAAGCATCTGCCACTTGATCATTGGAAGACACAAAGTGAACATCCAAAGCTCCTTGCGTCAATTTTTGTCTTACATAGTGAAAATCCACCTCAATATGGTTTGTCCTCGCATGAAATACTGGATTTGCACTCAAATAGGTGGCACCTAAATTATCACACCACAAAATTGGTGGTCATGGTAGGAACACTCCCAATTCCCTAAGCACAGATTGTACCCAAGTAACTTCAGTTGTGTCATTTGCCAGTGCCTTGTACTCTGCCTCAGTATTGGATCATGAAATTGTGGGTTGCTTATGAGCACTCCATGATATCAGGTTAGGACCAAGAAAGACCACAAAACCACCAGTAGAGCGTCTATCATCGACACGTCCTACCCAGCCAGCGTCAGTGAACACACTCAGAAGTGTGGAGCTTGACCAGCTAATAGAGAGTCCAGTAGTCATAGTACCCTTGATATACCTTCGTATGCGCTTCACTTCCTCCCAATGCACATGAGTGGGTTTGGCTAGATATTGGCACACCTTGCTGACAGCAAACAAAATATCATGATGAGTGAGGGTAAGATACTGCAACCCTCCAACCATGCCGTAGCTAAAAGCACCATCATGACTGAGAGGAGTACCAAGATCTGCTGCCAACTTATCAGTTACTCACATAGTAGTAGAAACCCTTGCAATTCTGCATATGAGCACGATGAAGAAGATCATCAGAATACTTGCGTTGAGACAACACCATTCCCCCTGAAATGTAGGTGGCTTCAATCCCAAGGAAGTAAGAAAGGCGACCAAGGTCCTTGATGGGAAAGGACCCAGCTAGAGTGCGAAGCAAATGATCCACTGTATGGGAGTAGGAGCCAGCAATGAAAATATCATCAACATAGACCAACATGTAAAAGACTACATTGCCTTGCCGTAAAATGAAGAGAGAGGTGTCAGCCTTGGATGAATGAAACCCAAGTTGTTGCAGCCGATCACTGAGGTGGGAGTACCAAGCCCGCGGAGACTGTTTGAGTCCGTAAATAGACTTTCGAAGCTTGCAAACATGGTGAGGAAATTGAGGATCCTCAAAACCTGAAGGCTGCTGCATGTACACATTCTCATTATCAAACCATGAAGGAACACATTGCTGACATCAATCTGGCGCAAACACCAACCCTGCAAAACAACAAGTGATAGCACAAGGCGAACATTGGCCAGTTTAACAGCCGGACTAAAGTGGCAACATAATCAACACCATACTGCTGAGTAAACCCACGAGCAACTAGGCGAGCTTTGTACTTGTCAAGAGAGCCATCAAATCCTTCCTTGACCTTAAAAATCCACTTACAGCTGAAGATGTTAGTGCCGGGAGGACGAGGCACAAGTGACCACGTCTGAGTGCGCTGAAGGGCAGAGAACTCCTCTTGCATAGCAGCTATCCAAGTAGGATATATAAGAGCCTGCCGATGCGTAGTTGAAAAAGAGAAGACGACACTAAAACCGCGATGATGCCGATTATATCGGACAGTGCCATCAGACAGAAGCTTTGGGCGCCGAATATTGTTCTGTAGGCGTGTGCGAGCACACTCGGGAGGGGGTGCCAGCGAGGAAGCCAACGACAAGGTGTCTGCCGAGGATGCTCGGGCGGTCGCATCTACGTGCACACATACACGATCGAGCGTTCCAGGCATAGGCGCGTCGGGAGCTGCTTGCCCAGCCCCATCGGATGCAGCCGCGTCAGGCGCTAGCGCATCAGATGCAGCTCGCCCATCCTCGTCGGGTGCATCTGCGTCGTGTGCACCTGCATCGGATGAAGAGGCTCCATGCTGGGCCATGGCATGCATGAGCGACATAGGCCCGAGCGACTGGGCCACAACAATCCCATGCGACGGGGTGATGCCAGAGGGAGCGGGCCGGCGACCAGCATCGGAGGTTGCCGATGCGCATGCTAGGCCAGCAGGATGCAGCCTCGTGGTGCAAGCGGGCTGAGTGAATGGGGGTGTAGCATGCATGTCTTTCACGCCAGTCGCGTTGATCGTGGAGAGCGGATGCGTGTCTGTACCCGCAGGACATGACTCAGGAAACAAAACACACAGATTGTAGTTTCCCACATTAGCATCCTAAACTACTAGCTCATCAGAAGGAAAAGTCATGGGAGAATTTAAGAGAGACAAATCGGGACACACACTAGTCGCAAATGGAAAAACATTTTCATCGAAGACAACATCTCGGGAGATATAGATGCGACCAGTGGACTTGTCAAGACGCTTGTACCTTTATGAAATGGACTATATCCGGGAAAAACACACATCTTTGAGTGGAACTCAAGTTTCTAAGAGTTATATTTGCGAAGACTTGGCCAACATGCACAACCAAAGACATGAAGAAAAGAGTAATCAGGAGTGATGTTAAGGAGGCGTGTGAGTGGTGGCATATTTTGAAGGGTCCGGCTAGGCATGCGATTGATCAAATAAGATGTGGTGAGAAAAGCTTCATCCCAATAACACAAAGGAAGATTGGAGTGAGCTAGGAGAGGAAGCTCGATTTCAACCAGGTGATGGTGCTTTCGCTTAGCGATACCATTTTGTTGGGATGTGTGTGGACACGATATGCTATGAGAGATACCAACATGTTGAAAACAATCAGATTGAACTGAACAGATTTTTGTGTTAAGAAGTCGTGCGACATCACAACAAAAAAATACACTTCCGTGATGATACGTGTTTGTCACAGTAGGTCACGTTTTTTGTCATGCATGTACATCCATGACGATTTTGCAGAATGAAGATAGTCATACCTATGTTGTCGTAGAAGTGTTCCATGACAATACCAAAATTATCATCATGGAAGTGTCCACTTCCATGACAATAAATGGCACATCATGGAAGTGTTTTCGTCAAGGGTAACCGACACGTGGCATCCACCGTAACGGTTCGCTGCTAAGCTATCGGGTTTAGGATTGGATCCGATAACCTGTTAACAGCCCCGACCAATGGGGATTTTCCACGTGTAAAATTCTCATTCGCTAGATGATCCACGCGTCAGCTCATCATTGGGACAGATGTCATCCACTCATTGTACAGGAGGCGCCTATTTATACGTTGGCATGTGGCAAGGCCCAACAATGGCCCATTTAGGTGAAAGAGGCCGGCCCAGTCAAAATTAGCAGGTGGCCGATATGGGGCCTACTGGTGTCTGGTCCATTTAAGCCCACGACCCATATGAGATTTGCCAATTCGGCCCGTCAATGGTCTATTAACTATTTGACACCATTGCAGCCCATCGTCAGTTTGATCCTGTTGACAGCCCGCTATATATTTGAGCTTATCGTCCCCATGTGGTTTCGGCCTGTTAACGACCCATTCAAGGAATGGGCCAATCTTTAGGATATACGTCTTTCGGCGTTTTAGCGACCTATTTAAGTGTTGGGCCAATTTCCAGCCCTGTGTGCCTTTCAGCCTATTAACAGCCAATAAATGAGTTGGGCCACTTGCAGCCAGACATGAGTTTTGGCCTCTTAACGGCCCATGTTCTTCATGACCAATAGCAGCCCGGTTTCTCTTTCGGCCTGCTAAAGGCCCATAACACAGTTGGGCCATATACAGTCCAACCTGACTTTTGGCCTCTTAGTGGCCCATGCTCTTCATGGTCCAGTACCAGCTCGCTGTCACTTCCGGCCTACGAAAGGCCCACAATACAGTTGGGCCATATATAGCCCGACCTTAGTATCGGCCTGTTAACGGCCCATGAAATCAAATGGGCCCAGTTATTGCCCGCTTTGATGTCAGCCTGTTCACGACCCGGGAGGTAACAGGGCTGAGCATTAACTATTGGCCCATTTCAATTATAGCGGCCGAATAGAGCTTTCGTCCTGGTTACGGCCCATTAACATAATGAGCCTAGTAGAGTTCGAACATGTCTGTACGCCCATTTAGATAACGCCGATGCTGGCCCGGCTATAATTTGAGCCCATTATGACGAGAAATTATGGACAGGACAAAACCGATCAATCAATGGCCTATGAGAATTTTGGCCCATGTGAGCCCATTAGGGAAGCCTATTAAGGGTCGTGGGTCGCTTCCTTCATTTGGGCCCACGACTTTTCATGCTAACTAATAATTTCACTCCTTTTTTGCCTTCCTAGTGACCAGTTAGCTGGAATGCGAGGCGCGCTAAGCAAACGTACGACATACAAGGAAAAATGTTGCACATCCAACATATATTACAGGAAATTACATCCACTGGGCAATCAAAGATTGATGCCAGTGCAAATAAATGAATAGAACTTAACGATCTACAACCTCACAATCTGCAACCTCTGCACGGATGATGCCCCTAATCATGTGAGCAAGTTCTTCCTTCTTTGCTAGACTATCTCTGAAAACATTGATCAGTTGTTGTTGTGCAAGAATGTGCACCTCTGATTCCACCATGATTTCCACAATTGCTTCAGCAAGTAATTCGTTTACAAACATACATTTTTTCCGTTGGATTCAAGGCAGAGGAAACTCAACAGATTTAGATGGCGATTTTGGCAGGCTTGTATTATTGATAGTGGAGAGTGTCTCGACCACTGCCTCATAACATAAATTAGGAGGGGAACCGAACAAATTAATTAAGAGTTATTGCCATATTATCTGGCCTATATTTATTGGAAAGACACAATGGGGTTGCCTTGCTGATTCAGAGTTTTTCTTCTTATCTTCAGCAGCCTGCACCAAATTAACACACTAGCATTGCTATCATTGGCTAGGTCAGATAATAAGAAAGCAACATTGACACAACAAACGTTTGGGCAACTAGACCACACCAGCCTACACCAAATTAACACAATATGACACATCTATCATCTGCTAGGTAAGGTAATAGGAAAGCAACATTGACACAATGAATGATTGGGCAACCAGAATAACACTACAATTTAGTAATGTGCATGATATGAGATAGTACACTCATGCAGCTCAGTATGCAAAACTACCAGGCAGTTTTCCTTACAAAAATCAACATTGTCTCCTTTAATTATACATTTTGCTACAAGTAAATTTAGATCAGATAAAGGTTGGATTCATGTTGATTAACAAAATGCATGCTGATGTAAAAATTTAGTGATATACAATAGGTACTTACATCAGCATTACAGCATAGAGAATTCCCGTAAGATACTTTCCTCGAGCACAATCCCAGTTTAGAAAATCTTCTATCCTTTAAGCTTATTCTCTAAAAGAGAGATGGGTAAGAAACATGTAGAAAATATGATCTGAATGCTATAAAATTTCATGATGTGAGGATACACACACGCTTTTTAGACTGGAGTTGACATATTTTCGCTGGACTGGAGCGTACTAGTTCTTTGGCCACCTGAATCTGCTTATTATCAGTAGGAATTGGGTTTCTCTATGCTAGAGAAGTATCTATGAACACTGGAGTTGGTTTACTATCTCCTGGCATTTCGATCTTTTGCAAAGAACTTGTTTGTAACCCTTCAGGTTCTAAGATAGCCGTCTTCCCCTTGCATGCCTTATATAGAAGAATGGTGCTTTAGTTATAAAACATGCTACGACAGAGAGATGGAATAGGTAATGAAGAATAGAAAGGCATGACATATTGACATGTATTTCTTCCATCCGGAAATAAATGGATGTGTCTAGGCGTATTTCAGTTCTAGACTCATCCATTTTTATCCATTTCTGCGACATGTAATCCGGAGGGAGTATGATGTAAGAGCTAGGATACGACAGGACAACAGAGTAAAAAAAGCACTAGTTGAATGTAAAACTGTATGATAACGGAATACATACAGAAAAACACTAATGCAACATATGCTTGTATGATTGGGAAACTAAGATGGTATTGCAACAAACCACTAGAACAACACTTCAATGTAAAAAAGAACATTGTATGGTAGACAGATGAAGTACATACTGGTGAATAACAATGCATAAGATATTCAGAATCATGATGTCCAAACTAAGTAGATGGCATTGCGACAGAGTAGAATGACAGTACTTGAATTTGAAAACATTTTATCATGGATGGAATAGGTACTGAAAAACAGGAAGGCATGACATATTTACAAGCATGATAAGCAGGCTAAGCGCATGGCATTGAAACAGAGTAGAGGCACTCCAGGACATTATATGCATGTTGTACCCTTATCACAGGCCAAGTTAGAGCAAGGGCCTTGTGGGGTGAATAGGATTCGACATCTTTCTGCAAGTCTTCTGAAGAACTGCCTTTACATGTTCCATCATATTGGGTATCATTGACGTCAAGTTTGTTGGCCCTTACATTGCTCCGTGAGGTTCTTGTGGATATATCCATGTGTACTATTATATCTGACATGCATGGAAGACAACTAATAGTTAGATTTATGTAACGAGTGCCTATAGGAGATGACGTAAATAGTAGGACTGGGCTTAACTAGCAGCAACAGGTCTCAAAAACTAAACGGAGAACACAGATGAAAGCTACAGAATATGTATTGTTTGTACTCAAGATTAACTAGATGGCACACAAAAGTATTAAGAACAACATATGTAATACTAGAAGTGGTATAATCACCAGCATTTGGGATAACATTAATTGATGGATGATAACTATGGAACAACGTTACCTAAAGAACAAGTCTCTTATCTGAACTATGGAACAACGTTAACTCCTGAACAAGACTCTTAAGAGATTGGCATGAATATACAGTGAAATGTGATAATCTATTTTCCATGCTTAGATGAATAAGAAAGCCATAAATGTTGCACACAAGTAAGATGAGGGTACAACCTATCTGGCCGCCATCCATAGGAGTGAGCATCATGTGCTGACTTGTTGATGGCCCTGCAGTTGTTGTGGCTCTCCCTGTCGGGCACGCACATTCGATGCAGGGAACTGTTGAGTGGGGACTATAACTCCCTTCTCGTGTATGCTTCCCTTGTTGGAGCAACTGCAATGAGAAGGAAGATGGTGTGGTTGAAGATGCAGAAAACGCAAAATGTTAAGAACGACACATATCTCCGATCTGAAGAAATACCCTGAGAGATCAAGAGTGAAGTCCGAGAGTGGTCACACGTCTATTGACTGAAAACTAAATTGGGGTCACACGATTTTATTTTATTTTGGTACTATTTGATCTATGCCAGATGGATTGATGGCCGTCTTGTGCCTCCCGGCTGACACTGTTCAGAATCTTCCCAGAAGAGCCAACGACCATTGGCAGAGCAGCCTGCTTCCGCCGTCCCTGGCCACGAGAGCTTCGACCAAAACCCCGCTCCCCGCCCCACCGCACTGCTGTGGTTGTGCCGCCCCCGGCTAATCTACAAAGATTCGCCGTCATCCAGATCCGGCGGCGGCAGTATCTTCAACCCACACAACTCTAAGATAGCCACCTAAGCGCTGCTTCCGCTGCGAACTTGCGCCCCCGCACCCTTACGTTAGACACTAGCCAACCGACAGCCTAGGAGCTCCTCCCCCTCGAGGGTTGCTGCTTCCCATTGGGAATCGATTCGCCCAGAATAAAAATTCAGATCACGGACGCCTAAATAAAGTGATTTGAGATGAGTGTATGACCTATCTTGCAGCCCGGTGAAGTAGGCAGCTCCAGCTTCCGAGTCGGTGAGGCTGGCGGGATTGCGGTGGCTATCGGCGGCAGGAAAGCAGAGATGTCGCGAGAATCGATGGCTATGGGGAAGCATCGTCGGGGCCCTGGACGCATCTGAAGTTGGAGCTGCTCCGGTGCCTTGCACAACGGCGGGGGTGAATCGACTCTTCTATGGTTCACGTGGCCGTCATCGAGGCAGCTCCAGCAGAACAGAGTAAGGGGCACACGGCCCAGTGCATAACAGCAAACGGACAACGTCTCCGGCATTAGGGAGGGGACGGCGGTGAATTTGGTGCGGTGGGGGCGCCATGGAGGAGGGGCTGAGGTTTTGCGGTTGGGGAGAAGGTGATTTGGCGCCCATGATGTATGAATAGGGAATAGCGAGGGGTGAGGGAGTCCTGGATTAGGGGGTATCCGGACAGCCGGACTGTGTACAACGTGAAGATACAGGACTCAAGACTTCGGCCCGTGTCCGGATGGGACTCTCCTTTGCATGGAAGGCAAGCTTGGCGATCCGGATATTGTGTTTCCTTCCTTGTAACCGACTCCATGTAAACCCTAGCCCTCTCTAGTGTCTATATAAACCAGAGAGGTTGGTCCTTAGAAGGCCGATCACAATTACAATCATACCATCATAGGCTAGCTCTTAGGGTTTAGCCTCTACGATCTCGTGGTAGATCTACTCTTGTACTATCCATATCATCAATATTAATCAAGCAGGAAGTAGGGTTTTACCTCCATCGAGAGGGGCCGAACCTGGGTAAACATCTGTGTCCCTTGCTTCTTGTTACCATCAGCCTTGACACATAGATCGGGATCCCCTACCCGAGATCCGCCGGTTTTGACACCGACATTGGTGCTTTCATTGAGAGTTCCTCTGTGTCGTTGCTGTCAGGCTCGATGGCTCCTTCAATCATCATCAACGACGCTGTCCAGGGCGAGACTTTCCTCCCCGGACAGATCTTTGTGTTCGGCGGCTTCGCACTACGGGCCAATTCGCTTGGCCACCTGGAGCAGATCGATAGCTATGCCCCCGGCCACCAGGTCAGGTTCGGAAACTTGAACTACACGGCGGATATTCGCGGAGACTTGATCTTTGACAGATTCGGGCCAGCACCAGGAGCGCCGAATAGTCATGATGAGCACGACTTAGACCTGCTGTCTGGTGATGCTCGGGATATCATCCCAGCAGAAGCCCCGGATCTAAATCCGGGGCAGGTTGCGTTGCCTAAGGACGGAGGGCTGGACCACCCCCCGCAGGCCGTACCCTCATCGGCGATGGAGCCGAACACAGGCCTCACTTCTGAGGGAACTCGTGATTCCGGACCCTCGGATTCATATCCGGTCGTAGGTTCCAGTCCGCGCGTCCCCAAGCCCGCCGAGCCTGGTTGGGCTCCGGTGATGGAGTTCACCGCGGCGGACGTCTTTCAGCACTCGCCCTTTGGCGACATGCTGAACTTATTGAAGTCTCTCTCTTTGTTAGGAGACTCTGGGCCGAACTATGTCCGGCTTGAGTGGGAAGCGGACGATGACGGAATTCATTGCCCACCCACCACCCACTTCATTGCCACGATCGATGATTTAACCGACGTGCTTGACTTAGACTCCGAAGACATCGACGGTATGGACGACGATGTAGGAGAACCACAGGGACCACCGCTCACAGGGCGGTGGGCGGCCACCTCCTCATACGATATATATATGGTGTACACTCCAAAGGAAACCAGTGGGGGTGAGGCAACGGAGGATAACCCCTCAGGGAGAAAAGCAAAACATGTGTGTTATCGGCACCACTCCAAGCCCCGCCACATCAAAACCGGCCCCGGAGACGAAAGCAGTCCAGATGGTACCGAAGAGGAATACAGCCCCAGTCAGCCTACACTCAAGCAGGCCGGACCAATCACGATGGGATGCTTGAAGAGGGACAATTATACACCCCCCTCTGACGACGAGGCAAGCCTCGGCAATGAAGAATTCGGCATACCTGAAGACCCAGTGGAATAAGTTCGCTTCAAGCGACGGCTCATGGCCACGGCAAGGAGCCTGCAAAGGAAGCAAGAGCAGTTTAAAGCTGACCAAGACGTGCTAGTGGATAGGTGGACCAAGATACTGGCCACCGAAAAGTAAGAACCCGACAGCCCCAGCAAAGGGCATACACGGCACAACTGGCTACCTAACCTCGAGCAGGAAAACCACAGGCACGCACCCAGACGCCCACACATCACTATGGTCCAAGACAGTAAGAAGCATACGCGAAGAGGCACCCTCAAGCCTCAGCGCAACGGCAACAAACGTCAAGTCAAGGAAACTGGTGCCAGGTCCAGTAAATACCAGTCCGGTCAACGGACAAAGAGCAGCTCAAGCCTATTCGGCCCAAGCCACACGCTCGATCAACCATGCGAAATTCATGGTACTCCTAGAAGGATGGCAAAGCATACCAATAGAGAATGCAGGATTCTCAAAACAAAGCGGCTGGTCGCACGCCGGAAGCAATAAGGGGAGGTGCCTCGTCAAGACCCCCCTCCCTAGAGCGTAACAGTAGGGCCGATCGCCCAGGATCACATAAACCACAACAAGTCAATTGCAGTACCTCTAGACCTAGTAGTCCGGGGGCTCCATAACACGCAAAGCCCACAAGGGCATGAAGCCACGAAAAACATCTCCTAAAAGATGTAAGGCGCAAAGGCCAAGTTTTATTGGCCCACCACTCTAACGGTTGTCTTCGGATCACCCAAAAAATGCTACGCCAAAGAATAAATCTTCAGCACCTTCCCACCATACGGTAGTTTACCGTATGCCAACGGGATAAAGCACGTTGACTAGATCCCACATGGTAAATCACTCAGGCCAACTATCCGGGCACCCATTAAGGAGTCCGTGCTACCTCATGGTACAACGGCTAGGTTCACCAGGGTCCGATAAGGAACCCTTAGACTAACCACAAGAGGACGCCCAACTACCTCATAACATTTGCCTTCACAAACTAACTTTGACGCAGAACAGGATTGGCGGCGTGGAACGAGTCCGGACACGCAATGGCAGGAACATGCAGAGAGAAGGCAGTTCGGATTCAATATTGATCCACTCACAACCCCCTCCAGTCCGGTCACCACAGGTTCCACCAAACAACACTTCTTTTCATACATCATACTCATATGCATAGACATATCATCCTCCTACAATGCGTAGACTTAAATAACAATTACCGGTCGTCGTTTATCGCCGACGCCTCTTCGCCGAAAATGACAGCCACGCTCCGCAATCGCCCGCTTACACCAAGGGCTTCACAGTACGGCAATAAAGTCCGACCACCTTTTCGGTCGCTCGGCACCCCAAACTTATAGCACTATATGCATCAGCTCTGAATCATGTCTTGGGTCATTGGTTGGGTTTGCCCGGCTCGCATGTTTTGGTACCTTATGTTCCGTTTTGTTGGCTAAGGTAGCGCTGGGAGAACTACTGCAATTGTGTCCCGGTTCAGCCGGACGAGCACCTCAATAGAGAAAGCCGAAAACCAACCGTCATGATGAAGCGAGAGCTGGTCAGCTGTTCTAGAGGTTATAAAATCCTTAAAGATTTATTCCGCACAACGCCATTATAAATGCTGAGTGCGACGGATCGGTCTTCTGATCAGGCGCCAATAGAGCCCCTAGTTCGGCCTTCCAAACACTAGGGGCTGCGCCGACCATACTCGAATTCCTATGGCTAAGTGAGAGTAATAAAGCCTTATAGTCCGATTGCCTAGTTCGCGAAAAGAGACACCTCCTCAAAAGGACCCAACTATGGGATAAAGAGCGTCCAGATATATCCCGAACACCCTTGTATTCTTTTTACGAGGGGGCAGAAGCCGACGACTGGCCAACTCTCAGGATTTGCATACAATAAACAAGCGCACAGGAACACCATATGTTCAAACAAAACAGGCAATATATACATGCCATTATCCCATATTACAAAAAGCAGCACAAATGCCCTCCGGGAAATATAATGTCTTTAGCACACTTGTCCGCCGCAAGGCGGGCCCCTTTCAGTACAGTTTCATAGTAAAACTCGGGCTTGCGGTGCTCCTTACCCTCCGGCGGCCCCACAATCATCAGCTTCTCCGCGTCAAGCCTCCCCCAATGCACTTCCGCATGGGCAAACGCCATGCGCGCGCCTTCTATACAGACTGATTGCTTGATAGCATCAAGCCGAGGACAGGCGCCAACAATCCGCTTGACGAGTCCGAAGTAACTACCTGGAATCGGCTCCGCAGGCCACAACCGGACAACTAAGTACTTCATGGCTAGTTCGGCCGCATGGTGCAGTTCGACCAGCTGTTTCAGCTGATCGATAAATGGCACCGGATAGTTCGACGCCAGATACTGTGACCAGAAATCCCTCTCCGCAGTCTTCTTTTCCTCGGTGCGGTAGAATTGGGTGGCATCTGATATGCTACAAGGAAGATCCGCAAAAGCCCCTGGAAAAATAGGAATTCAGCTTGCCTCTTAGGATTCTTCCCATTATCACATATAAAGAGCTAAGAATACAGAAGGCCTTACCAGCCGCTACTTTCCGGGACTCCTGAATGTCCCGCGTAGCACCTCGGGCTTCTTCTCGAGCACCTTCCGCAGCCTCGAGAGCTTGGGCGAGTTCGGATTCTTTCCCTTTTAGACTCTTCCCCAAGCCCTCGCTTTTCTTAACAGCTTCCTGGAGCTCTCGCTCAACTGCCATAACCCTGGCCTCATGTTTTTCACGAAGTGCCTGTTCAGCCTCAGCCTTCTTGTTGGCATCAGCCAAAGCTTTCTTTAGTGCCTCACATTCGGCACCCGCTCCTAGAGCACACAATACAAATATTTTTCATTACGCACAACTATTTGTTCGTGCCAACTTCAAGACAAATGTTTTCAACATACCTTGCTTGTCTTCCAATTGCTTCTTCACACGGCCGAGTTCCTCCTCGACCCGTGTAAGGCCCTGCTTCAGTTTGGACACTTCTGCATTATAAGCGGCCGTCCTCTCTTCAGATGCCTGTTTTCACGAAAAAGGGTAAACGTCATTCTCATAGGCTCCTGCGGGAGCAGGGGATTTGATCCCCTGCCCGGCTTTTTCTCCTCCGCTGGACAGTGCATCAGGGGCTACTACTCATATTATGACAATTCCTCAAAGGTTTCCTAGGAAACATACCTCAAAAGCCTTTATAAGGCCAAGGCAGGACTCGTTCAGCCCGCTCTCGGCGGACTGAATCTTCTCGACCACCGCGCCCATGAGGGCCCGATGCTCATCAACAATAGACGCATTCTTCAATGCTGTCAATAGACCGCCAGGCAGCTCTGCTCGAACAGAGGACGCCGGCGGGGTAGGCAGGCCCCACACCATCGGGGGTGGCTGCTTGCTCGATCCTGGAACCCTAGAGGTCCCGAGGGCCGTATCCATCCCTGCGTGTCCGGCACCAGGGACATGTCCTCCCTGGTCCGGGTCTTGTCGAGATGACGCCTCAGTGTCGCGCCCGGACTTTGGGGAAGGGGCCTGCGGAGGCGTCTCGCTCGCCAAGGCGTCTAAGCCCAGTGAATCCTCCGACGAGGACCGGCCGGCGCAGGACCTTGCTGGACTGTGCAATATGTAGGCAACAGTCAAAACTACTATACCCAAAAACAATCCCGGACGCATATGCGTGTTCGGATACTCACGACTTCTCTAGAGGCTAGGCCCTGGGATCCTACTCTGGGCTGCTATCGGCAGCCGTGGGGGATGCCCCTGGGAGGGAATTTTCCCCCCTCTTGGGCGATCCGGCCTCTAGAGATGTGGAGGCCGTCCTCTTCCTCCCGCCATCAGAGTGAGGCTCATCCTCCTTTGCCTCCTCCTCTTCGTCCTCAGACGAAGGATCATCGCTGGAGTCTTCGGATTTGGCGTCCGTAGCCTCGTGACGGCGAAGGCCACTCCGGGTCTTCTTGACCTTCTTGGAGGCCTCTTTCTTTGGCGCCTTGTAAGGTGCGGGGACCAGCATCTTCGTCAGAAGAGGTCCGGCCGGTTCCTCCGGCAGGGAGGCTGGACAATGTATCCGCTCCACCTTCTTTATCCATCCCTGAGGTCACAATGAAACACGATTAAGGTGTCTCCCTCATGACATGCCAGCTGAAGCATGAATAGACAGAGTGTGGTTGTGACTTACCGAGCTTGGAGTATGGGATGGTTGATACCCACGGTCCTCGGCGGGGCCCAGCCACGATTTGCTGGACTTAGAGAGCACCTTCCAGATATCCTTGTGGGAGGAATCATAAAGCCCCCGAAGGGTTTGGTGCTCGGCTGGATCGAACCCCCACAGAGTACAAGATCGGCGCTGACAGGGGAGGACCTGGCGAACTAGCATCACCTGGACTACGTCGATGAGTTTGACGTCCCTATCGACCACACCCTGAAGGCGCGTCTGGAGTAGTAACAACTCATCAAACGAGCACCAGTTCAGGCCCTTCTTGGGTCAGGACGTGAGCCGCAGTGGAGCTCCGGATCTGAACTCTGGAGCTGCCGCCCACTTTTTGCCGCGTGGTTCGGTGATATAGAACCACTGCTTCTGCCACGCCTTGATGGAGTCGTTGAAAGCACCTTTCGGCCAAACAGCCTTGGGCATCTTGCTTACCATGGTGCCGCCGCACTCGGCGTGTTCGCCACTCACCACCTTAGGCTTCACATTGAAGATCTTCAGCCATAGGCCTAAGTGAGGTGGGATCCGGAGAAAATCCTCGCACACGACGATGAACGTCGAGATATTGAGGAAGGAGTTAGGGAAAGATTGTGAAAATCGATCTCGTAGTAATACATGACTCCCCGAACGAATGGGTGAAGGGGAAACCTGAGCCCACAGACGAAATGGGGAAGGAACACGACTCTCTCGTGAGATTCCGGATTAGGGACGACCTGTCCCGCCGGTGGAAGACGGTGGCCGATCTTCTGGGCCAGATACCTGGCTCCCCGGAGCTTCTTGATGTCCTTCTCCTGGACAGTTGAGGCCATCCATCTGCCTCCTGCTCCGGATCCGGACATCTTTGGAAAGCCTCTCTTCGATGGAGAAGAAGAGTGCTTGGGCATTAGGGCTCGAACAAAGGGGAATGAGCTAGCGGGAGGAGAAGGCGTGGGTAAAAGAGAAAGAAACCTTACCTCTTTATAGAGGCGGTAAATGCTTTTTGTGCCTCCCCACTTGCCTAGTGGAACCCGTCTGCCTCCCACTCGTCGTGATTAGCGGCACGGTTAGATTTCCCATACCCGTATTGATGAGAATCCCGTAATAAGGGGACACGATCTCTGCTTTGACAAGACATGCCAAAGAAACCGCCTCGCAATACGCGTTGTAGCTGGTTGAGGGAAAACGGTTCGAATAATGATCCGGTCGTCAGAAAAGTTGTCAGCAGATTGCATTTGTGAAATATCATTCTCTCTATAGCGGTGTGTAAAGATCATTTTGTGGATCCGGACACGACTTGAGTGTTCGATAATTACTTTGGAGTATTCGGAGAAGGAACCCGCCTTGCAATGCCGAAGACAATACTGCGCGCCGGACTCATCATCATTGAAGCCTGGTTCAGGGGCTACTGAGGGAGTCCTGGATTAGGGGGTATCCGGACAGCCGGACTGTGTACAACGTCCGGACTATTGAAGCGTGAAGATACAGGACTCAAGACTTCGGCCCGTGTCCGGATGGGACTCTCCTTTGCTTGGAAGTTAAGCTTGGCGATCCGGATATTGTGTTTCCTTCCTTGTAACCGACTCCATGTAAACCCTAGCCCTCTCCGGTGTCTATATAAACTGGAGAGGTGGTCCTTAGAAGGCTGATCACAATTACAATCATACCATCATAGGCTAGCTCTTAGGGTTTAGCCTCTACGATCTCGTGGTAGATCTACTCTTGTACTATCCATATCATCAATATTAATCAAGCAGGAAGTAGGGTTTTACCTCCATCGAGAGGGCCCGAACCTAGGTAAACATCTGTGTCCCTTGCTTCCTGTTACCATCAGCCTTGACGCACAGATCGGGACCCCCTATGCGAGATCCGCCGGTTTTGACACCGACAAGGGGAACCATGTCTTACAGACGCATTTGTCTAAAATGTGTGTGTATGGGGGGAGGGGTTACAGTTCTACCCCTGCCTTTAGGCTTCTAGGCTTGGGTCTGTGTACTGAGGGTCGAGGATAGTAGAGTAACTTTGCTTCTCCCAGATAGTGGGCGGGAGCGATTTTGGGCGAGGAGGGCGTGTTTTGAAATAGTGGGCGCGAGCGATTTTGGACGAGGAGGGCATGTTTTGAAATAGTGGGCGCGAGTGATTTCGGGCGAGGAGGGCGTGCTTTGAAATAGTCGGCGCGAGCAATTTCAGGCGAGGAGAGGGCGTTTTCCCGCCCGTGGTTTATGAATTATTCAGCACCTATCATTTTGGCCAAGGAGAATGCGTGCTTGGATGAAATTATGAACCTACCCTTGATGTACAACGAGCCAATTGATGTGTGTTCCGCATAGGCCGGTAATTTCGCGTCTCCCATTTATTTGCTCGGGCGAATACCACCGAGCAGAGGGTGTTTAGCGGTTCGTTCAAATTCTGGGAGAATGAGCATCCATGTCTACCTTATCAAGTCTATTCAAATCAAATTTTGAAATATTAGCTTGCCACTTCTTTTTTAGATGGTGAGATGATGCTCGGGACTAATGTGTTTTTACATGCTCATTGCTAATGATTTACTATATGACAAATAGTTGACCCACTCAAAAACGGGAATCAAACCCAAAATGAAATATCTCGATTCAATTAAATAGCTCGTTCACCAGGTCAAAATACTGAACTAAATCCAAAATTGAACACCTCAATTGAGTAGCATGTACTACAGTATTATAGTACTCCATAAACATGTTGAAACTCAAATTAATGAACTTGTTTGATACGCATATCTTCGTTCATGTGTGGATTGTAGACAACATGTTCTCCAATTCAAATATTTGAATGAAAATTCATATCGAAACATGGTTTATATCAGTCTTTGATGCATAAACATGACCTCCCCCTCTCCTGGACTCCCGTTCTCTCTCTCGCCGTCAATCTTCAATTCTATCGCACGCATCCAAACACAAACCTTGTCGGTCCCTCTCCCTCTCTCTCTCTCTCTTTGTGTGTGTGTGGGGGGGTCTTTCTAGTTCACATGCACACTCCATGTATAGGTCTCTCTAGCACACTATGTATGATTCTCTAGTCCAAGCTAAATATCTTGGGTGCACTCGCCGTACGCACACAAATTCCCTGGCTCATTGCCCGTAACTCTCTCATGCACCACTCTGTCGTCTCAGAGCTCTTCCCTCTCTCTCTCAAACTCTCGATCTCCCCGGGGTCACACATACACATGCATATCTCACTCACACTTGATAGACCTATCTAAAACTCTCTCTCTATCTCCCTCGTTCTCTCTACATCTCACACGCACACACACACACACAATCTCACGCCTAGCCAAGTATGATTGTCTCTCACTCAACTATAGGCACACACAGCCCCCCTATATGTATATGACTAATTCTTTTTCTCCATCACAAACATGTGCATCGTATCTTTCCCTCACTTGGTCTATCTCGATTTCTCTCGGGGCATCCTTCTATCGCACACACACCTCAACCCTCGACCGCCCACCCATGTAGTCCCCTCACAATCTCGAGGGGATCTCTCTATCACAAACACACCCTCTCTCCCTACTCATGCATCGATCTTCTCCATGCGTCCCTCTCGACCTTTGTCCCTTGTTGGCCAAACCTCTATTGGACATGTGCTATAGGGGTGTCTCTCTCCGTTGCAAACAATCACACACCAGCTATCTTCGTGTATCTCCTCACCTAGCTTTTCTATCTTGGAGATGCATGTGTGATACGTTTGCATAAGAAACGAACACACACACACACACACACTCTCTCTCTCTCTCTCTAATTTATCGTTTGTTGTCCCTTTCTCTTTCACACACACACTCTTTTTGCACACTCACTCATTCTCCTTCACACACACTTGATCTCTCTTGACTTAGGCACTCTCTTCGGTCCATAACATATAGATTTATTGAAAAGTCAAACATCACAAAGTTTGACCATGTACATGGATACATCTAGAACGGCAAACATATATCCTTATATTCATCATGAGATGTAGTTTCGTATGATATATCTTTGGTATTGTATATATAAATAATATTTGTGTAAAGCTGGTCAAAGTTTCCAAAGTTTGACTTCCAACAAAATTATATGCACTGCAATATCGAACGGATGGAGTATCTCTTTCCCCCTCTCAGCTATCTGACGCACCACTCAGCCGTATCGGGGCTCCTCTATCTCTCTCAAACTTTATATCTCCTTGGTTCACACATACACATATCTTGCTCGCGCTACATAGACCCATCTAACACTCTCCGCCCTTGTTCTCTCTCTATGTGACACGCACCCCCCCTAAGTACCATAATCCCTCACTCCATCATAGGCACATGCACTCCCCCCCTAAGTATGACTATGTCCCACTAGCCATCAAGAACACACGTATTGTCTCCTTCCATCCATAAGTCTATTTCAATATCTATCGTGGTATCTTCTATACCGCACACACCATGTCACTCAATCTCCCACCCATGTAGTCCCATCACGATCTCCAGGGGATCTCTCTGTCACAAACATACACTCTCTCCTCCCCATGTCTACATTTTCTCCATACGTCTCTCTCGACCTCTCTCCCTTGTTTGTCAGACCTCTCTTGGCCACGTGCTAGGGGTATTTCTCTCTCGGTTGCAAACAACCACACACTATCTCCTCACCTTGCTTCCGCTGTCGAAGATGCATGTGTGATATGTTTGCATAAGACACACACACTTTTTCTCTACTTTATCGTGTGTTGTCCATGTCTCTTTCACACATGCACACATACTTTTTTCACTCACTCTTTCTATTTCACACACAATCTCTCTCTCTCTCTAGTTAGGTACTCTCTCACATCCATAAACATATGGATGTTTTGAAAAGTCAAACCTCAGAAAAGTTTGACCAGGTATATGTGGAGAAAAACATTTTCATCTAGAATGATCATTAGATTCATCACAACAGGTACTTACTTCATACTATCATTTATCTTTGGCATTCTAGATATAAGTAATTTCTTTATAAACTTGGTCAAAGTTTCAAAAGTTTGACTTTAAGAAAAATATAGGCACTACATTATCGAACGGAGGGAGTAGCTCTTTCTCTCTCTACTATATATCTCTCATGGGCCTCCCCTCTCACTCGATCTCTCTATACCGAGGGATTATATGGTCATCGTGTCAGCGTATAGCTCTGTATATTGTTTAGTTGACCGGTCAACAAGTCCAAATGCTGCCTTGTAGCTCGTGTTTTCTATCTCCGTGTGTTCGCCCATGTGGCAGTGGTGAAAATAAGTAAACTAGAGGCCCATCTAACACGCGGTGAAGTAAACAAAATTGAAACCACTCGCGGTAGCACCCCACACGCTAGTAAATTGAGGGCACACTTCTTCCGTGTGAAGGATGCACTCGCGCACACTTCACCACTGCGCGGTGGCATGCACACAAGAACGCACTCGCGCACACTTCACCACTGCGCGGCGGCATGCACACAAGGACACACTCGTCCACACCCAGCACATAATACACACCAGCACACGTGTACACTGGCGTTGCCGCCGGCTGAGATGGACGACGAGGCAGCCAACAAGCGGAGGCAGCTCAAGACAAAACTGCATCCGGCGAGCCTGGACTTCATCAGCAGCCTTCCCGACGACATGCTACTCGTCATCATCGGCCTCCTCCCCACCAAATCTGCCGTACAGACCACCCTGCTCTCTCGATGGTGGCACCCCATTTGGCACCACATCCCCCTCAACCTCATCGTCGACAGCTGCCTCTGCGATGGGGATTGCAAACGCATGGACGTAGTCTCCAAGATCCTTTCATCGCACCTAAGGCCAGCCAGACGCCTTGAAATCTGCATGTTCATTACCAACTGCAAGGTCCAAGCCAAGTTCTATGAGTGGTTCTTATCCCCCGCCCTAGATCAGCTCGAGGAGCTCAGGTTTGAAGCTGGACAATGTTGCTCTCTGTTGCCATCCGTGCTCTGCCTCACGCCAACACTGCACCGCACCAGCTTCAGCTCCTGCTATTTTCCCCGGATTAATGTCGCGCCTGCCCTTCTTCTCCCTCAACTCAAGCAGCTCGACCTCTTCGACATTGGCATCTCAAACAAGGCTATGGAGCACCTGCTCCACAGCTATAGTACACTCGAGTACTGATACGTCCACTTTGCATCATGCTTTTATATCGATATTTATTGCATTATGGGTTGTTACTACACATTATGTCACAATACTTATGCCTTTTCTCTCTTATTTTACAAGGTTTACATGAAGAGGGAGAATGCCGGCAGTTGGAACTCTGGGCTAGAAAAGGAGCAAATATTAGAGACATATTCTACACAACTCCAAAAGTCCTGAAACTCCACGAAAGTCAGTTTTGGAATATATTAAAAATATTGGGCGAAGAAAGCACCAGAGGGGGGCCACCCACTATCCTCGAGGGTGCAGGGCGCGCCCTAGCCCCCTAGGTGCGCCCCCTGCCTCATGGGCCACCGGGAAGCCCCCCGATGCCCATCTTCTGGTATAAGGTGTCTTTTGCCCTGGAAAAAATTCATAAGGAAGCTTTCGGGACGATTCACCGCCTTCTCGAGGCGAAACCTGGGCGGAACCAATCTAGGGCTCCGGCGGAGATATTCTGCCGGGGAAACATCCCTCCGGGAGAGGGAAATCGTCACCATCATCATCATCATCGATCCTCTCATCGGGAGGGGGGTAAATCTCCATCAACATCTTCACCATCACCATCTCCTCTCAAACCCTAGTTCATCTCTTGTATCCGATCTTTGTCTCAAAACCTCAGATTGGTACCTGTGGGTTGCTAGTAATGTTGATTACTCCTTGTAGTTGATAAAAGTTGGTTTATTCGGTGGAAGATCATATGTTCAGATCCTTTATGCATATTAATACCCCTCTTATTATGAACATGAATATGATTTGTGAGTAGTTATGTTTGTTCCTGAGGACATGGGAGAAGTCTTGTTATAAGTAGTCATGTGAATATGGTATTCGTTCGATATTTTGATGGGATGTATGTTGTCTTTCCTCTAGTGGTGTTATGTGAATGTTTACTACAAGACACTTTACCATTGTTTGGGCCTAGGGGAAGGCATTGGGAAGTAATAAGTAGATGATGGGATGATTTGGATCCATATGTTTTATGCTATGGTTAGGTTTACCTTAATTCTTCTTTCGTAGTTGCGGATGCTTGCGAGAGGGGTTAGTCATAAGTGGGATGCTTGTCCAAGGAAGGACAGTACCCAAGCACCGGTCCACCAACATATCAAATTATCAAAGTAACGAACGTGAATCATATGAGCATGATGAAAACTGGCTTGACAATAATTCCCATGTGTCCTCGGGAGCGCTTTGCTTTATATAAGAGTTTGTCCAGGCTTGTCCTTTGCTACAAAAAGGATTGGGCCACCTTGTTGCACCTTGTTTAGTTTTGTTACTTGTTATCCGTTACGAATTACCTTATCACAAAACTATCTGTTATCGATAATTTCAGTGCTTGCAGAGAATACCTTACTGAAAACCGCTTGTCATTTCCTTCTGCTGCTCGTTGGGTTCGACACTCTTACTTATCCAAAGGACTACGATAGATCCCCTATACTTGTGGGTCATCAAGACTCTTTTCTGGCACCGTTGTCGGGGAGTGAAGCGCCTTTGGTAGGTGTTAGATTTAGGGATCTGTAAACCCTTGAGAGGTTCGAACTCTGGGGTGCGTGCGGAGATCTCAACCTGCCTAGCCTGCCTACTCGCGATCCTCCTAAGCCTAGCGCGTCAATCTCAAAGAGACACAAAGACACAACGATTTATACTGGTTCGGGCCATCGTCGTGGTGTAATATCCTAATCCAGTGTGGTGTGGTGGATTTTCTTGTAGGCTGCAGACGAACTAGTATAATGGATGAACTAGCCTCAGGAGATGAGGTGTTCTTGGGCTGGTGTGGTGTATGCTAGCTCTACTTATTCTGATCTCGTCCCCTTTCTATGGTGGTGGCTAGTCCTATTTATAGTGGCCTTGGTCCTCTTCCCAACTATGAGCGGGAAGGGATCCCACAACAGCCGGATTTGAAAGAGGACAAGTAGTACAGTCTATCCTGACAAAAGTAGTGTTCGCCTGCGAAAAGCCTCTGGTCATGACGCTATTGTGGGCTCGTTGATGACCTCCGTCCTGCCATCCTGGCGGTCTTGGTCTTGTTGCACCGGAATGGAAACCTTTTGGCTGATTCCTCGGGACTCCGCGCCTGTGGCTTGCCTCCTTTGCACCAAAGAGGAAACCTGTGCTCTGGGCCCGCCTGGTCTTGGTCGCCATGGCTCACGTCAGCTGAGCCTCGTGAGGTAACCTGCATAGAATTCTCCGCCCCTCAAGAGCCCTCCTAAGGAGGCCGATTCCTTTGGGGGTCTTGGCATTGCCCGCCTTGCGAGGCTTGGCCCCTCGCGAGGGTCTTGTGGTGTTGGTGTTGAAGCTGGGCCATACCAGGCCGGCAATGGAGCCACGCAGTGGGCCGTAGGCAGGCAGGGCTGGATACCCCCGAATCCAGGATGCCTACAGTAGCCCTCGGGCCCAAGGCGCGCTCGGACTTGGCTTTCAGGCGAAGCCAAAGGGAAAGTGTGGAGCGCCGCGGGCCCTAACCGCCTACGGCCTTGATGACGCGTGGCCATTTATTGGACGTGGGCGACTTTGTTTCCCCACGCAGCCTCGACAACTATTCGACTTGACAACTGCATGCTGCATGCAGGGAGACTCATCATTGCTAGAGATCGTGGCAGGCCGACGATTTACCTTCTCCTGGCTATAAATGTGCGGGCGGCCGAAGCCCCTGCCCATCTTTCTTTCGTCTTGCTCCTGTCTGCTTCTTCTCTTCTCCATCTTGCTTTCATGGCATCACCGAGGAGGTTTTCGACGGCCGAGAAGGGGAAGGCTTCCAAGGCGGGGCCAGCCCCTCCACCTCCTAAGAGGGGCCTCGGATGTCCCCGCAAACACCCCGTGGCTCCTCCGACAACATCCAGGGGGCGCGAGCGTGCACCCCCTGGAGGCGGCATTGCTCTTGACGCCTGCGACGGCACCTCTTCTCGCGGCGGGGGTCACCGGCTCCGGTGCAGCCTCCATGACGAAGGGAGGCACGCTATGATGGTGCGCCCGCCTCGGCCGCGCTTCTCCTCGCTGGACGTGCTCCCTAAGTTCGTGGTGTGGTTAGGGAGCCCGGCTGGCACCTCGCTCCGGCTCCCATGCTTCTTCTCCGGCGAGCTTCCTTGTTCGGGGCTTGATGGCCTCTAGCTGCAGGCTAATGGATGCTGTAGCAGAGCTTCGTGGGTTGGTACCGAGGTCACCGCCTCTGGCAGCCTGGTCCTGACCCGCGGCTAGTAGATCTTCGCCCACGCGCATGGCTTGGGCAGAAGGTGCACCCTCCACTTCAAGTACGATGGCCTGGCGACCCTCTACGTGAGGGTGTTCAGGGAGGACGGCCGCCGCGTGGGGTGTTGCCCGGAGGATGGCAGGAACGATTATGGTGGCGACGACGAGCTTGGTCTCGGTGGCGCGCGCTCCTCCTCCCGCGACGGCAGCTCTTCCTCGAATGAGAGCTCGAGTAGCGGTGGCTATGACCGCCCTCCGCGTCGTCGTGCTCGTGTCGAGGACGTCGATGGTTCATCCTGCCGTGGCGCCCCAATAAAGTTGGAGAGGAGCCCAGCGTGAGGCTGGGGGCTGGCGAACTTGGGCTCAAAGCCAGCACCTTGAGGCGCTACTTGAGGATGCAGTGCTGGTACCGGGTTCGCACGCCTTTGAGCCCCCCTTGTTTAGCTTTTCCTTTCTCCTGTAATTCAAAAAAAGAAGATGGTGTACCCCTCTAGGGTGTGTAATGAACCATGACAGTTATGCCCTTATGCTATGCTTGCTGTCTTAATGTTGTGTCGTAATGTTTGTGCTCTGGGTAGGCAAGGGTAGGATGACTTAGCTTGGTATGTATGTAGTAGTTCACCACCTCGCGAGGCTTGGCCTCAGGTACTCGAAGGGGCCCCCTCGCTGTGGGGTCTCGGGAACTGCTGCGGAGCTGCTGCAGGGCTGCTCTCGAAGAAAAAAAAAGATGTTGAGCGGCTCACTCCCTCTTACGTGAGCCCCCTGTCATATCTCGAAGAAAAAGAAAAAGTTCTCGAGCGGCTCACTCCCTTTATGTGAGCCCCCTGTCATAGATTAGCTTGAGCTTGATGCACCTGATCGCACTGCCTGAGAGGCACGGACATGAGGGGTGCTGGTGCCCATGATCTTGATCGAGGGCTCCTCACGAGGACGAGGCCAAAAACACAAGGGTTCGGCGCGGTGCGTGCACGCGAAGGCATGCCTGAGGCGCACACACCTGCGTAGCCCCACGCGCGAGGTGCGCGAGAGGAAGCGACAGGCGATTGCCGCCTCCTTCATGCCCTCAGGCAGAAACAACTAACGAAGAAAGCAACTCGAGGAGCCAGAGTTCGGGAATACCAAATCCATTGAAAGGTTACTAAAAACACTGCAAGCAACTTCGGAAAGCAAATGAACAGCCGCGTCCGGCACCTAAACTAGTTTTCTCACCAGCGCGGAGCTATGTGCTGCCACTAAGACGTGGGAGGGAGCTCCCATGAGGCCCCAGGGCAACTCTGAGGAGACTCCGGGGCGTGTACAGCTCCACTCATTATTACATGAGAGTGTCACGAGCGGAGACCTTCATAGGCCGGAGCCTTGCTTCACATGCCGGAGCCTTTCTTGAGGGGTAGAAACTCCAGAGGTGCTGGATGTTCCAAGCGTTCTGGATGGGGACCCCGTCCTGTGTCTCCAGGCGCGCGGCGCCAGGCCTGGAGACACGGGCAATCCTAAACGGGCCCTCCCACATGGGAGAGAGCTTGTGCAACCCCTCCGTGGAGAGCAGCCACCTCAGGACAAGATCACCCACCTCTAATGTCCTGGAGCGGACACTGCGGCAGTGGTACCGCCGCAGCGCCTGCTGGTACCTCGCCGCTCAGAGCGAGGCTTGACGGCGGCATTCCTCCCCCAACAGGAGATCCATCCCCCGCGTGGCGTCCTGCTGCGTCTCATCGAACGCCAGGACCCGCGTGGAGCGATGCTTGACCTCGTGAGGGAGAACCGCTTCTGCTCCGTAGACGAGGAAGAATGTTGTTTCTCTTGTTGGCTTGGCCGCGATGGTGCGGATGGACCACATCACGGACTGCAGCTCGTCGAGCCAGCCCCTGCCGCAGGCCTTGAGCTTCTTCTTGAAGGTCCGAGTCTTGAGGCCCCTCATGACTTCCACATTGTCCCTCTCAGCCTGTCCATTGCTCCGTGGGTGTGCTACCGAGGCGTAGCAGATCTGCATTCCAAGGTTAGCACAGTATGTTTTGAAAAGGTTGCCGGTGAACTGCGAGCCATTGTCGGTGATGATGCGATTGGGGACCCCAAACCGGCTCACGATCCCCTTGATGAACTTGACGGCTGACCCAGTTGGGATGGTGCGCACGGCTTCTACCTCCGCCCACTTGGTGAACTTGTTGATGGCGACGTAGAGGTATCGGTAGCACCCTGGTGCCCGAGGGAACAGTCCCAAGATGTCCAGCCCCAAGACCACAAACGGCCATGTGAGCGGGATCGTCTAGAGGCCCTGCATAGGCTGGTGGATCTGCTTGGTGTGAAACTGGCATGCTTCAGAAGAGCGCACCAGCTCTATAGCATCGTTGAGAGCGGTGGGCCAGTAGAAGCTGCTGCGGAACACCTTGCCCACCAGAGTGCGCGACGAGGAATGATGCCCGCAATCGCCACCGTGTATGTCCGCTAGCAGCTCGAACCCCTGTTCCCTGGAGATGCATCGCAACAAAACGTCATTGGGCCTTCTGCGATATAACTCACCATCCTTGACGCAGTACGCGGTGGCTTGACGGGCCACACGCTCGGCATCCTCCTCCTTCTCTAGGAGGGCCCCTTGAAGCAAGTACGCCTTAAACTCTTCCGTCCAGCACCCCTCCCGAGGTTCGAGCGCGAGCAGCGAGCGGGCTCCCGAGGGGTGACCGCAGGTTGGGGCGCCTGTCTCGGGTGCCTGTGGCAAGTCCTCCGAAGGTGGTGCTGGAGTCGTGACGTGTGGGGTCGCAGACAGCTTGAAGAGCTGCTCCTCAAACACCCCCGGCTCCTGAGGGAGCCTGCAAGAGGCGCTTTTGGCGATGTCATCTACTTCCGTGTTCGTCCCGCGTGGCACGTATTGTTGCTCCACGCCCACGAACTGCTTCTCCATCTTGCGCACCTCCTCTAGGTACACCTCCATGTGCTCGTCCTCAGGCGTGTACTCTTTGTTGGAGAAGTTGACGAGAAGCTGAGAGTCGCCCTTGATGGTGAGGTGCTTCACTCCTAGCGCGACCGCGGCCCTGAGTCCGGCGAGCAAACCTTCGAATTCTACGATGTTGTTGGAGACCCTCTCGCCCTGCTGAAAGCAGAGTTGCATTGCGTAATAGAGCTTGTCCTTGATGGGTGAGATGAGGATGGCCCCCGCTCCTGCACCTTGTCGCGCAAACGCCCCGTCAAAGTACATGACCCATCCATCCGGCTCTTTGTCTCTTGGAAGGGGGGATCATTCCTCGCCTACTCCGTGGTCGGGAGCGTCAGTCCACTCGGCCATGAAGTCCGCGAGGGCCACGCCCTTGATGACCCTGGTGGTGATGAACTCGAGATTGAATGCCTGAAGCTCAATGTTCCATTCAGCAACTCGCCCAGCTGCGTTCGGCTCCGGAGCACCCTCTCCAGCGGGTACACTGAGACAACCTTGATGGGGTGGCCTTGAAAGTAGTGGCACAGTTTCTTGGAGGCAACTAGGAGTGCGAGCAAGAGCTTCTAGGGCATGGGGTAGCGTGCCTGGGCTTCCCTTAGTACCGTACTGACGAAGTAGACAGGGTGCTCGACAAGGGGAGAGGCATCAGTGGAATCTTGTTCTTCACGAGGGCACAGGTCTTCCATGGCCTCACGAGGCCCGGGCTTAGGAGCCTTAATAGCCGCGGGATCGACCGTGGCCTAAGGAGGAATGTCGGCCACTGTGCTGGTCGAGACTCCAGATGCCTCGCCCTAAGGGTGCTGTGCCTTGCTTGACGGTTGTGCATCCCGCGGAGGCTTCTTGATCGGGCGTTCCTTCCTTAGCGCCACTAGGGAAGCACTGGCGAGTGACGGGTTGCTGCCAGGTAGAGCACCAAGGGCTCAAGAGGGCGTGGTTCCACCATCACGGGCGAACTGGTCAAATATCTCTTGAGGTCCTGGAAGGCTGCGTCTCCCTCTGGGGTCCACTCGAATGGCTCCTTCCTCTTCATCATCTTGAAAAATGGGAGGGCGCGCTCCCCCAGCTTGGAAATGAGATGCCCAAGTGAGGTTACACAGCCCTCCGGCTTCTCCATCTCCTTCAGGGTCTGTGGGGGGGGGGTTCATGTCCTCTATCGCCTTGACCTTCTTTGGGTTGGCCTCGATCCCTCTGTGTGACACCAAGAAGCCCAGCAGCTTGCCGGAAGGGACCCCAAACACACACTTCCTGGGGTTAAGCCGAAGATCCACCTTGCGCAGGCTAGCGAACATCTCTTCTAGATCTTCTATCAGAGTCCTGGCCTCCCGAGACTTCACCACTATATCGTCAACATAGGCCTCTGTGTTTCTCCCGAGCTGCAAACCCAGGGCGATATGCATCAACCGCTAGAAGGTTGCCCTGGCATTACGCAGCCCAAAGGGCATGCAGGTGTAGCAGTATACCCCGCATGGGGTGAGGAATGCCGTCTTCTCCACATCCTCCACGGCCATCTTGATCTGGTGATAGCCGGAGAAGGCATCCAGGAAGCACAACAAGTCACACTCGGCGGTGGAGTTGACGATCTGGTCGATGCGAGGGAGCGGGAAGGGGTCTTGCGGGCAGACCTTGTTGAGGTTGGTGAAGTCAACACACATGCGTTCCTTCCCTCCTTTCTTGGGGACAATGACGGGATTCGCCAGCTGTCGGTGTCAAAACCGGCGGATCTCGGGTAGGGGGTCCCGAACTGTGCGTCTAAGGCTAATGGTAACAGGAGGCGGGGGACACAATGTTTACCCAAGTTCAGGCCCTCTCGATGGAGGTAATACCCTACTTCGTGCTTGATTGATCTTGATGATATGAGCATTACAAGAGTTGATCTACCACGAGATCGTAGAGGCTAAACCCTATAAGCTAGCATATGATTATGATTGTTGTTGTCCTACGAACTAAACCCTACGGTTTATATAGACATCGGAGGAGGCTAGGGTTACATAAAGTCGGTTACAGAGAAGGAGATCTACATATCCGAATTGCCAAGCTTGCCTTCCACGCAAAGGAGAGTCCCACCCGGACACGGGACGAAGTCTTCAATCTTGTATCTTCATAGTTCAACAGTCCGGCCAAAGTATATAGTCCGGCTGTCCGAGGACCCCCTAATCCAAGATTCCCTCAGTAGCCCCTGAACTAGGCTTCAATGACGATGAGTCCGACACGCAGATTGTCTTCGGCATTGCAAGGAGGGTTCTTCTCCAAAATCCATAAGTACCTGTTGTAACGAGTTCTGTCCGGGTTCCTATTAATGTTGCACTCCTCAGCTTCTATACCTTAATAATGGTAGTCTCCACGTGTCGAGCGAATGCGAGAAGTCGGGGCATTTTTACATTTGCCACCCTGACCACGTAAGTAAATCATCTATTTAAAGAGACGGGGATCCTCATATCCAAATCACACCATCTTCCCCCAGCAAGGATCCATCAGAGCACGCCCGAAAAAAGCCATCCCATCATGATCGGCCGCCGCAGCTCCTCCTCTCGCTCCTGCAGCACTAAGCCAGGTGATTGGGAGAGGTGTTCCGTATCCCATGGCCAATTGGTAGAGTTGCAGACCCAGAGGTTCCTCCCACCTGCATATCTTGTCGCCGTCCGAGCCGGACTAGCCACTTATGATGGCTGGGAGCAAGCAGAGAGTTTCCCCAACCTGTCCAGGGGGGAGCGAGTATGCCTTGTCCCTTACTTGCTGCGGGGCCTCGGATTTCCAATCCATCAGTTCCTCCACGGGCTCCTGGAGTACTACCGCCTCCAGCTACATAACTCCACTCCTGCTTCCATACTGCACATCGCGGGTTATGTCGCCCTTTGCGAGCTGTTTCTGGGCTGCGAAGCTCATTTCGAGCTATGGAAGAGGCTATTCTGCCTCGTCCCTCGTAATCAGGAGGGATCGATATATCAAGTGGGCGGAGCCGAAATATGGCGCATCACCGGGACCGGATACCTGTCCGGCACTCCGAAGAAGACATCCGAAGACTGGCCTTTGGAATGGTTTTATATAGACGACGTCCCTCTTCCGGACCCTATCCGAATGGGCCTTCCTGAGTTTGCCAATGCCCCACTGAAGAAACGACGCAGCTTGCGTCCCCGGAGCCCCCAGGAGGAACATAACAGAGAGGTCCTATATCTTATGGACAGGATAAAAACGCTGGCCAAATCAGGATTGACAATAATCGAGGTTATGTCAATATGCATAATGCGGGGGGTGCAGCCACTCCAGTACCGGGGGAAACCCATGTGGCACTTCAATGGAGAAGACGATGTCACCCATTGCGGTTGTAAAGGTCTGGACTCCGCCACCGCTCTGGCGAGAATACTGTCTGAATTGTATAAAGGAGAAGAGGAGGAGTTTATCCGCATCAAGCCACAGGATGGATTTTCCATGTACAACCCCCCAAGCTGGGTGAGCTGCTATCTTTTGCTCAACTCCATTCATTCCCACATTCTTCATCACAAATATTTACCTTGCTAATTCATAGCAGGAACTGTGAAAAGCTGTGAAGGAGGTCCACAGCCCGTCCCCACAGCCCGAGGACCCTGACCGGGCCCTCAACCCCGGACTCGAAGAAGATCCGTACATATTTGTGGAGCTCGTCGACAAGACGTTTTACCAGTTAAGCTGTGATGGTGCCTTAGTGGCCATCATAGCTGATTATCCCAGCCTGCTCCCTGCATCACACATAAGTAAAAACCAGAGTCCTAACTTCCGAGAAGGATCCCTTCTTTGCGCCTTACCCACTGCACATGTATTGTGTTTTACAGGGAAGGCCATCGGGGCGCCGTGCCGAACCCGCGGTGACTCGCAAACAAGGGGCACCGAAGCCGGGTAGGCTTAAAAGGAAGGCGTTCAGGACCGAGATGCCATTGCAGAGGTATGATTGAAAACTTGCTATGTAATTACTATGTTTTAAAATATAACAATGTCCATGGGTTCCTAGCAGAAAAAGCGCTCGCCAGACTGTGTCCGGAGAGCATGCCGGCCACACCTTCACCAGCCGGACTTCGGGGCCGGACTCAGGGGTGGAGGTCAACGCGGGGACAACACCGGACGGTCCTCCTATAGAGGATGCGGATAGAATATCCTCTACAAACTCTGAAGTGGAGAGCGCCATGAATCACAGGCGTCGACGGGCCGTACTATGCGACCCTAATTTCTCCGAAGAGGCGTTCAATGCCTTCAACTCAGGAGACGTGTACATCCGAGCTGCTCAAGGTGGTATTGCTAGAGCCACGGACTAGTATTTAAAGGATATACGGGTAAGTAAATCTAATAGTTATGTATATCAGTTGCCCCTGAGACTTGAAACAGTTGGCACAACTGATTTAAGGATCATTTTATGCATAGGTTCTTACAGAGAAGAACACCAATTTGTCTCGAGAGCTGGAGGAGTGCAAAGCCCGGCTATGGGCCGCAGTTGCCGGAATGGAGGAGTCCAAGAAGGCCTCGTCTGGTAATACTTGTCTTGATCGAAATGAATGTAATGACATGTACTAGTTAGTATTTGGCATGCATGCAAATCTAACAATAGATTCTGCAGACAATCCCGGAGGTAATCCGGAGATCGTACCGGGGGATGAGCAACATGCTCAACGACAGCTAGAGGCTGGCGAGTGCATGCTTACGCGGGTTATTCGAGAGAAAAATGATCTCCAGCACGCCAATAACCGGCTGGACGTTGAATTAAAAGATGTTCGGGCCCAGCTTGCTGACTCCGTGAAGGAGAATAAGAGGCTTCGACGCGGCATTTTTAGTAAGTGCTCAAAAAAACCTTCATACAGTTCGGCGAAGAAACGGGCTAACATAGTTATGTCTGTAGGTATGCTGACAGGTCGTCCCGAAGAGGAGATGCCCGGATCTGCAGGCGACTTCTGCAAGAGCTCTCACAACTGCACGAACAAGTTCGGCAGGTGATGCAGGGTATTGCCTAGGCCCTGTGGCCATCCGCCTCCCTGCCAGGAGGCATGGGGGATCTTGTAGAGATGCTCAAAGGAGCATGGAGGCGCTTCCAATTATGGAAGATATCGTCCTGCCGACAAGGTGCAAGGGAAGCCTGGGCCATGGTGAAGATGCGATACACCAAGGCTGACCCAAACCACATGGCCGAGGTCGGGCCTGTAGGGTCAGATGGGAAAGAGATCCCCGTTAGTCTGGTATATGACCAGGTAGCATTAGCCGCAAAGTATTCCCAACAGGATTGTAGGCTAGACAGCCTGTTGGATGGTATAGAAGAAGAATTTGGTCAGTCTAAGTGACTTTGTACTTCAAATGACATATTTCGTCCCTAGCCGGATTGTAAATCATTTGTCATGGCGGACCTTTTCGCTTCAACCTCTGGACCCGACAGTCCATTGTGTATCCGAGTACCCGCTCAGTTATGTAAACCGGGGTACGCGTGGAAACTAGGCGTAGGGGTCATAAGTGCTTGAACAGACAAGTACCCAACTAGTTATGTTATATTTCATGGATAGTAAGAAACATCTTCCAGGGAGAAAGTTCCGTTAGGGTTTCCTTTCCCTGGGTACGCATGCATTAATGTGCATGTCTGAACTGCGAACAGAGATGCTGAATATGAAATATCTAGGGGTTAATATTGTAAATTGGTAAAAAAACATCTTTTGTTCACCGACCGAATATTCCCTTAAGAACGCTAGCTTTCGGCTTCACCCAATCTGAGGTACACGTCCGGCTGACCCGGCAGTAACAATCACAGAGGTGCTCCCCTTATGCCCTAGCCGAACTAATGGGAACATAGGGCATAAACACAGGAGCCAGGCAACCCAACTTGGCCAAAACTTAAGTCATATCGATGCATATAGTGGCGAAAAAGGTACATGTGGAAAAAATGACACATATGTAGTGGGCATAAAGCCTGGGATTATATTAAGCTTTTGTTTAAGAAGCCCCCAGGTATAATGAGCGCGCATAGCGCATCAAGATTGTGTAGTCAAGAAACACTTCAAGCTTTCAAGGCCATAAAAAGGGGAGAGAGAAAAAAGAAAGAAAGAAGATATAACTTAAAAAAGAAAGGCGGAGGTAAGGAGACGAACACGGAGTTCGGCACTAGGCGTAGAATCTTTGGATTCTGGCCGCGTTCCATGGGTTTGGCTCGAGTCGATTATCTGATGCGTCACGCAGATGGTACGCCCCTCCGGTGAGAACTTTATCAATGATGAAGGGACCCTACCACTTGGTCTTGAGCTTGTCCTTTTTCTTCTCCGGTAGGCGTAGAACGAGTTCGCCAATGTTATAAGTTTTGGCCCGTACTTCTCTGCTTTGATACCTTCGAGCCTGTTGCTGATAGAATGTGGAACGGGCTTTTGCGACGTCACGTTCCTCCTCCAGGGCATCTAAACTGTCCTGCCGATCAAGCTCGGCTTCTCTCTCTTCGTACATGCGCACTCGAGGTGAGTCATGAATGATATTGCAGGGCAATACCGCCTATGCGCCGTACACCATAAAAAATGGTGTGTATCCGGTAGTGCAATTCGGCGTGGTCCGCAGCCCCCATAGTACAGAGTCGAGTTCCTCGACCCAGTCCGTATCTGATTCCTTCAAAGATCGCACTAGTCTGGGTTTGATGCCGCTCATAATAAGACCATTTGCTCGTTCGACTTGACCATTTGTTTGGGGGTGATAGACCGATGCGTAATTGGGCTTAATGCCCATGTTACCGCACCAAGTTTTCACCTCGTCGGCTGTGAAATTGGAGCCGTTACCGGTGATGATGCTGTGGGGGACACTGTAACGGTGTACGACCCCTGATATGAAGTCTATCACTGGTCCAGATTCGTCCGTTTTAACTAGTTTGGCTTCTATCCATTTGGTGAATTTATCCACCATGACCAACAAGTATTTCTTCTTATGGCTTCCTCCTTTAAGGGGTCCAACCATATCAAGCCCCCAGACCGCAAAGGGCCAAGTTATGGGGATTGTTTGGAGAGCGGTAGGTGGCATATGGCTTTGATTTTCAAAAAGCTGGCAACCGACGCAATGTTGGACGAGGTCCTGTGCGTCTGCTCGGGCTGTCGGCTAGTAGAAACTTGTACGGAAGGCCTTGCTTACAAGGGCCCGAGCTGCGGCATGGTGGCCATCGAGTCCAGCATGAATTTCTGCCAAAAGCTGCCGTCCTTCCTCTTTAAAGATGCGCCTTTGGAGTACTCCGGTAGAACTTTTCTTATAAAGCTCTCCCTCGTGAACCTTGTAGGCTTTAGAGCGCCGCACAACGCAACGTGCCTCATTTTGGTCCTCAGGGAGTTCTTTCCTATTTAGGTAGGCCAAGAAGGGTTCTGTCCACGGGGCAATGACAGCCATAATCACGTGGGTCGAAGGTGTTATTTCGGTGGAGGAGCCTCCGATTACGTCAGAGTGTTCGGGATCTGGTGTTGTGGTCGGATCCGGACTGTTATTGCCGGTTGCTACATCTTGAGCTTGCGTTGGTTTTCCTTGAAGAGGAAAGGGTGATGCAGCAAAGTAGCGTTAGTATTTCCCTCAGTTTTTGAGTACCAAGGTATCAATCCAGTAGGAGGCTCCTCAAAAGTCCCACGCACCTACACAAACAAACAAAGAACTCGCAACCAACGCAATAAAGGGGTTGTCAATCCCTTCACGGCCACTTGCGAAAGTGAGATCTGATAGAGATAGTATGATAAGATAAATATATTTTTGGTATTTTATAATATAGATGCAAATAAAAGTAGATTGAAAGCTTATATGGTAAAAGATAGACCCGGGGGCCATAGGTTTCACTCATGACTTCTCTCAAGATAGCATAAGTATTACGTTGGGTGAACAAATTACTGTCGAGCAATTGATAGAAAAGCAAATAATTATGAGATTATCTAGGCATGATCATCTATATAGGCATCACGTCCGCAACAAGTGGACCGACTCTTGCCTGCATCTACTACTATTACTCCACACATCGACTGCTATCCAGCATGCATCTAGAGTATTAAGTTCATAAGAACAGAGTAACGCATTAAGAAAGATGACATGATGTAGAGGGATAAACTCATGCAATATGATATAAAGCCCATCTTTTTATCCTCAATGGCAACAATAGAATACGTGCCTTGCAAACCTTTTTGTCACTGGGTAAGGACACCGCAAGATTGAACCCAATGCTAAGCACTTCTCCCATGGCAAGAAAGATCAATCTAGTAGGTCAAACCAAACTGATAATTCGAAGAGACTTGCAAAGATAACTCAATCATACATAAAAGAATTCAGAGGAGATTCAAATATTTCTCATAGATAAACTCGATCATAAACCCACAATTCATCGGATCTCGACAAACACACCGCAAAAAGAGTTACATCAAATAGATCTCCACAAGAGAGGGGGAGAACATGGTATTGAGATCCAAAAAGAGAGAAGAAGCCATCTAGCTAATAACTAAGGACCCGAAGGTCTGTGGTAAACTACTCACAACTCATCGGAAGGGCTATGGTGTTGATGTAGAAGCCCTCCATGGTCGATTCCCCCTCCGGCGGAGCGCCGACGAAGGCTCCAAGATGGGATCTCGCGGATACAGAAGGTTACGGCGGTGGAAATTGTTTTTTGTTGGCTCCCTCGATGTTTTCGGGGTACGTAGGTATATATAGGAGGAAGAAGTACGTCGGTGGCCGCCCGAGGGGCCCAGGAGACACGGGCGCGCCCATGAGGGGTGGGCGCGCCCTCCTATCTCCTGGCCGCCTCGATTGCTTCTTGACTTGCACTCCAAGTCCTCTGGATTACGTTTGTTCCAAAAATCACGCTCCCGAAGGTTTCATTCCATTTGGACTCTGTTTGATATTCCTTTTCTTCAAAATACTGAAATAGGCAAAAAAACAGCAATACAGGCTGGGCCTCCGGTTAGTAGGTTAGTCCCAAAAATGGTATAAATGTGTAAAATAAAGCCCATAAACATCCAAAAGGGGTAATATAATAGCATGGAACAATCAAAAATTATAGATACGTTGGAGACGTATCAAGCATCCCCAAGCTTAATTCCTGCTCGTCCTCGAGGAGGTAAATCATAAAAACAAAATTTTTGATGTGGAATGCTACCTAGAATAATTCTCAATGTAATTTTCTTTATTGTGGCATGAATGTTCAGATCCAAATGATTCAAAATAAAAGTTCATATTAATAAAAGAAATAGTAACACTTCAAGCATACTAATCAAAGCAATCATGTCTTCTCAAAATAACATGGCTAAAGAAAGTTCATCCCTACAAAATCATATAGTTAGGCTATGCTTCATTTTCGTCACACAAAGATGTTCCCAAATTCTACACCCCCAATGACAAGTCAAGCAATTGTTTCGTACTTAAATAATCTCAAAAAATTTCAACCTTCACGCAATACATGAGCGTGAGCCATGGATATAGCACTATGGGTGGAATAGAATATGATGATGGGCATTGTGTGGAGAAGACAAAAAAAGAGAAAGTCTCACATTGACGAGGATAATCAACGGGCTATGGAGATGCCCATCAATTGATGTCAACATGAGGAGTAGGTATTGCCATGCAACGGATGCACTAGAGCTATAAATGACTGGAAAGCTCAACAAAAGGAAACTAGTGGGTGTGCATCCAACTTGCTTGCTCACGAAGACCTAGGGAATTTGAGGAAGCCCATCGTAGGAATATACAAGCCAAGTTCTATAATGAAAAATCCCACTAGTATATGAAAGTGATAACATATGAGACTCACTATATGAAAAACAAGGTGCTACTTTGAAGCACAATATATGAGACTCACTATATGAAGGACATGGTGCTACTTTGAGGCACAAGCGTGGAAAAAGAGATAGTAACATTGCCCCTTTTTATTTATTTTCTTTTTTCTTTTTTTCTCTTTTTTATTTTTTCTTTTTTGGGCCTTTTTTGCCTTTCTTTCTTTTTTCTTTTTTTTCTTTTGGGACAATGCTCTAATAATGATGATCATCACACTTTTATTGATTACAACACAAGAATTACAACTCGAAACTAGAACAAGATATGACTCTATATGCATGCCTCCGGCGGTGTACCGGGATGGTGCAATAAATCAAGAGTGACATGTATGAAAAATTATGCATGGTGGCTTTGCCACAAATACGATGTCAACTACATGATCATGCAATGGCAATATGACAAAAGTAATGTATGTCATGATGATGAACGGAACGGTGGAAAGTTGCATGGCAATATATCTCGGAATGACTATGGAAATGCCATAATAGGTAGGTATGGTGGCTGTTTTGAGGAAGATATAGGGAGGTTCATTTGTGATAGAGCGTATCGTATCACGGGGTTTGGATGCACCGGCCAAGTTTGCACCAACTCTCAAGGTGAGAAAGGGCAATGCACGGTACCGAACAGGCTAGCAATGGTGGAAAGGTAAAAGTGCGTATAATCCATGGACTCAACATTAGTCAAAAGAACTCATATACTTATTGCAAAGATTTAGAAGTCATCAAAAATCAAGAACTATGCGCATGCTCCTAGAGGGATATATTGGTAGGAAAAGACCATCGCTCGTCCCCGACCGCCACTCATAAGGATGCACAATCCAAGTACACTTCATGTTTCAAATTTGTTACACAACTTTAACCATACGTGCATGCTATGGGACTTTCTAACTTCAACACAAGAATTATTTAAATTCATAATCACCCAACTAGCATGACTTTAATATCACTACCTCCATATCTCAAAACAATTATCAAGTATCAAATTGATCATAGCATCCAATTCACTTCCTATGATAGTTTTTATTATAACCAACTTGGATGCCTACCATTCTAGGACCAATTTATAACCATAGAAAATACCATGCTGTTCTAAAGACTATCAAAATAATATAAGTGAAGCATGAGAGACTAGCAATTTCTACAAAATTAAGCCACTGTCGTGCTCTAAAAGATGTAAGTGAAGCACTAGAGCAAATACTATCAAGCTCAAAAGATATAAGTGAAGCACATAGAGTATTCTAATAAATTTCAATCAAGTGGGATTCTCCCAAAATGTGTGTACAGCAAGGATTATTGTGGAAAACTAAAAATCAAATACACGACGCTCCAAGAAAAACACATATCATGTGGCGAATAAAAATATAGGTCCAAGTAAAGTTACCAATGAATGAAGACGAAAGAGGGGATGCCTTCCCGGGGCATCCCCATGCTTAGGCTTTTGGCTATTCTTTAATATCTTGGGGTGCCTTGGGCATCCCCAATCTTAGGCTTTTGTCACTCCTTATTCCATAGTCCATCAAATCTTTACCCAAAACTTGAAAACTTCACAGCACAAAACTCAACAGGAAATCTCATAAGCTCCGTTAGTGAAAGAAAACAAAACCACCACATAAGGTACTGTAATGAACTCATTCTTTATTTATTTTGGTGTTAAAACTACTGTATTCCAAGTTCTCTAGGGTTCATACCATTTAATACTAGCCATAGATGCATCAAAATAAGCAAACAACACATGAAAAACAGAATCTGTCAAAAACAGAATAGTCTGTAGCAATCTGTAACTAACGCAAACTTCTAGAACTTTAAAAATCCTACCAAAATAGGAAGTCCTGGTAAATTTGTCTATTGATCAGAATCAAAAAGAATAAACACAAAAGCACGTTTCTGTGATTTAACAAAACTAATTTATTGCGCACAAAGTTTCTGTTTTTCAGCAGAATCAAATTAACTCTCACCATAGGTTATCCTATAGGTTCTACTTGCCACAAACACTAAATAAAACATAAAAATACATCTAAACAGAAGGTAGATGCAAAATTTATGCCTAAACAGAAACAAAAACAAAAAACATAAATAAAATTGGTTTGCCTCCCAACTAGCGCTATCGTTTAACGCCCCTAGCTAGGCATAAAAGCGAAGATAGATCTAAGTAGTGCATCTTTGGCACTAAATTCATAAGTAGCCCGCATGATAGATTCATAAGGTAATTTAATCTTATTTCTTGGAAAGTGCTCCATGCCTTTCCTTAATGGAAATTGGAATCTAATATTCCCTTCCTTCATATCAATAATCGCACCAATCGTTCTAAGGAAAGATCTACCATGAATAATAGGGCAAGAAAGATTGCAATCAATATCAAGAACGATAAAAATCTACGGGGACCAAATTCCTATTTGCAACAATGAGGACATCATTGATCCTTCCCATTGGCTTTTTAATGGTGGAATCCGCAAGGTGCAAATTTAAAGAGCAATCATCAAGATCATGGAAACCTAGAATATCACATAAAGTTTTCGGAATCGTGGAAACACTAGCACCCAAATCACACAAAGCAAAACACTCATGATATTTAATTTTAATCTTTATAGTAGGTTCCCACTCATCATTAAGTTTTCTAGGTATAGAAACTTCCAAATTAAGTTTTACATCATAAGATTGCATCAAGGCATCAACGATATGTTTGGTAAAAGCTTTATTTTGACTATAAGCATGAGGAGAATTAACAACGAATTGCAACAAGGAAATACAACCTTCTAAAGAACAATTATCATAATCAAATTCCTTGAAATCCGAGAGAGTGGGTTGAATGCTATTTAAAGTCATGACCTCTGCAATCCCACTTTTACCAAATTTAGCATCAAGATCTAAAAACTCCGAATTGTTGGGACGCCTTCTAACTAAAGTTGACTCATCTCCAGTCCCATTATTATCAAGATTCATATTGCAAAACAAAGATCTAATAGGGGACACATCAATAACTTTAAGATCTTCATCATTATTTTCATGGAAACTATAAGAACACGCCTTTACAAAGCAATCTTTCTTAGCACGCAATCTAGCGGTTCTTTCCTTGCACTCATCAACGGAAATTCTCATGGCTTTGAGAGACTCACTGATATCATGCTTAGGAGGAGTAGATCTAAGTTTAAGAGAATGAACATCAAGCGAAAGTCTATCAATGTTCCTAGCCAAATCATCAACTTTGAGTAATTTTTCTTCAAGCAAAGCATTAAAATTCTTTTGAGAGATCATAAATTCTTTCACACTATTTTCAAAATAAGAGGGCATCTTATTAAAATTACCATAAGAATTATTGTAGGAATTTCCAAAATTATTAGAGGAATTACTAGGGAACGATCTAGAATTAAAGTTTCCTCTATAAGCATTGTTTCCAAAACTATTCCTACCAAAAAAGTTCACATCCATAGATTCATTATTATTCTCAATCAAAGTAGACAAATGAACATCATTGGGATCAAGAGGAATATTTCTAGTAGCAAACAACTTCATAAGTTCATCCATCTTTCCACTCAAAACATTGATTTCTTCTATAGCATGCACTTTTTTACTAGATGATCTTTCGGTGTGGCATTGAGAATAATTTGCCATAATATTATCAAGAAGTTTTGTAGCATCTCCTAACGAGATTTCCATAAACGTGCCTCCCGCGGCTGAATCTAAAAGGTTTCTAGAAGCAAAGTTCAAACCGGCATAAAATTTTTGTGTGATCATCCATAAATTCAAACCATGAGTAGGGAAATTGTGAATCATCAATTTCATTCTTTCCCAAGATTGGGCAACATGCTCTTGATCAAGTTGTTTAAAATTCATAATATCGTTCCTAAGATTGATAATCTTGGCGGGAGGAAAATACTTAGAGATAAAAGCATCTTTGCACTTGTTCCAAGAATCAATAGTATTTTTAGGCAAAGACGAAAACCTAACTTTAGCACAATCTCTAAGTGAAAACGGAAATAACTTCAATTTAACAATATCATTATCCATATCTTTCTTCTTTTGCATATCACACAAATCAACAGAGTTGTTTAGATGCGTAGCAGCATCTTCACTAGGAAGGCCGGCAAATTGATCTTTCATAACAAGATTCAGCAAAGCAGTATTGATTTCACAAGTCTCAAAATCATTAAGAGGAGCAATCGGAGTACTAAGGAAATCATTATTATTAATATTGGAGAAATTACACAATTTGGTATTATCTTGCGCCATGGCAACAAGTAATCCAACACACAAGCAAACAGAAAAGGAAAGCGAAAAAGAGAGGAGAAGATTGGGAAAGAGTGGGCAAATTAAACGGCAAGGGTGAAGTGGGGGAGAGGAAAACGAGAGGCAAATGGAAAATAATGTAAATGCAAGGGAGATGAGTTTGTGATGGGTACTTGGTATGTCTTGACTTGAGCGAAGACCTCCCCGGCAACGGCGCCAGAAATCCTTCTTGCTACGTCTTGAGCTTGCATTGGTTTTCCTTGAAGAGGAAAGGGTGATGCAGCAAAGTAGTGTAAGTATTTACCTCAATTTTTGAGAACCAAGGTATCAATCCAGTAGGAGGCTCCTCAAAAGTCCCACGCACCTACACAAACAAACAAAGAACTCGCAACCAACGCAATAAAGGGGTTGTCAATCCCTTCACGGCCACTTGCGAAAGTGAGATCTGATAGAGATAGTATGATAAGATAAATATTTTTTTGGTATTTTAAATATAGATGCAGAAAGTAAAGATGCAAATAAAATGAGTTTGAAAGCTTATATGATAAAACATAGACCCGGGGGCCATAGGTTTCACTAGTGACTTCTGTCAAGATAGCATAAGTATTATGGTGGGTGAACAAATTACTGTCGAGCAATTGATAGAAAAGCGAATAATTATGAGATTATCTAGGCATGATCATGTATATAGGCATCACATCCGCAACAAGTAGACCGACTCCTGCCCGCATCTACTACTATTACTCCACACATCGACCGCTATCCAACATGCATCTAGAGTATTAAGTTCATAAGAACAGAGTAACACATTAAGAAAGATGACATGATGTAGAGGGATAAACTCATGCAATATGATATAAACCCCATCTTTTTATCCTCGATGGAAACAATACAATACATGCCTTGCAACCCTTTCTGTCACTGGGTAAGGACACCGCAAGATTGAACCCAAAGCTAAGCACTTCTCCCATGGCAAGAAAGATCAATCTAGTAGGCCAAACCAAACTGATAATTCGAAGAGACTTGCAAACTCAATCATACATAAAAGAATTCAGAGGAGATTCAAATATTTCTCATAGATAAACTTGATCATAAACCAACAATTCATCGGATCTTGACAAACACACCGCAAAAAGAGTGACATCAAATAGATCTCCACAAGAGAGGGGGAGAACATGGTATTGAGATCCAAAAAGAGAGAAGAAGCCATCTAGCTAATAACTACGGACCCGAAGGTCTATGGTAAACTACTCACAACTCATCGGAAGGGCTATGGTGTTGATGTAGAAGCCCTCCATGGTCGATTCCCCCTCCGGCGGAACGCCGGCGAAGGCTCCAAGATAGGATCTCACGGATACAGAAGGTTATGGTGGTGGAAATTGTTTTTTGTTCTCTCCCTCAATGTTTACAGGGTACGTAGGTATATATAGGAGGAAGAAGTACGTCGGTGGCCGCCCGAGGGGCCCAGGAGACAAGGGGCGCGCCCAGGAGGGGTGGGCGCGCCCTCCTATCTCCTGGCCGCCTCGATTGCTTCTTGAGTTGCACTCCAAGTCCTCTGGATGACGTTCGTTCCAAAAATCATGCTCCCGAAGGATTCATTCCGTTTGGACTCCGTTTGATATTCCTTTTCTTCGAAATACTGAAATAGGCAAAAAAAACAGCAATACGGGCTGGGCCTCCGGTTAATAGGTTAGTCCCAAAAATGATATAAATGTGTAAAATAAAGCCCATAAACATCCAAAAGGGGTAATATAATAGCATGGAACAATCAAAAATTATAGATATGTTGGAGACATATCATCGGTCTCCCCTTCCCGCACCACGGATGGCTTGAACAACCTTTCCAAGAAGATATTAGGTGGGACGGGGTCGCGCTTAGCGCCGATTGAGGGAGTCCTGGATTAGGGGGTATCCGGACAGCCGGACTATATACTTTGGCCGGACTGTTGGACCGTGAAGATACAAGACTCAAGACTTTGTCCTGTGTCTAGATGGGACTCTCCTTTGCGTGGAAGACAAGCTTGGCAATCCGGATATTATATTTCCTTCTTTGTAGCCGACTCCATGTAAACCCTAGCCCTCTCCGGTGTCTATATAAACCAGAGGGTTTAGTCCTTAGAGACAGAATCATAATCATCATAGGCTAGCTTGTAGGGTTTAGCCTCTACGATCTTGTGGTAGATCAACTCTTGTAACACTCATATCATCAATATCAATCAAGCAGGAAGTAGGGTTTTACCTCCATCAAGAGGGCCCGAACCTGGGTAAACATCGTGTCTCGTGCCTCCTGTTACCATTAGTCTAAGACACACAGATCGGGACCCCCCCCCCCAAGATCCGCCGGTTTTGACCCCGACATTGGTGCTTTCATTGAGAGTTCCTCTGTGTCGTCGCTACAAGGCTTGATGGCTCCTTCAATCATCAACAACAACAAGGTCCAGGTTGAGACTTTTCTCCCCGGACAGACCTTCGAGTTCGGTGGCTTCGCACTACGGGCCAACTCGCTTGGCCATCTGGAGCAGATCGATAGCTACGCCCCTGGCCATCAAGTCAGATTCGGAAACTTGAACTACACGACCAATATCCGCAGAGACCTGATCTTCGACGGATTCTGGCATGCGCTAGGAGCACCGGACAGTCACGATTGAGGGAGTCCTGGATTAGGGGGTATCCGGACAGCCGGACTATATGCTTTGGCCGGACTGTTGGACCATGAAGATACAAGACTCAAGACTTCGTCCCGTGTCCGGATGGGACTCTCCTTTGCGTGGAAGACAAGCTTGGCAATCTGATATTATATTTCCTTCTTTGTAAACCGACTCCATGTAAACCGTAGCCCTCTCCAGTGTCTATATAAACCGGAGGGTTTAGTCCTTAGAAACAGAATCATAATCATTATAGGCTAGCTTCTAGGGTTTAGCCTCTACGATCTCGTGGTAGATCAACTCTTGTAATACCCATATCATCAATATCAATCAAGCAGGAAGTAGGGTTTTACCTCCATCAAGAGGGCCCAAACCTGGGTAAACGTTGTGTTCCTTGCCTCCTGTTACCATTAGCCTAATACGTACAGATCGGGACCCCCTACCCGAGATCCCCCGGTTTTGACACCGACATTGGTGCTTTCATTGAGAGTTCCTCTGTGTCGTCGCTGCAAGGCTCGATGGCCCATCTCGTTGTCAAGGACAACATCACCTCTGGGGGAGCACTGGCTGCAGGCCAAACTCTCCTACTAGGTGGCTTCATCATGGCCGCCCAATGGGCTGTCGCGCCGACGATGACCTCTCGGGTCATCACGAATAGCCTCCACGTCAATTCGGAACTCGCGGAACAAATGGATTCAATGGAGCTCTCCTCCCTAAATGAGCTCTTGGATCGCATCGCTGCTTTGGGAGTCACCACAGACTATGACTAGATTGGGTTAAACCCGACCAAAGGGATATTAAATCCCCGCCGGTCACCCACGAGATAGCGGTAGTGGAGGAGCCACATACGGATTACCCCTCTATTTTGAGGACGAATTATGTCCAGATCACCGATCTCCCTGAGTCAGATACCCGCTCAAGGGAAGACATGACCCAGACCCCGGACATAGAATTGGGTATTGGGCGGGAAAAATTGGGCAGCACCCCGGATTCCGAGCTGTCAAGCCCGAAAGCTCCCCTGCCCCAGGGCGTTAGATCGGATCAGAATCCAGATTCATCTACACCCACCCACCCAGACTTAAACCATCTCTCCCATATCAGACAAGAGCCCCAAGAGACAGTACATCGCTACTTGGCCAGATTCCTCCTTGTGCTAAACAAGGTCAAGGACTGTCGTGAGGGGACGCAGTCTCACTTTTCTACAAAAACTGCACGAACAAAGGAATCCTTAATGTTATAAGTCACCGTGACATAGTACACTTTGCTGACTTGGCAACCATAGTACAGAAGTACTGTGCGATGGAAAGCGCCTGGAAAACCCAAACAGAATTTTGGGATAGTCTGGCTCTCACTAAAACCTTTGTCCGAGCTAAATGGGCGAACTCTCGTAAGTCAGCCGATCCAATCCCCAAGAAACCAAATCCCACCCTAGGGCGTGGAACCGTATTGGAAGAATGGCTCAATGGGCCATGTAAACTCCACAGCACGCCGGACACTACACCAACACATAGCCTTAGAGCATGTTGGATAGTCCGGCAGGTAGCAAAAAGTGGCAAGGTTCTTCTTGTATGCCATAAAGCAGAACAACATCCCACCAAAGAAAACAATACGGTACTAACAGTCTTCAAGACTTTCGCCTCAAACAATAGGCGCAAGCGAGCTCATCGAAGCTCCACTGAAATCTGCCACGTGGCAAAAATAAATCCGTGGAACGACACTGCTGTAACTTTCAGTGCCAGTGATGAACCTCAATTCCAGACAGTCCGGGCACCAGCCGCTTTGGTCCTTAGCCCAATCATGGATGGCTTTCGGCTCACTAAAGTACTCATGGATGGCGGAAGCGGATTAAACTTGATCTACGAAGAAACACTCAGCAAGATGGAAATTGATAAAAGCCGCATTGAGCAAAGCGGCACAACCTTCAGGGGAATCATCCCTAGTCGGGAAGCACGGTGTGCGGGAAAAATCACACTCGATGTGGTATTCGGCACTCCGGAGAATTACAGGTCCAAAGAAATCACATTCCAAGTGGCTACTTTCAGCAGCGGATACCACGCCCTTTTAGGACGGGACGCGTTTACAAGCTTTCAAGCTATACCCCATTACAGGTACATGAAGCTTAAAATGCCCGGACCCAATGGAATCATCACTCTAGCCAGTGATCCGGACGTCGCACTTCGTGCCGAAAACAAAATCGCAGCACTAGCCCTAGAAGCATTATCCAAAGCCCTAGCAGCCGAAGAAGTAACAATGTTGCGTGCCATCGTGGACAGGGACGACGTGATACTCGACAAGCGACCCAAGTCCACCTCATTTAAACCCGCAGACGAGATAGTCAAATTCCAAGTCCATCCAACGGACCCCACGAAGACAGCTTCCATCGGGACACATTTGAACCCACAATGGACGCCGCACTGCGAGACTTCCTACGTGAGAATCAGGACATTTTTGCCTGGCACCCCTCGGACATGCCAGGCATCCCACGCAGACTGGCCGAACACAGCCTCAATATACTAAAAGGATACAAGCCTGTCAAGCAGACTCTAAGGCGCTTTTCAGAGCCCAAACGGCAAGCCATGGGGGAAGAGCTAGCCAAGCTACTCGAGGCCGGATTCATCAGAGATATCAAGCATCCGGATTGGCTGGCAAATCTGGTAATTGTACAAAAGAAGGACAAATCCTGGCGCCTATGCGTCGACTTCAAAGACCTCAACAAGGCTTGCCCCAAGGATCCCTTCCCCCTCCCTCGCATCGACCAAATCATCAATGCCACCGTAGGACATGAGTCGCTGTATTTCCTCGATGCATACTCTGGATACCATCAAATAAAGATGGCAGAGTCCGACCAAGCTGCAACGGCTTTCATAGTGCCATATGGTCCTTTCTGCTTCAACACTATGCCTTCCGGGCTTAAAAATGCCGGCGCAACCTATCAACGCATGATTCAAACATGCCTGGAAAAGCAAATCGGCAAGACAGTGGAGGCATATGTGGACGACGTGGTCGTAAAAACAAGACACGTCGAAACCCTAATAGACGACTTGAGGCTTATGTTGGACAACCTCCGAACATACGACATCAAGCTAAACCCGGGAAAATGTGTTTTCGGCTTGCCCTCTGGGAAGCTGCTCGGCTTCATTGTTTCCAATAGAGGAATTGAGGCGAATCCGGCAAAAATCCGAGCTCTATCGCAGTTGGCTATCCCAACAGACCTCAAGCATATCCAGAAACTAGCTGGATGCGTGGCTGCCTTAATATCTCCCGGTTAGGAGAAAAGGCATTACCTCTTTACCGCCTTCTTCGGCGCATCGAACACTTCATGTGGACAGATACAGCCGCGGCCGGACTGGACAAAATAAAGACCTTATTGGCCAGTAATCCAGTCCTAACAGCGCCAAATATTGGCGAACCTATGCTGCTGTACGTAGCGGCAACACATCAAGTTGTAAGCGAATGCTCGTCGTTGAACGAGAGGCTGACGGATACAAATTCCCGCTCCAGAAGCTGGTATATTACGTATCCACGGTCCTCACCCCATGCAAATCCCGATACCACACTATCAAAAGATAGCATACGCGGTCTTCATGGCATCCCGAAAGCTACGACACTACTTTCAAGAGTGTTCGATTACGGTGGCCTCTGAAGTACCACTCAATGACATAATAAATAACCGCGACGCTACGGGTCGGATTGCTAAACGGGCCATCAAGCTCCTTCCATTCGACATAACATACAAGCCACAGCGGGCCATCAAGTCGCAAGTACTGGCTGACTTTGTCGCCGAATGGACAGAAGCCGAACTCCCTAAAGAGTACGGCGCGTACTCTAACTGGATCATGCACTTCGACGGCTCTAAAATGCTGGCCGGATTGGGAGCAGGTGTAGTCCTGACGTCTCCGACCGAAGACACGATCCAATACTTACTCCAAATATGCCCCCTACCGCTCTCCAAACAAACCCCATTACTTGGCCCTTCGCGGTCTGGGGGCTGGATATGGTCGGACCCCTTAAAGGGGGAAGCCATAAGAAAAAATACTTATTGGTCATGGTGGACAAGTTCACCAAATGGATAGAAGCTAAACCAGTCAAAATGGCCGAATCCGGACCAGTGATAGACTTCATATACAGGGTTGTACACCGATACGGCGTCCCCCACAACATCATCACTGATAATGGCTCAAACTTCACAGCCGATGAAGTGAAAACTTGGTGTGGTAACATGGGCATTAAGCTCAATTACGCCTCCATCTACCATCCTCAAACAAATGGCTAGGTCGAACGTGCAAACGGTCTCATCATGAGCGGCATCAAACCCAAACTAGTGCGATCCTTGACAGAATCGGACACGCACTGGGTCGAAGAGCTCAACTCCGTACTCTGGGGGCTGTGGACCATGCCGAATCGCACCACCAGATATACACCATTTTTTATGGTGTACGGCACGGAAACAGTACTGCCCTGCGACATAATACATGATTCGCCTCGCGTAGGCATGTATGAAGAGAAGGAAGCCGAGTTGGATCGGCAGGATAACTTAGATGCGCTGGAGGAGGAGCGCGACGTCGCAAAAGCCCATTCCGCATTCTATCAACAGGAGGCCCGATGGTACCAAAGCAGATAAGTGCGGCCCAAAACTTATAATATTGGCGAACTCGTTCTACGCCTACCGGAGAAGAAGAAGGACAAGCTCAAAACTAAGTGGGAGGGTCCCTTCGTCATTGATAAAGTTCTCACTGGAGGAGCGTACCGCTTATGTAATGCATCCGATAACAGACTCAAGCCGAACCCATGGAACGTGGCCAGACTCCGGAGATTCTATGCCTAGCACCAAACTCAGTGTTCGTCTCCTTACACCCTCCTTTTTAATTATGTTCCCTCCTTTTTCCTTTCTCGACCTTTTTCCTCTTCACACAAAGTACTCAATACAGTGCGGACACCCGAATCTCTCCGGCCGCACTATGTGTGTAAGCCATACCTAGTGGCTTCCTATACGGAAGCTAAATATAATTACTTTAATGGCTTTTTGCCCATCACATATGTGTTCATTTTCCATATGTGCCTTTTCTTCACCATTATATGCATCGATATGACTTAAGATGTGGCCATGCTGGGTTGCCTGGCCCTTGTGTTTATGCCCTATGTTCCCATTAATTCAGCTAGGGCATAAGGGGAGCACCTCTGCGATTGTTACTGCCGGTTCAGCCGGATGTGTACCTCAGACTGGGTGAAGCCGAAAGCTAGCGTTCTTAAGGGAATATTGGTCGGTGAGGAAAAGATGTTCCTTTTGTTTATTACAACGTAAATCCCTAGAAGTTTTGTATCCTGCATCTTTGTTCGCAGTCCAGACATGTACATCGTTGCATGCGTACCCAGGGAAAGGAACCCCTAACGGAACTATTCTCCCTGGAAGATGTTTCTTACTATCCATGTAATATAACATAACTAGTTGGGTACTTGTCTGCTCAAGCACTTATGACCCCTACGCCTGGTTTCCACACATACCCCAGTTCTGTATAACTGAGCGGGTATTCGGATACACCCCGGACTGTCGGATCCGGGGGCTGAAGCGAAAAGGTCCGCCATGACAAATGATTTTAATCCGGCTAGGGACTACTTATGTCCACTGAATTACACAGTCACTTGGACTGATTATATTCCTCCTCTATACCATTCAACAGGCTATCTAGCTTACAATCCTGTTGGCAATACTTTGCGGCTAACGCTACCTGGTCATACACCAGACTCACGGGAATTTCTTGCCCATCTGGCCCCGCCGGTCCGACTTCGGCCATATGGTTCGGGTCAAGCGTGGTGTAGCGCGTCTTCACCATAGCCCAGGATTCTCTTGCACCTTGTCGGCAGGATGACATCTTCCACAATCGGAAGCGCCACCGTGCTCCTTGGAGCATATCCATGAGCTCCCTCATGCCCTTCAGCAGGAAGCTTGATGGCCACAAGGCCTGAGCAATGCCCTGCATCACCTGCCGAGCTCGCTCGTGCAGCTGTAAGAGGTCTTGCAAATCGCCTGAAGACACGTGCATCTCCTCTTCAGGGCGGCCCGTCAACATACCTACAAATAAAAATTCTTTCAATATGCTTCCTCGCCGAGTTGTACTACAGTTCGTCTAGGCACTTACCATAAATGTCGCGACGAAGCCTTTTGTTCTCCTTCACGGAGTCTGCCAGCTGAGCGCGAACATCTTTTAGTTCGACGTCCAGCCAAACATTGGCATCTTGAAGATTGTTCTTCTCCTGCCTAACTTGCATAATAACACGGTCGCCAGCTTTTAGCTGCCTTTGGAGATGCGACTCGTTATCTCTTACGACCTCCGAATTCACCCTGGGATTGTCTGCAGAATTTTCTGTTAGACTTATCATACAAGCCACTTACTAACTGGTACATCTCCGTCCAATTAAGACAAATGTTACCAGATGAGGCCTTCTAGGATTCCTCTAACTTGGCAACCCTGGCCCTCAGCTGGGTCTTGCACTCCTCCAGCTCTCGAGACAATTGGGCATTCTTATCTACAAGGACATGTGTATAAATTGATCCTTAAAATAGTTGTTTCAACCGTTTCAAGTCTCAGGGGCTACTGCTATACATGCTTATCAAATTTTCTTACCCGTATATCTTTGGCATACTGGTCCGTCGCTTGGGCAAGCCCGCCTTGAGCAGTTCGGATGTATGCGTCTCCCGAATTAAAAGCATTAAATGCCTCTTCAGAAAAGATGTTGTCGGCGCCGGTTATTCATGGCGCTCTCTACTTCGAAATTCATGGCGGAGAGAATATCTGCATCCTCTGTCGGAGGACAATGCGGCATCGGCCCCGCGTCCGCCTCCTCTCTCTGGTGGAGGCGTTATTGATAGGATCTCCGTATATAGTCCGGCTACTCCTCTTTCTGCCAGGACACGAAGGACACTGTTACATTTCAAACACAATAATCACAGAGCAGGTGTTTACCATACCTCTATAGCGGAATTTCGGCCCTAACTGCCTTCCACTTAAGCCTGCCTGATCCGGACACCCTTTGCCGACGAGTCCCCAGGGGCTCGGCGCCGCACTCTGACCGTCGTCTCTACAAAAATACGACACTTCAGGTGTAAGGCATGGCATCAGAAAGGAGTCCCCTTTGGAGGATAGGGTTTTTTGGCTTGGCTTACACGCGATGTAGGTAGCAGCCCGGAATAGTCGGTGATAATAGCCACTGAGGCGCCATAGCAGCTCGCCTGATAAAATATCCCGTTGACGAGCTCCACACTAATATCCGGATCTTCTTTGAGTCCTAGATCGAAGGCCCTTCCGGGGTCTTCTGGTTGCGGGGAGGGGTTGGAGATTCCTTCTACGGCCCCCCTCCATTCCTGCTCGAAAATATTGAGGTAAATAATCTTGACGAAGAACGCCAGAATGAGTGAAGCGGGGGAAAGAGTGGTGACTTACCTAGCTTGGGGAGTTGTACATAGAAAACCCATCCCACGGTTTAATATGAAGGAATTCTTCTTCTTCTCCTTTCTACAGATCGGACAATATCCTCGCCAGAGCAGTGGCGGAGTTTGGACCCTTACGGCCACAGCGGGTGGCATCATCTTCCCCGTTGTAGTGCCACATGGGCTTCCCCCGATATTGAAGTGGCTGCAGTCCCCGCATTATGCATATTGCCATAACCTTGACTATCGTCATCCCAGATTTGGCCAGTAACTTTATCCTGCTCATCAGGAAGTGTATTTCTCTGGTATCCTCCTCTTGGGGGCCCCGAGGGCACCAGCTTCGACGTGCCTTCAGCGGAGCGTTACTGAACTTAGGGAGAGCTGTCTGTACTGGATCCGGAAGGGGAACATCGTCGACATGAAACCACTCCGAAGGCCAGTTCTCTGGTGCCTTCTTGGGAGTACCGGATAGGTATCCAGTCTCGGCGATGTGCCATACTTCGGCTCCACCCACTTGACATAGGGATTCCCCCTGGTTGTGAGGGATAAGGCAGAACAACTTCTTCCATAACCCAAAGTGAGCCTCGCAGCCTAGAAATAGCTCACAGAGGGCAACGTATCCTGCTATATGCAGCACGGAGGCAGGGGTGAAGTTGTGCAACTGGAGGCCGTAGAACTCCAAGAGCCCATGAAGAAATGGGTGGATAGGAAACCCGACGCCCCTTAGCAGATGTGGGATGAGACATATTCGCTCCTCTGGGGATGGATTAGGAGATCCCTCCGCTTGCTCCCCGCCATTATAGGTGGCTAGTCCGGCTCGGACGGGGACCATGAACGCCGATGGGAGAAACCCTTGGGTCTGTAACTCTATCAAACGGTTGTGAGGAACTGAACACTCTTCCCAGTCACCCGTCTTGGAGCGAGGGGAGTGAGAAGAAGAGCTGCGGCGACCGGCCATGTTGGAATGGTTTTTCCGGAGCACTTGTTAGATGCTTGCTCGAGGGAATAGGGTGAGGTTTGGATATGAGAATCCCCATCTCTTCAAATAGACGGTTAGCCTGCCGGACTAGGGGTGGCAAATGCAAAAATGCCTTGGCTCCTCGTATTCACTCGACACGTGGAGATGGTCATTATTGAGGCACAGAAGCCGAGGAGCACAACATTGATGGGAAGCCCGACACTGTACGTTGCAACAGGTACTTTGGAGTATTCGGAGATGGAACCCGCCTTGCACTGCCGAAGACAAAACTGCGTGCCGGACTCATCGTCATTGAAGCCTGGTTTAGGGGCTACTGAGGGAGTCCTGGATTAGGGGGTATCCGGACAGCTGGACTATATGCTTTGGCCGGACTGTTGGACCGTGAAGATACAAGACTCAAGACTTCGTCCGTGTCCGGATGGGACTCTCCTTTGCGTGGAAGACAAGCTTGGCGATCAAGATATTATGTTTCCTTCTTTGTAAACCGACTCCATGTAAACCCTAGCCCGCTTCGGTGTCTATATAAACCGGAGGGTTTAGTCCTTAGAAACAGAATCATAATCATCATAGGCTAGCTTCTAGGGTTTAGCCTCTACGATCTCGTGGTAGATCAACTCTTGTAATACCCATATCATCAATATCAATCAAGCAGGAAGTAGGGTTTTACCTCCATCAAGAGGGCCCGAACCTGGGTAAACATTGTGTTCCTTCCCTCCTGTTACCATTAGCCTAAGACGTACAGATCGGGACCCCCTACCCGAGATCCGCCGGTTTTGACACCAACAACGATGAGCACGGCATAGACCTACTGTCGGACAATGCTCGGGATATTGCCCCTGCATGTGCCCCGGACCTAAATCCGGGGGAGATTGCATCGTCCAAGGACGGGTGGATGGAACCCGCCCCGGAGGCCACACACCCATCGGCGGTAGAGCCGAGCACCGGCTTTACCCCCAAGGAAGCCTGTGTCATCGGACCCCCGGACTCGTGTCCGGCTGTAGGTTCCAATCCGCGCACCCCCAAGTCTGTCGAATCTGGATGGGCTCCGATAATGGAGTTTACCAATGCGGATATCTTCTAGTGCTCACCCTTTGGCGACATGTTGAACTCATTAAAGTCTCTCTCTTTGTCAGGAGACTCTTGGCCGAACTATGTCCGGCTCAAGGGGGAAGAAGGTGACGAAGAAACCCGTTGCCCACCCACCACCCACTTCATAGCCACTATCGATGATGTATCAGACATGCTTGACTTCGACTCCGATGATACCGACGGTACGGACGTCGGTGCAGGAGACGGTTCAGAACCAACGGGGCGCTGGACTGCCACCTCGTCATACGATATATACATGGTGGATACACCTAAGGAGGACAACGGCGAAAAACCAAAGGATAAAACTCCCAGACAAAAGCCAAAACGATGGTGCAGACGCCGCTCCAAGTCCAGCAACAGTAATAATAGCGATAATAGCTCTAGAAAGATCGACACCCCAGTCAACTCCGAAGGCAACAACAACCATACGGACCCAACAATGGAGCAGGATGAGCCAGGTCACGACGAACATAGCTTGGAGCAGACGCCCGATCACAATGATCCTGAGGGACGAACTCATCAAACCGCCCCGGGACAAGAGCATAGTCCGGATGACGATGCACTCATCATCCCGAAACACGTTTGGAACGAGATAACCGCCACAGAAGGCTTATGGCCACTGCGAGAAGTCTAAAGAAGTAGAAGCAAAGGCTTAAGGCCGCACAGGAAACACTCAATTGCAGATGGAATAAAGTGCTAGACACTGAAGAAAAGTACGGCGACGATCGCCACACAAAGAGCTATCCAAAACGCAAGCTGCTGCCAGAATTCGACGATGAGGCCATTACACCAAGAAACAATACGGCCAGGAGGCCGGACAAACCACTTCATAACCGCAATAGAGCGGCTACCGACGCCGCACACGATTTACGTGAGCTCCTGGATGAAAAGGCCGGCGCGGCTAGGTCCATCTATGGATCTAAAAGACACACCCCGGCGCAGGACTATGGTCACCAAAATGATCATACCGATCGGATACCAGTTCGGAATCAGCACTGGACACAACAACAGCCGACGGCATGCCACAGCACGTCCAGATACAAAGGGGCTGCTCACCCCCTGTGCTTCACCGAAGAGGTGCTGGACCATGAATTTCCATAGGTTTTAAACCTGTGAACATAGAGGCATACGACGGAACGACAGACCCCGGGGTCTGGATTGAGGATTTTATCCTGTATATCCACATGGCTCGTGGGGACGACCTCCACGCCATCAAATACCTTCCCCTAAAGTTGAAGGGACCAGCTCGACACTGGTTGAAAAGCCTACCCGAAAATCCAATTGGAAGTTGGGAGGAACTCGAGGATGCTTTCGCGGCCAATTTTCAAGGGACCTACGTCCGGCCTCCAGATGCGGAAGATTTAAGTCACATAATTCAACAGCCCGGAGAGTCTGCCCGCAAGCTTTGGAACAGATTCCTCACTAAGAAAAATCAAATTGTCGATTGTCCGGATGTTGAAGCCTTAGCGGCCTTCAAACACAGCATCCGGGACGAGTGGCTCGCCAGACACCTCGGCCAAGAAAATCCGAGGACAATGGCAGCCTTAACAATGCTTATGACCCATTTTTGCGCAGGCGAAGATAGCTGGTTGGCCCGTAAAGGCACTAGCGACCCAAGTACATCCGAAATCAGGGATGGCAACGGGAGGCCACGGCGCAACAAAAACAAACGTCAAAACAAGGAAGAAAGTCCGTACAACACAATGGTCAACGCCGGATTCAGGGGCTCTCAACCCGGTCAACAAAAGAAGCCATTTAAAGGCAGTAAAGAGGGACCGTCCAGCCTGAACAAAGTCCTGGACAGACTATGCCAAATTCATGGCACCCCCGAAAACTTGCAAACCACACATTTTTGGCGCGAAGTGCTACGTCGGGATCACTAGCTAGAGTGATGATTCCATTGGGCCCGTGCATCTTGAGCTTCATGTACCCGTAATGGAGTATAGCTTGGAAGCTTGTGAATGCATCCCGCCCTAAAAGGGCGTGGTATCCGCTACTGAATGGGGCCACTTGGAATGTGATTTCTTCAGACCTATAATTCTCCGGTATGCCGAATACCACATCTAGTGTTATTTTTCCCGCACATCATGCCTCCCGACTAGGGATGATTCCTCTAAAGGTCGTGCTGCTTTGCTCAATGCGGCTCTTGTCTATTTCCATTTTGTTAAGAGTTTCCTCGTAGATGAGGTTTAATCCGCTGCCACCATCCATGAGCACTTTAGTAAGCCGGAAGCCGTCCACTATTGGACTAAGGACCAAAGCGGCTGGTGCTTGGACTGTTCGGAGTGCTCGCTTGCGCCTATTATTTGAGGCGAAAGTCTCAAAGAATGTCAATACCGTATTTTCCGCGGGATGGTGCTCTGCGGTATTGTTGATGAGGAGATCCTCGCCGCTCTTGGCCACCTGCCGGAGTATCCAACATGCTCTAAGGTTGTGTGTTGGTATGGTACCCGGTGTACTGTGAATTTTGCATGGCCCATTGATCCATCTCGCCAATACGGTTCCACGCACTGTAGTGGGCTTTGGTTTCTTTGTAATTGGATCGAGTGACTTGCGAGAGTGCACCCTTTTAGTTCGGACGAGGGGTTTAGTGAGAGCTGGAGGATCCTAGAATTTTGTTTGGGTTTTCCAGGCGCTTTCCATCGCACAGTACTTCTGTACTATGGCCGCCAAGTCAGCAAAGTGTGCTATGTCACGGCGACTTATGGCATTGAGGATTCCCCTGTCCATGCAATTTTTGCAAAAGAATGAAATTGCGTCTTCCTCGCGACAATCCCTGACCTTGCTCATTACAAGGAGGAATCTAGCCCAGAAATGATGTACTGTCTCTTGGGGCTCTTGTCTAATGTGGGAAAGATCACTTGTGTCTGGGTGGGTGGGTAGATTTAGGTCCAAACCCTGACCCGATCTGACACCCAGGGGCAGAGGAGCTTCCGAGCTTGGCGGTTCGGGCTCCGGGATGTTGCCCAATTTTTCTGGCCCGCTGTCCGATTCTAGGTTCGGAGCTTGGGCCATGTCCTCCCGTAGACGGGTATCCGGCTTAGAGAGCTCGGGAATCTGGACATAGTTCATCCTCAAAATAGAGGAAGAATCGCTGCATTGCTTCTCCACCACCGCTATTTGATGGGTGACCGACGGAGAGTTAATCTCCCTTTGGTCGGGTTTAAGCCCGATCCGATCATAGTCCATAGCGACTCCCAGGGCGGCGATGCGATCCAAGAGCTCGTTCAGGGAGGAGAGCTCCATTGGATCCATCTGCTCGGTGTATTCCGAGCTGACGTGGAGGCTGTTTTTGATGACCTGAGAAGTCATCATTGGCGCGATGGCCGAACGGGCGGTCATGACGAAGCTGCCTAGTCGGAGAGTTTGGCCTACAGCCAGGGCTCCCCCAAAGGTGATGTTGTCCTTGACAACAAGGCGAGCCATCAAGCCTTACCGTGACGGCACAGTGGAACTCTCAATGAAAGCACCAATTTCAGTGTAAAATCCGGCGGATCTCGGGTAGGGTGGCCTGAACTGTGCGTCTAAGGCTAATGGTAACAGGAGGCGGGGGACACAATGTTTACCCAGGTTCAGGCCCTCTCGATGGAGGTAATACCCTACTTCCTGCTTGATTGATCTTGATGATATGAGTATTACAAGAGTTGATCTACCACGAGATCGTAGAGGCTAAACCCTAGAAGCCAGCCTATGATTATGATTGTTGTTGTCCTACGGACTAAACCCTCAGGTTTATATAGACACCGGAGGAGGCTAGGGTTACACAGAGTCAGTTACAGAGAAGATCTACATATCTGAATTGCCAAGCTTGCCTTCCATGCAAAGGAGAGTCCCACCCGGACACGGGACGAAGTCTTCAATCTTGTATCTTCATAGTCCAATAGTCCGGCCAAAGTATATAGTCCAGCTGTTCGAGGACCCCCTAATCCATGACTCCCTCACCAGCCACTCCGGGTATCGTACCTCTCTGATGACCACTACGGCTTGTAGCTTACGGGTTTCCTGGACGATGAAGGTCTGCTTCTCGGTGGACTGGCGGCGAGCCTTCTGCTTTACTGGCCGCACATTTGGACATACCCTCTGAGAATACATCCCAAGCGAATACATCCCTGTTGGCTCGCAAAAAGATGATCAGTGCCTCCTCTTGATCCTGAGGGAGGCCAGCCCCTATGGTGAAGGTGGCGCTGGCTGTCCCATCCTCACAGACCGGCACTTGCTTCGTCTCAGCTCGGTCTTGGGAGAACAACTGCTTCTTCTTGGCCGGCACTGGTTCTAGGGCCTCCTGACCCTTCTTCTTGCTGGGCAGCGCAGACGCGGCTGTCCTGAAGGCGAGCTTTAGGGCCTGCAGCACACCTTTGGTGTCCCCTGCCACCGTGAGGACCCCGTTGCTGCCAGGCATCCTCATGAGGTTGTACGTGGGGTGGGTCGCAGCCATAAACTGGACCAAGGCCAGGTATCCCAGAATAGCATTGTACGACAGGTCGACCTTGGCGATGTCAAAGTCGATGAGCTTGGTGCGGTAGTTGTCGCGGGTCCCGAAGGTGATAGGGAGATGGATCTACCCCAGGGGCCTGGTGGAGCCGTTGCCGACCCCGGAGAAAGGCTTGGAGGGGCGGAGCCGGCTGGGCAGCACGTGGAGCAAGTCGAATGCCTCCAGGAAGAGCATGTTGAGGCCGGCTCCACCATCGATGAGGGTCCTGGTGATCGCCACGTGGCAGATGGTGGGGGTGCAGAGCATTGGGAGCGCGCCTGCTCCCGTTGTCGCGGCGGGATGATCCTTGGGGCCGAAGGTGAGGTCGGCCTTGGGTGCCGCCCAGCCCAGGGGAGCCCTCAAGCTCGCCTGAGTGGTTCCTACTCGCCAATAGATCTGCTTGATGTGGCGGTCAGAAGGTGGTGCCTGCGAGCCACCTAAGAGAGCTGCGACGATCGAGGTCGCCAGTGCCGCGTAGTGGGTGAGGAATAGGTTGCGCAGCTCCTTTGAGGCGCGTGACGCGCCTACAAGGGCCATGGGGAGCCAGTTGGCCTTCACCTTGTCGTCTCCGCTGGTCACCCAAACTGTCTCCTCGTATGCTCAGAGAAAGGGGGTCGGATCTGCTGTGCCGTCGTAGCTCGGTGGCATCTCCGGCTAAAACTTGGGCGGCCACCGCACCTGCCGCAGGGAGAGGGTGAAGCAGTGCAGCCCCGACGCTTCTTCGGGAACGCGTGTCAACCGGGCCGACGAAGGAGCGCCCGCCAAAGGAGGCAGTGGCACGATCTACAGGTCAGGGAAGGGGATTCCGACACCCCCCTACCTGGCATGCCAAATGTCGGATTTAGGGATCCGCAAACCCTTGAGAGGTTCAAACTCTAGGGTGCGTGCAGAGATCTCAACCTGGCCAGCCTGCCTACTCGCCATCCTCCTAAACCTAGCGTGTCGAGCTCAAAGAGACACAAAGACACAATGATTTATACAGGTTCGGGCCACCATTGTGGTGTAATACCCTAATCCAGTGTGGTGTGGTGGATTGCCTTGTAGGCTACGGACGAACTAGTACAATGGATTTACTAGCCTCAGGAGGTGAGGTGTTCTTGGGATGGTGTGGTGTATGCTAGCTCTACTTGTTCTGATCTCATCCGCTTTCTATGGTGGTGGCTAGTCCTATTTATAGTGGCCTTGGTCCTCTTCCCAAATATGAGCGGGAAGAGATCCCACAACGGCCGGATTTGAAAGGGACAAGTAGTACAGTCTATCCTGATAAAAGTATTCTTCGCCTGCGAAAAGCCTCTGGTCGTGATGCTACGGTGGGCTCGTCGATGACCTCCATCCTGCCGTCCCGGCGGTCTTGGTCTTGTTGCACCGGAATGTAAACCTTTGGCTGATTCCTCAGGACTCCGCGCCTGTGGCTTGCCTCCTTTGCACCAAAGAGGAAACCTGCGCTCTGTGCCCGCCTGGCGCCCGCTTGGCCCTGGTCGTCATGTCTCACGTCAGCTGAGCCTCGTGAGGTAACCTGCATAGAACTCTCCACTCCTCAGGAGCCCGATTCCTTTGGGGGTCATGGCGTTGCCCGCCTTGCGAGGCTTGGCTCCTCGCGAGGGTCTTGCGGTGTTGGTGTTGAAGCTGGGCCGTACCAGGTCATCAATGGAGCCACGCGGTGGGCCGCGGGTAGGCAGGGCTGGATACCCCCGAATCCAGGACGCCGACAGTACGTGGAATTTGGTAAGGAAAAATTTATATAGTGTGCTGAAATTTACTGTCACTTGTTACTATGGAAAATAATCCTTTGATGGGCTTGTTCGGGGTATCTTCACCCCGACCAGTAGAGAAAAGAGTTTCTCCTCAACCTACTGAACCTACTGAAAATGTTTACTTTAAAATTCCTTTGGGTATGATAGAGAAACTGCTAGCTAATCCTTTTACAGGAGATGGAACATTACATCCCGATATGCACCTATTCTATGTGGATGAAGTTTGTGGACTATTTAAGCTTGCAGGTATGCTCGAGGATGTTATCAAGAAGAAGGTCTTCCCTTTATCTTTGAAGGGAAAGGCATTGACATGGTTTAGGCTATGTGGTGATATTGGATCACGGAACTACAACCGATTGAAACTGGAATTTCATCAGAAGTTTTATCCTATGCATCTGGTTCATCGTGATTGTAAATATATATATAATTTTTGGCCTCGCGAAGGAGAAAGTATCGCTCAAGCATGGGGGAGGTTAAGTCAATGTTATATTCAAGCCCCAATCATGAGCTCTCAAGAGAAATTATTATTCAAAATTTTTATGCTCGACTTTCTCTCAATAATCGCTCCATGCTCGATACTTCTTATACTGGTTCTTTTATGATGAAGACTATTGAATTCAGATGGCATTTATTGGAAAGCATTAAACGCAACTCGGAAGATTGGGAGCTCTATGAAGGTAAGAAGTCAGATATAACCCATAAGTTTGATTGTGTTAAATCTTTTATGGATACCGATGCTTTTCATGAATTTAGCACTAAATATGGACTTGACTCTGAGATAGTAGCTTCTTTCTATGAATCATTCGCTACTCATGTTGATCTCCCTAAGGAGAAGTGGTTTAAATATCATCCTCCCATTGAAGTAAAAGTAGTAGAACCTATTAAACTTGAAGAAAATACTATCACTTATAATGTTGACCCTATTGTTCCTACCGCTTATATTGAGAAACCACCTTTCCCTGTTAGAATAAAGGATCATGCTAAAGCTTCAACTGTGGTTCGTAAGAGTAATGCTAGAACACCTACACCCCTTGAGCAAATTAAAGTTGAACCTAGTATTGCTATGGTTAAGGATCTCTTGGTCGATAATATTGATGGGCATGTTATTTACTTCTGTGATGAAGCTGCTATAATTGCTAGACCCGATACTAAAAATTAACATAGACCTCTTGTTGGCATGCCTGTTGTTTCTGTTAAAATAGGAGATCGTTGTTATCATGGCTTATGTCATATGGGTGCTAGTGTGAGTGGAATACCTCATTCCTTATACAAAGAAATTATGCATGATATTGCACCTGCTGAGATAGAAGATATTGATGTTACTATTAAGCTTGCCAATAGAGATACTATTTAACCAATTGGGATTGTTAGAGATGTTGAAGTCTTGTGTGGGAAAGTTAAATATCCTACTGATTTTATTGTTCTTGGTTCCCCACAAGATGACTTTTGTCCCATTATATTTGGTAGACCCTTCTTGAATACTGTTAATGCTAAGATAGATTGCAAAAAGGATATTGCTACTGTTGGTTTAGGGGACATGTCTCATGATTTTAATTTTGCTAAATTCCATAGACAACCCCATGATAAAGAATTTCCTAGTAAAGATGACATTATTGGTCTTGCTTCCATTGTCGTGCCTCCTAATGATCCTTTAGAACAATATTTGCTAGACCATGAAAATGATATGTTTATGAATGAAAGAAGGGAAATAGATGAAGTATTCTTTAAATAGGGACCTATATTGAAACACAACCTGCCTGTTGAAATCCTAGAGGATCCTCCTCCACCAAAGGGTGATCTCGTGTTTGAGCTTAAACCATTACCTGATACTCTTAAATATGCTTATCTTGATGAAAAGAAGATATATCCTGTTATTATTAGTGCTAACCTTTCAGAGCAGGAAGAAGAGAAATTATTGAAAACTCTGAAGAAGCACCGTGCTGCTATTGGATATACTCTTGATGATCTTAAGGGCATTAGTCCCACTCTATGCCAGCACAAAATAAAATTGGAGAAAGACGCTAAACCAATTGCTGATCACCAACGGCGGTTAAATCCTAAGATGAAAGAAGTGGTAAGAAATGAAATACTAAAGCTTCTAGAGGCAGGTATAATTTATCCTGTTGTTGATAGTCAGTGGGTAAGTCTTGTCCATTGTGTCCCTAAGAAGGGAGGTATTACTATCGTTCCAGATAATAAAGATGAATTGATCCGACAAAGAATTGTTACAGGTTATAGAATGGTAATTGATTTCCGCAATTAAATAAAGCTACTAGAAAAGATCATTACCCTCTACCTTTTATTGATCAATTCTAGAAAGATTATCCAAACATACAAATTTTTGCTTTTTAGATGGTTATTCTACTTTCTCTCAGATACCTGTGTCAAAAGAGGATCAGGATAAGACAACTTTTACTTGCCCTTTTGGTACCTTTGCTTATAGACGTATGCCTTTTGGTTTGTGTAATGCACCTCCTACCTTTCAAAGATGTATGACTGTTGTATTCTCTGACTTTTGTGAAAAGATTGTTGAGGTTTTCATGGATGATTTCTCTGTGTATGGAACTTCTTTTGATGATTGCTTAAGCAACCTTGATCGAGTCTTTTAGAGTTGTGAAGAAACTAATCTTGTCTTGAATTGGGAGAAGTGCCACTTTATGGTTAATGAAGGTATTGTCTTGGGGCATAAAATTTCTAAAAGAGGTATTGAAGTTGATAAAGCTAAAGTTGATGCTATTGAAAAGATGCCGTGTCCTAAGGACATCAAAGGTATAAGAAGTTTCCTTTGTCATGCCGGTTTTTATAGGACGTTCATTAAATACTTCTCAAAAATTTCTAAGCCTCTAACTAATCTCTTACAAAAAGATGTTCCTTTTGTTTTTGATGATGATTGCGTAGAAGCATTTGAAATACTTAAGAACGCCTTGATTTCTACACCTATTGTTCAGCCACCTAACTAGAATTTACCCTTTGAAATCATGTGTGATGCTAGTGATTATGTTGTAGGTGTTGTTCTAGGACAAAGAGTTGATAAGAAATTAAATGTTATCCAATATGATAGTAAAACTCTAGACAGTGCCTAGAGAAATTATGCTACTACTGAGAAAGAATTTTTAGCAGTTGTATTTGCTTGTGATATGTTCAGACCTTATATTGATGATTCCAAAGTAACTGTTCACACTGATCATGCTGCTATGAAATATCTTATGGAAAAGAAAGATGCTAAACCTAGACTTATTAGATGGGTTCTCTTGCTACAAGAATTTGATTTGCATATTAATGATAGAAAGGGAGCTCAGAACCCCGTTACAGCCAACTTGTCTAGGTTAGAGAATGTTCTTGATGACCCACTACTATTGATGATAGTTTTCCGGATGAACAATTAGTTGTCATAAATGCTTCTCGTACTACTCCATGGTATGGTGATTATGCTAATTACATTGTTGCTAAATTTATACCACCTAGTTTCACAATACCAGCAAAAGAAAAAGTTTTTCTATCATTTAAGACATTACTTTTGGGATGACCCACACCTTTATAAAGAATGAGTAGATGGTGTCATTAGATGTTGTGTACCTGAGCATGAACAGGAACAGATCCTACGCAAGTGTCACTCTGAGGCATATGGAGGACATCATGCAGGAGATAGAACTTTACATAAGGTATTGCAATCCGGTTTTCATTGGCCTACTCTTTTCAAAGATGCCCGTAAGTTTGTCTTGTCTTGTCATGAATGTCAAAGAATTAGTAATATTATTAGACGTCAAGAAATGCCTATGAACTATTCACTTGGTATTGAACCATTTGATGTTTGGGGCTTCGATTATATGGGACTGTTTCCTCCCTCTAATGGGTATACACATATTTTAGTTGTTGTTCATTAAGTTACTAAGTGGGTAGAAGTTATTCCAACTAGTAGTGCTGATCATAACACTTCTATTAAGATGCTTAAAGAAGTTATTTTTCCAAGGTTTGGAGTCCCTAGATACTTAATGACTGATGGTGGTTCACATTTTATTCATGGTGCTTTTCGTAAAATGCTTGCTAAGTATGATGTTAATCATAGGATTGCATCTCCATACAATCCACAGTCTAGTGGTCAAGTAGAATTGAGAAATAGAGAGCTTAAATTAATTTTGCAAAAGTCTGTTAATAGATCTAGAAAGAATTGGTCCAAGAATCTTGATGATGCATTATGGGCCTATAGAACTGCATATAAGAATCCTATGGGTATGTCTCCTTATAAAATGGTTTATGGAAAAGCATGTCACTTACCTCTCGAACTAGAACATAAGGCATATTGGGCCATTAAAGAGCTCAATTATGATTTCAAACTTGTCGGTGAGAGGAGGCTATTTGACATTAGCTCACTTGATGAATGGAGAACCCAGGCCTAGGAGAATGCCTAACTGTTTAAAGAAAAACTTAAAAGATGGCATGACAAAAGGATACAAAACCGTGAGTTTAATGTAGGTGATTATGTTTTTCTATACAACTCTCGTTTAAAATTTTTTGCAGGAAAACTTCTATCTAAGTGGGAAGGTCCTTAGGTTATCGAGGAGGTCTATCGTTCCAGTGCCATAAAAATCAACAACTTCGAAGGCACAAATCCGAAGGTGGTGAACGGTCAAAGAATCAACCATTATATCTCAGGTAATCCCATAAATGTTGAAACCAATGTTATTGACATCATAACCCTGGAGGAGTACATAAGGGACACTTTCCAGAATGTTTCAGACTCCGAATAGGAATAGGTATGTGGTACGGTAAGTAAACCGACTCCAAAACAGTTCTAATAGCAATTTTTCTCCATTTTGGAATATTTAAGACAATAGGAAAATAACAAGTAGTCCGGAAAGGACACGAGGCATCCACGAGGGTGGAGGGCGCGCCCTACCCCCCTGGGCATGCCCCCTGCCTCGTGGACACCTCGTGTACCCACCGGACTCCGTTTTCTTGCACGATACTTCTTTTGGTCGGTAAAAATTCATTATATAATCTTCTGAAGGTTTTGACCACCGTACCACGACAAAATCCTCTGCTTTTGTTTCGAGCTGTTTTTCTGACAGACCTAGATCACCATGACATCTTGAAGTGCCCCCAACGACAAGTTTTTCGAGAAGGTCATCAACCCCTACCTCACGGAGGTGCTGCAACACCCTAAAATCATTGAGATGCGTGAGGGGTGCTGCACATCCGCGATGTTGAGGGACCAAGGAGGACCGGAAGCGTGGAGACAAGACTCGAAGCAATGTAGCAACAAGTTTTCAAGTGCCAAGGGATGGTGGAACGCAGACTCAATGCCAACCACATGATGATTGTGGAGTTCACCAACAACCACAAGATGGTTGCCAAGAACATTGGGGAGACTATCTTCAAGCTTCACGAGAAGATCGAGCATCTCCAAGCCCAGATCTATGACCTGCAAAACCAAAACTGTGAGTATGAATATAGATTCAAGAGGATGAGTTTAGCTGCAGATTTGAGGATCCCAGAGACTTGATCATACTTCTATGATGGTGAGCCTATGCCTTGGAAGATGGACGACAAGCCTACATCATCAACAACTCCATCATCACCACCTCCAAAGAAAGAGACATAAATACATGGGTATGGGCACTCCCCTTGGCAACTGCCAAGCTTGGGGGAGGTGCCCCGGTATCGTATCACCATCACACTTATATCTTTACCGTTTTTCTTAGTTAGATCCTTTTGGTCATATCTTGATCTAGTAGAATAAAGTTTAGTATGATCTAGCTTTGAGTTTTTGTGTTGATCCCTATCTATCTAATTGAGTCTGTGAGCTATATATATAATAAAGATTAGTTTTTAGTTAAGGGCTTTGCTATCTTGCTATGATCTTGAGGGAATAAAAGAAAAAGAAATAATAAAAAGAAACAAAAAGATCATATTAATCTTATGGAGAGTAATGCTTTCACATATAAAGAGTATGATGAATAAAAGTTGTTGAGAGTTGACAAACATAGTTTTGGTCATCGTTGCAATTAATAGGAAGTAATAAAGAAAGAGAGGTTTTCACATATAAATATACTATCTTGGACATCTTTTATAATTGTGAGCACTCATTAAAATATGACATGCTAAAAAGTTGATGTTGGACAAGGAAGACAACGTAATGAGTTATGTTTTCTTATATCCGAAATAAATTATATTGTCATGGATCATCCAACATGTTGACCTTGCCTTTCGCCCTCATGCTAGCCAAATTCTTTGCACCAAGTAGAGATACTACTTGTGCTTCCAAACATCCCTAAAGCCAGTTTTTCCATGAGAGTCCACCATACCTACCTATGGATTGAGTAAGATCCTTCAAGTAAGTTGTCATTGTTGCAAGCAATAAAAATTGCTCTCTAAATATGTATGATCTATTAGTGTGGATAAAATAAGCTTTATACGAGCTTGTGATATGGAAGAAATAAAAGTGACGAACTGCATAATAAAGGTCCCTATCACAAGTGGTAATATAAAGTGAAGTTCTTTTGCATTAAGATTTTGTGCGTCCAACCACAAAAGCACATGACAACCTCTGATTCCCTTTGCGAAGGTCCTATCTTTTATTTTTGTCTTTTACCTTATACAAGAGTCATGGTGATCTTGACCTTTCCTTTTCACACTTTATCCTTTGGCAAGCACTATGTGTTGGAAAGATCCTGATATATATATATATATACATATATATATATATATATATATATATATATATATCCAATTGGATGTAGATTCTCATAAAGTATTATTGTTGACATTACCCATGAGGTAAGAGGTTGGGAGGCAAAACTATATGCCCCTATCTTTCTATGTATCCGATTGAAACTTCATACCCATAAGTATCACGTGAGTGTTAGCAATTGTGAAAGATTAATGATAGTTGAGTATGTGGACTTGCTGAAAAGCTCTTATATTGACTCTTTCCGATGTTATGATAAATTGTAGTTGCTTCAATGACTGATATTATAGTTTGCTAGTTTTCAATGAAGTTTCTAATTCATACTTGACATTGTGAATCGATTGTTACTTTAGCATAAGAAATCATATGACAATATATATGTTGCTGTTCTAAGAATGATAATGATGCCCTCATGTCCATATTTTATTTTATCGACACCTCTATCTCTAAACATGTGGACTTATTTTTCGATATCGGCTTCCGCTTGAGGACAAGCGAGGTCTAAGCTTGGGGGAGTTGATACGTCCATTTTGCATCATGCTTTTATATCGATATTTATTGCATTATGGGTTGTTACTACACATTATGTCACAATACTTATGCCTTTTCTCTCTTATTTTACAAGGTTTAAATGAAGAGGGAGAACGCCGGCAACTGGAATTCCGGGATGGAAAAGGAGCAAATATTAGAGACCTATTCTGCAAAACTCCGAAAGTCCTGAAACTCCAGAAAGTCAATTTAAAATATATTAAAAATATTGGGCGAAGAAAGCACCAGAGGGGGCCACCCACTGTCCACGAGGGTGGAGGGCGTGTCCCACCCCCCTGGCCGCGCCCCCTACCTCGTGGGCCACCGGGAAGCCCCCCGATGCCCATGTTCTGGTATAAGGTGTCTTTTGCCCTGGAAAAAATCATAAGGAAGCTTTTGGGATGAAGCGCCACCGTCTCGAGGTGGAACCTGGGCGGAACCAATCTAGGGCTTCGGCGAAGCTGTTCTGCCGGGGAAACATCCCTCCGGGAGGGGGAAATCGTCACCATCGTCATCACCATCGATCCTCTCATCGGGAGGGGGATCAATCTCCATCAACATCTTCACCAGGACCATCTCCTCTCAAACCCTAGTTCATATCTTGTATCCGATCTTTGTCTCAAAACCTCAGATTGGTACCTGTGGGTTGCTAGTAATGTTGATTACTCCTTGTAGTTGACGCTAGTTGGTTTATTCGGTGGAAGATCATATGTTCAGATCCTTTATGCATATTAATACCCCTCTGATTATGAACATGAATATGATTTGTGAGTAGTTACATTTGTTCGTGAGGACATGGGAGAAGTCTTGTTATAAGTAGTCATGTGAATTTGGTATTCGTTCGATATTTTGATGAGATGTATGTTGTCTTTCCTCTAGTGGTATTATGTGAACGTCGACTACATGACACCTCACCATTGTTTGGGCCTAGGGGAAGGCATTGGGAAGTAATAAGTAGATGATGGGTTGCTAGAGTGACAGAAGCTTAAACCCTAGTGTGAGGACCCCGACTCAATGCCACATCGATCTAGCATGTAACACCTCATATCACTTTGCGGCCTCACGCACGGTATCCCCACGGGTGTCGCCTTACCTTTGCCCGGGACCGTTTGCGCCTTTTGGCACACGTATATGATAGTGTCGCTAGCATCCATATGATAAGGAACCCGGGCTGACATGGCTAGTCGTAAACCCAAAGTGGAACAAACCTACAGGGACAGGCATCCATGACCCAGCATCGAACGTGTCGGTCATCAGCGAGTGAATCCAGGTTGTAGCACTGGGCTAGCAGGACTCCGGTGAACCGGGCTGTAGCAGGCTAACATGACTCCGGTATTCATCGCGTGACATTTCCCTGAAGGGACAGACAAAGGAACGAAGAAGGACACATGCCGGCCAGCCGAAGTGTTCTGGAGCAGTAGCAAGCTACCATGGCTCAGTGGAAGTACTAGGAGACATTAACCGGTAAGAAAGGCTACTAAGGATAAACAACTAGATAGTCAGATCCCACACATAACAAGCATTTCAATAACATGCACACAATATGCTCGATATGTGCAAATACAACATGGCATCACAACATGACTCTACAACTCAAATATTTTATTCAACAGGCTCCGAGGAGCGATATATTACAAACATGGGTCTCATGACCCAACAATCAGAGCATACAAGTCAAAGCACAAGCGGAAGCTTAACATGTCTGAGAACAGACAAATCAAAAATAAAAAAAGGCTGAGAAGCCTGACTATCTACCAGATCCTGCCGAGGGCACAAGATCGTAGCTGAGGTAACAAGCTAAGCGTCGAAGTTCACGCGGAACTACTAGCGAGACTGAAGTCTCTCTGCAAAAACATAGAATAGGCAAACGTGAGTACAAATGTACCCAGCAAGACTTACATCAGAACTAGCTACATATGCATCATTATCAACAAAGGGGATGGTGGGGTTTAACTGCAGCAAGCCAGCTTTGACTCGGTGGCTATCTTGAACTACGACTGTAAGTAACTCTTTTGAGGTGGCACACACGAGTCCACAAATTCACCATATGAATACACCACTATGGATCCGCTCCCATCTCCCTACAAGAACGCCATCCATAGCACTCACGCTTATCTTGTGCATTTTAGAGTATCCACTTCCACTTGTGTATGAACTATACAGGCAACCCAGAAGTCCTTTTCCGCGGACACGGCTATTCGAATAGATCATATTAACCCTGCAGGGGTGTACTTCTTCACACACGCTCTCACCACTTATCGTCGTTTACACGACATGTACTCGGCAGCCTTCAAGCGGAAGCCCAACGAGGGTGTCGGCCACGACCTGACTAAGCACACAAGTCTCTCGTCTAGGTTTATCGCGTATTCGGGTTCCATCCGCAAGGAGATCCGGCCGGGGTGTCGCTCATGGCTCCAAACGATGTGAGCAGGGTTCCCAAGCCCACCATCCGGGTGCCACTTGGTACATCGTGCCACTATGCCTAGTCTGTCCCAAGCCCACCTGTACCAGGTGCCACTTGGTAGACTACTAACACTACCTACAAACACCAGAAACTAGTTGCAACTCCTGGACAGAGATCAGGTTGATAAGTCGAGAGGGGCACTTAAGCATTCCAATGCGTGGTAGTAACTGTTCATGGATCACAAACACAGAACTCAGTTCCTGAGGACGGCTGCAATGAGACAACCCACCATGTACTCCTACATGGCCTCTCACCGCTACCTTTACCAAATCGTGTTCACACACTTAGCTCACATACAGTAGGACATGTTCACACACCTCCGATTCATCCCCGATGAATCAGACCTGACTCAACTCTAAGCAATAGCAGGCATGACAACAAGCATGAATGAGTAGGCACATCTGGGCTCAAACAACTCCTACTCATGCTAGTGGATTTCATCTATTTACTGTGGCAATGACATTTCAGGCAGAGGATAAAGGGGTTCAGCTACTGCAGCAAGTAACAGATGAATCGTTGTTGTCCTAATGCAGTAAAAGAGAGCAGGAGCGAGAGAGTAGGATTGTATCAGAATGAACAAGGGGGTTTTGCTTGCCTGGAACTTCTGAAGATAGTATAGCTCTTCATCGGTGTCATCGATCACATCGTCGGAACACGTCTACTAAGAGGGGACAAACACCGGCAATAGAGAAGGAACACTATCAATGCAATGCAAAAATATGATGCATGAGTGTGACATGGCAATATGCTATGGTTTGAGCTAATGCAACTAGCAACCAGATTAAATGAAGTTGGTTTGAATCCAAGATTCAAATTCAAACTCCATATGTGGATATTTAAATGCCATTTATATGATCTATGCTAAACAGCAGCTATAAGTTGTTCTAACATGCATGAAAATGGTACAGATGGATATATTGGATTTTTCTGATCATTTTTCATATATAAATTATTTAATTTGGAGTTACGATTGAATTTATATGAATTTTAGAAGTTTAGGCAAATTTCTGGAATTTTCTATATAAGAATAAATCCAGAAAATAAGTTACTGCGTCAGCATGACATAGGTGTGACGTCAGCAGGTCAACTGGGTCGGCCAACCTGACCTGTGGGACCCATACGTCAGCGTCTCAGGCTGGTTTGGGTGTATGACAGGTGGGACCGGGCAACGGACACGTCAGCACAGTCAACTCTGACTGGTGGGCCCAGTGGATTAGTCTAAGTTAAACAAGGAATGAATCCCGGGGTTAATTAGAGCATGGGGCCCATCCGTCAGTGGCACACCGCTAAACTAACCGCATTGTTAGTGACTAACCTAACCTATTGACGCCAAGTCAGCGAATGGCGTTTAGCCGCCGGTGATGAAATCCCGCTGCGGTGGCTCGCCGGCGTTGCTTGGGACGGTGCTATGGCGTCGGCTAAATGCGCTAAAGGCACCAAAGGAAAGCCCATCCTCGCGCGCATCCAGGGGAGCCCGCGGAAGGTTGCGAGGTGGCCGGAATCCCTGCCGGCGTCGAGCTGTGCGGCTGCCGGAGCTCGGGGGAGCTCGGGGTCGAGGCTACCGTGTACGGAAGAGCGAGGCAAGCGGTGCTATGGCCTCCTGTGACCACGCAAAGCACAACTACGTGCTCGGTTGGGTCAGCGAGGTTGCTAGTTGTGGCAGTGACGATCGCGGCGGCGGTGAGCTCACGGTTGCGGCGGTTAGCGCGGTTAGGGGAAGCAGACGACCGTGGGAAGAGGGGGAAATGGGGCAGGAGCTCACAGGGAGGTCGTCGAGCAACTCAGTGGGCTCGGGGAGGTGGCGGAGACGGCGAATTGGACGGCAGCATCCGGCAGCCATGGACGAGGAAGAAAGGTCGCGGTGTCATCCTCGGGTCGTCCGGCCTTGCGTTGGTCGGCGAGGAGGAGGAGGTGGTCAAGGCGGAGCTCCTGAACACGTCGGGAGGCCGAGGGGAAGGCGGTGGCTGCGGCAATCAGCGTCGGCGGCGATGGTGGCATGTCGGTGGTGCTGCGGGAGAGAGCAGAGGAGGGAAGAGGCACGGGAGAGAGTGAGAGGGGGCCAGGGGCTGCATGGCGTCACCTGGTGCATCGAGGAGGAGCCAGGCAGGATGGGAGGGAGGAGGTGGAGGCCTCGGGCGCGCTGGCGTCGACACGCCTCTGCCTACTGGCAGAGGTTGAAGACGACCGCTTCGCCCTAGTGGGCTGGGCCTCAGCTACAGTGCTGGGCTAGCTGGGCTGCCGGGAGAGCGCCAGGTAAGTTCTCTCTCTCTCTCTCTCTCTCTTGTTTCTCTATTTTAATTTCTGTTTTCTATTATTCTGTAATCTTTAGGGCTTTTCTAAAAATACCTAGACCCTTTCAAAAATCACTAAACTGCACATGCCCACTGTATAGAATATATCCAACATGGAACATTTCAGTTTAGGAGTATTTGGACATTTAAAATATTTTATAGAATTTAAAAGTCCAAATTCAAATACTTATGATTTAATTCAGTGACCTTAGGATGACCTAGAAAATTGTGCACCATTTTTGTCAGAGGTTTAAGACCAAGGCAAGATGATGAACATTTTAGAAGGGCATTTCAGGTTCATTGAAAATGAGTTTATGTTGAACCTATTTGATTTGATCTGGTGCTAAGGTTTGATCAGTCCACATTTCAAGTTCATTTGAAAAGTTAAACATGATGCACACATGAAGGCTAGCCTACTGCATACCAGGACTAGGGATGTGACAACTCGCCCCCACTAAACAAGAATCTCGTCCCGAGATTCAAGACGTGAGGTAAGAAGACATAGGGGACATGGGACTGACGCAGTCTTCATGATCCATTGCATTTGTCAAGGATGTTGATTCATTGCTTCATATTGATCTTGACGTCTTTGCTTTCGAGATCTTCATCCAACACGATGACAACAGAAAGAAACTCTATCGAAAAGGATCATTGAAGCTCTGCATACCAGCCTAAGGCAATTCACAAATGATCGTTTGAAGGATTTCTAAGAAATAGCATACTCAGTTGGAAAGGGAGCTAGGGTTTTGAGACAACTCGACAATGGAAGGCACATTCCGATTATTACCGAGGATCTAACCCAGTGACTGAGCGTGCTCTCAAGAACTTGAGCATTTCCATATTCATCAAGGTCTTACCAGCATCCGTGCCAAGGATCCTGGCAACACATCATACTGCCATGATGAACAATGATGGAGGATGCGGATGCAAAGGAAGATAACACCCTCTCAGATTTCACCTTAGCGAGGCCAAGGAAACAAAATCTGGATGATCGACCGAGAGACATTTAGCACTCCACTTCTAATGTTCTCCTTGATGAGCTAGCGTATCCCATACCTAGATATGCTTTGATATCTAGAACATCAAGTAAAAGGTCAGACTTCGAGAACACAAAAATCCATAAGGAACAACTAGGGAGTAAATCCTACGAAATCCTTATGGGGAGGTGGCCAACTTCCTCAATCAAGATAATATAACAACAGGTCTTCCGGCTGGGTGTGTTGGCCACGACATCCACTTTACCGGGTTACAGAGAGACCATTATTATAGTTCTTGTGAAACGTTCCAACCATCAAATATGCCTGAGATTCAGATCTGGTTGGGGTCAGGACATTCCAGACTCATCAAGTCTAGAAAAAAAAAGTTTGCAACACAAATCGACGAGATGACGTTGCAAGATTCTTGGGAGATGAGCTACGATAGCAAGCTCCAAAACATGAGCGGGTTCCGCTACTCGCATGTGAACACGCTGTCCCAGACAAGCATGACCACATAGTAGTCTTATAATAAAATACTATCGAGTTCAGGTGGGGAACCATCATCGAGGATATCGAAGTCTTGTGCACTTAAATTAGACTTCTTTACCTAGAACAAGTCAATCAGTGGCTTGGTGTGCTACGGAATTCATATGGAGTGGAGGTAATTACTCTACCAAACCATAGTATACTTTGCACATGCATGACTGACTTGGAACGATTCCAAAGGAAGCAAAACTAACTTTCTCAAATTCACGGCGGCAACTTGCATCAAATGCACATGAATGAGAGGAAGTCACTTCTTTCATCCAAACATATACTTCATGAACGGGGCATGAAGAAAATGCTTACACAAGTTTCCGACACCAGCTCGATGTTCAACACGAATCATGGGGGAGACAAAATGCTGCTGATGGGCTCAACAGCAACTCATCGGAATTTCCATATCACTGGACTTCCACCATCATGTGAACACGGTGATAGCATTGGTCAGACCGAAATATGTAATGGTGTATGCTCGAGGGATCAACCATGAGTAAGACAACATTATGAACATCGTTGGTTCTGATTTGACTTGACGATAGCCCATACTCAAGTCAAAGTTTTGACAAGGCAATAGACCCAACAACTGATCACGAGGACCAATCGATGGAGATATCATCTTTCTTCAACACGCAAACACACACAGAAAGATATCGCTTAACATGGACTAAGTCAGACAAGCTTTTATCTTCCGACTCTCCAAGTTGTTGTTTAGCTTAACCAACTAGCTCAGGGGTATCCCACACAGATTCTTGGAGAAGGGGTGGTTTACAAGAAACCATCTTGATCACGAACTCAACATAGCGGTCAGGTGACAACCTGGTAATACTTCCGAGAAGATATTCGGAAAATCACAAACCACCAATATGTTACTAAGCTCGAGAACAACCTTGTTTTTCAGGGAAGACGATATGATCACAAGAGCGAGGGACTGGCACAATCCTAACTCATTGATCGAGGAGTTCATCAGAAATAAGGACAAGGTAGCATGATCAACCTTAGGGTGATGATTCAATAACCAACAAGCTAAGAATGAGAATATTGTCCATTTACTACCAAGCAATAGGGTTGCTAGGAGTATTGATTTCACACATCATAGTTCATCTGTCGGCATTTCGGTTGCAACAACATGGGAGCCGAGAAATGAACCATGATGGCAAGAAGTATCACTAAATCAAGAATTCATAAGAGCTGGTGCAATTCTCATGACATTCTTGATAAGAAGGAAGGTGACACTCCACGGTAGAACAGAGCAAAAGCTAGATTGGCATTTTGATCTGCGGATTACAACTGCTTTGACCCAATCCTGGATATGGATGAGGTACTGGAGTTTGTTTCTCCAAGTCATCCTGAATAAAATGGCTTGACGGACCACACGAGTAATAGGCATCGTTGAACGAATGCACGCATACTCTTGACTATCAATTGATAGACGAGGGTCAGAAGACGACTAAGGGGGACAACTCAAAACAACATACGATTTTCTGAGTTGTGGACGCATGGATTAGAATGTCGAGCAAAGCTCAACATTTCTTCCGGATAACCCATGCTAAAGGTAGAACTGGCAGATTCACAATATAGAATGAAGAACTCATCAAGAGCATTCTGGTTGTGATCTTTTGGTTCAAAAGAACTCCTTGCCAAGAATGGTTCATGGTATTTGGAAGAACGATATACCACAGACCTCGAGGACTATCGCAAAGGTTACTAATATCCTAAAGGAACTAGCAAACACTATCAACACGAGGTAAGTAGGGTGAATCTCGGGTTCAAAACCCAAGGAGTAGAATACCTACCAACTAAATGGCATCACGGGATGCTTTCGAGAATGATGGCCAGAATCATCACACTGGGAACACGAACATGGCTAGATTACTAGATGATCCCCTAAGACACATAGGGTCATAATAATAACTCCAACATATATGTCGAGGCAATAGAGCACCTCAACTCACTGATTAGTGTGGTCAACCTGGCCCAAAAAAACATCGGGAACGGGAACAAGGGATTTGCAAATGCATCCGACTATTTAGAAACCTGGGATGACTCGGACAGCATAACGGCTGTAAATGCTCAAAAGAATTTAGACATGCTACAAAAATGGTGGCATCGCCACTCAGAAGCACAATATCAAGGTTTCGAGATCAATAATTAACATACAGAAGTAGTAGGAACTTATCTGCGGCTTGAAACCAACAATCCTATAAGTCTATGGATTAGTAACACGTGATCCTGATAGAAAGAAGAGAAGGCCTAGTTCTTAACCCCGTAGAGAAGAAGAGGGTGACTCAGATCAGAAGGACATAAGGTAAAGGAGTAAAAAGAGCCTTACGTTCCATCCCACAATCAATTCCCTTATATAACTAAGAATTTCTAGACTCAACTTCGACCAGTTTGGCTTGGTAATCCTACAGGCAGTCAAGCTCTGATACCAAAGCTGTCAGGACCCCGACTCAATGCCACATCGATCTAGCATGTAACACCTCATATCACTTTGCGGCCTCACGGACGGTATCCCCACGGGTGTCGCCTTACCTTTGCCCAGGACCGTTTGCGCCTTTTGGCACACGTATATGATAGTGTCGCTAGCATCCATATGATAAGGAGCCCAAGCTGACATGGCTAGTCGTAAACCCAAAGTGGCACAAACCTACAGGGACAGGCATCCATGACCCAACATCGAACGTGTCGGTCATCAGCAAGTGAATCCAAGCTGTAGCACTGGGCTAGCAGGACTCTGGTGAACCGGGCTGTAGCGGGCTAACATGACTCCGGTATTCATCGCGTGACATTTCCCTGAAGGGACAGACACAGGAACGAAGAAGGACACATGCCGGCCAGCCTAAGTGTTCCGGAGCAGTAGCAAGCTACCATGTCTCAGTGGAAGCACTAGGAGACATTTCCTGGTAAGAAAGGCTACTAAGGATAAACAACTAGATAGTCAGATCCCACACATACCAAGCATTTCAATAACATGCACACAATATGCTCGATATGTGCAAATACAACATGGCATCACAACATGACTCTACAACTCAAATATTTTATTCAATAGGCTCCGAGGAGCGAGATATTACAAACATGGGTCTCATGACCCAACAATCAGAGCATACAAGTCAAAGCACAAGCGGAAGCTTAACATGTCTGAGAACAAACAACTAAAAAATGAAAAAGGCCGAGAAGCCTGACTATCTACCAGATCCTGCCGAGGGAACAAGATCGTAGCTGAGGTAACAAGCTAAGCATCGAAGTTTACGCGGAACTACTAGCGAGACTGAAGTCTCTCTGCAAAAAAATAGAATAGGCAAACGTGAGTACAAATGTACCCAGCAAGACTTACATCAGAACTAGCTACATATGCATCATTATCAACAAAGGGGATGGTGGGGTTTAACTACAGCAAGCCAGCTTTGACTCGGTGGCTATCCTGAACTACGACTGTAAGTAACTCTTTTGAGGTGGCGCACACGAGTCCACATATTCACCATATGAATACACCACTATGGATCCGCTCCCGTCTCCCTACGAGAACGCCATCCATAGCACTCACGCTTATCTTGCGCATTTTAGAGTATCCACTTCCACTTGTCTATGAATTGTACAGACAACCCAGAAGTCCTTTTCCGCGGACACGGCTATTCGAATAGATCATATTAACCCTGCAGGGGTGTACTTCTTCACACACGCTCTCACCACTTATCGCCGTTTACACGACATGTACTCGGCAACCTACAAGCGGAAGCCCAGCGAGGGTGTCGGCCATGACCTGACTAACCACACAAGTCTCTCGTCCAGGTTTATCGCCTATTCGGGTTCCATCCGCAAGGAGATCCGGTCGGGGTGTCGCTCACGGCCCCAAACGATGTGAGCAAGGTTCCCAAGCCCACCATCCGGGTGCCACTTGGTACACCGTGCCACTGTGCCTAGTCTGTCCCAAGCCCACCTGTACCGGGTGCCACTTGGTAGACTACTAACACTACCTACAAACACCAGAAACTAGTTGCAACTCCTGGACAGAGATCAGGTTGATTAATAAGTCGAGAGGGGTACTTAAGCATTCCAATGCGTGGTAGTAACTGTTCATGGATCACAAACACAGAACTCAGTTCCTGAGGACGGCTGCAATGAGACAACCCACCATGGACTCCTACATGGCCTCTCACCGCTACCTTTACCAAATCGTGTTCACGCACTTAGCTCACACACAGTAGGACATGTTCACACACCTCTGATTCATCCCCGAAGAATCAGACCTGACTCAACTCTAAGCAATAGTAGGCATGACAACAAGCATGAATGAGTACGCACATCAGGGCTCAAACAACTCCTACTCATGCTAGTGGGTTTCATCTATTTACTGTGGCAATGACAGGTCATGCAGAGGATAAAGGGGTTCAGCTACCGCAGCAAGTAACAGATGAATCGTTGTTGTCCTAATGCAGTAAAAGAGAGCAGGAGCGAGAGAGTAGGATTGTATTGGAATGAACAAGGGGGTTTTTCTTGCCTGGCACTTCTGAAGATAGTATAGCTCTTCATCGATGTCATCGATCACATCGTCGGAACACGTCTACTGAGAGGGGACAAACACCGGCAACAGAGAAGGAACACAATCAATGCAATGCAACAATATGATGCATGAGTGTGACATGGCAATATGCTGTGGTTTGAGCTAATGCAACTAGCAACCAGATTAAATGAAGTTGTTTTGAATCCAAGATTCAAATTCAAACTCCATATGTGGATATTTAAATGCGATTTATATGATTTGTGCTAAACAGCAGCTATAAGTTGTTCTAACATGAATGAAAATGGTACAGATGGATAGATTGGATTTTTCTGATCATTTTTCATATATAAATTATTTAATTTGGAGTTACGGTTGAATTTCTATGAATTTTAGAAGTTTAGGCAAATTTCTGGAATTTTCTATATAAGAATAAATCCAGAAAATAAGTTACTGCGTCAGCATGACATAGGTGTGATGTCAGCAGGTCAACTGGGTCGGCCAGGTCAAACCTGACCTGTGGGACCCATACGTCAGCGTCTCAGGCTGGTTTGGGTGTATGACAGGTGGGATCGGTCAACGGACATGTCAGCACGGTCAACTCTGACTGGTGGGCCTAGTGGATTAGTCTAAGTTAAACAGGGAATGAATCCCGGGGTTAATTAGAGCATGGGGCCCATCCGTCAGTGGCACACCGCTAAACTAACCGCGTGGTTAGTGACTAACCTAACCTATTGACACCAAGTCAGCGAACGGCGTTTAGCCGCCGGTGACGAAATCCCGCGGCGGTGGCTCGCCGGCATTGCTCGGGACGGCGCTACGGGCGTCGGCTGGATGTGCTAAAGGCACCAAAGGAAAGCCCATCCTCGCGCGCATCCAGGGGAGCCCGTGGAAGGTTGCGAGGTGGCCGGAATCCCTGCCGGCGTCGAGCTGTGCGGCTGCCGGAGCTCGGGGGAGCTCGGGGTCGAGGCTACGGTGTACGGAAGAGCGAGGCAAGTGGTGCTATGGCCTCCTGTGAGCATGCTAAGCACAACTGCGTGCTCGGTTGGGTCGGGCGAGGTTGCTAGCTGCGGCAGTGACGATCGCGGCGGCGGTGAGCTCACGGTTGCGGCGGTTAGCGCGGTTAGGGGAAGCAGACGACCGTGGGGAGAGGGGGAAACGGGGCAGGAGCTCACAGGGAGGTCGTCGAGCAGCTCAGTGGGCTCGGGGAGGTGGCGGAGACGGCGAATCGGACGGCAGCATCCGACGGCCATGGACGGGGAAGAAAGGTCGCGGCGTCGTCCTCGGGTCGTCCGGCCTTGCGTTGGTCGGCGAGGAGGGGGAGGTGGTCAAGGCGGAGCTCCTGAACACGTCGGGAGGTCGAGGGGAAGGCGGTGGCTGCGTCAATCGGCGTCGGCAGCGATGGTGGCGTGTCGGTGGTGCTGCGGGAGAGAGCACAGGAGGGGAGAGGCACGGGATAGAGTGAGAGTGGGCCAGGGGCTGCGTGGCGTCGCCTGGTGCATCGAGGAGGACCCAGGCAGGCTGGGAGGGAGGGGGTGGAGGCCTTGGGCGCGCTGGCGTCGACACGCCTCTGCCTACTGGCAGAGGTTGAAGACGACCGCTTCGCCCTGGTGGGCTGGGCCTCAGCTACAGTGCTGGGCCAGCTGGGCTGCCAGGAGAGCGCCAGGTAAGTTCTCTCTCTCTCTCTCGTTTCTCTATTTTAATTTCTGTTTTCTATTATTCTGTAATCTTTAGGGCTTTTCTAAAAATACCTAGACCCTTTCAAAAATCACTAAACTGCACATGCCCACTCTATAGAATATATCCAACATGGAACATTTCAGTTTAGGAGTATTTGGACATTTAAAATATTTTATAGAATTTAAAAGTCCAAATTCAAATACTTATGATTTAATTCAGTGACCTTAGGATGACCTAGAAAATTGTGCACCATTTTTGTCAGAGGTTTAAGTCCAAGGCAAGATGATGAACATTTTAGAAGGGCATTTAAGGTTCATTGAAAATGATTTTATGTTGAACCTATTTGATTTGATATGGTGCTAGGGTTTGATCAGTCCCCATTTCAAGTTCATTTGAAAAGTTAAACATGATGCACACATGAAGGCTAGCCTACTGCATACTAGGACTAGGGATGTGACACCTAGTTTATGCGTTGCTTCGTAAGGGGCTGATTTGGATCCATATGTTTCATGCTATGGTTAGGTTTACCTTAATTCTTCTTTCGTAGTTGCAGATGCTTGCGAGAGGGGTTAATCATACGGGGGATGCTTTTCCAAGGAAGGGCAATACTCAAGCACCTGTCCACCCACATATCAAATTATCAAAGTAACGAACGAGAATCATATGAGCATGATGAAAACTAGCTTGACAATAATTCCCATGTGTCCTCGGGAGCGCTTTGCTTTATATAAGAGTTTGTTTAGGCTGGTCCTTTGAAAAGGACTGGGCCATCTTGCTGCACCTTGTTTACTATTTTTACTTGTTACCCATTATGAATTACCTTACCACAAAACTATCTGTTACCAATAATTTCAGTGCTTGCGGAGAATACCTTACTGAAAACCGCTTGTCATTTCCTTCTGCTCCTTGTTGGGGTCAACACTCTTACTTATCGACAGGACTACTATAGATCCCCTATACTTGTGGGTCATCAAGTACCTTTGTCTTCGGCAGATCCACGTGTTTATTAGCCTCCACATCACCTCGACAAATCTCTGATGGATTTATGTGTCTTGCTGGCCCCGCAACAAGACATCAATTGGGAAGAGATCACTCTAGCTGTTCCAAGTTATGGTCAATGAGAATGTGCATTTCCGTGAGAGATTGCTTGTATTTGATCTAGAAGGTCCAACAAAAAGCAGGATCATTGACGCGCCGAAATTGATAGCGTTGGTGTACTCGTCTACCAAATTCTCTGAACTCTTTATTGGATCCGTAATCGTTCAGGTACAACACTCATATTCTTCTCCGTCTTCTTGAAATTCATATTTTTAAATTTCTTCTTGGTGTATTTACAACTTTCGTCTAGAAAATGATTCCCATATGCTTTACCCAATTTGTGCACACAGTGAAGATCTTGGCAACAAAATCTATTGGCCCCAATCTGGATCAAGTTGTTGGATTCCTTACATGCTTTTCATGCACGAAGAAGCTACTCGTCAAGGTGAAACTTCTTTCCTATTAGTAAATGGTAATCACAGCGTAGCTCAATTTTTTTGTAATTTGGGATAAGTGTAGTGTGCAAAACTGCATCTACACACTCCACTGAAAGAAGTGTTTTTAGTATTTTTTTCTCACGTGATCACCTGTATCGTTTTATTGTACTACTAGTAGCCTAGGCTAGTCATAGTGGTAAGTAACTTAGACTAGTAACTCTATGGTTAGCCTAAGAGCAAGTACTACCTCCATCCTGGTTTACTCTTCGTATTTTGTAGTATCAAAATCTGACCATAGATTTAACTGACAAAATGTTAATGCATGTCGCTAAAAATTATGTCGTTGGATTCGTATTTGAACATAATTTCGAATGGTATAATTTTTGGTGACATGCTTTGGCATTTTCTTAGGTAAATCTATGGTCAAAATTTTACACTAAATACGAGGTAGTACAAAAGTGGGCTATAATGGCCCTCCACTATGTAGGCCAAAACATGTGCCAAATTCACTTCTGATGCATTTGGCATTGATGCCCCTCCATTGCTCAACTGGTGCCCCAATCTGGATCACCTACTTTTCTCCGGTGCGAAATTAAGTCATGCAATGAATAAACACTTGCATGGGAGAGAGAGAGAGAGGACTAAGGCAATAAAAAACACTTGTTTGGGACAGGGAGATGTTGGTGTAGTTGGTTTGAGTGATTTGTTTATACATGTGGGTCTGTGTGCATTGTGGTGCCAACTCTCTCACATTGCTAGAGCGGTGCCAAAATCTTTTGATTTGACATCGATGCGTATTATGTGGCATAATTTTGAGAAATATGGCATCAACCACAAAGTGGAAGGCAAAAAATGCCCAAGCTCTTCACGTGCTCCTAGGTAAGTGAGAGGAAAGAGAAACAAAGAGAGAGAGTGAAAAAATATCACTGGCCTTAGAGCCAACCCTATCGTATGAGCGAATGATATTGGTACCTCTTGATGACACGACAATCTTATACAGCCAGCTGCTCTAATATGTTCTCTTCTTTTGCAGATAAAAAAGACCCGAAAGTGAAAAATGTGTTGCACTATAACGATCTCATCGAATGCCTTGATCTCCATCTTGTAGAAATTGATTTGATCGACTGCCAAGGCAGCACAACTGAGATTGAATTGGCCAGGTTCTTTGTTCTGGAGGCAAGTGCGCTCAAGGTAATGAGGTTTGGCGTTCTCTGGCACAACAACGAATGGCGTGTTGATCACCGCAAGTGTCTAAGCCTAAGTGACAAAGTCTCCGCAGAAGCTGAATTTGTTTTTGAAACATCAAGTCACCAGAGACTCAAAATTTTATTTGCCCGTTAGTGACTTGTCAGGGTGATGGATTTTAGTTTGTACAATAATGCTGCATCCACCTAAAGTAACAAAATTTCTTACATAAACTTCCTAATAATTCCCTCTTCATAGGTGCAACATTACTCCTAGCATTTGTAATATTAGTTTGAAACTTGTAATAGTACGACTATCCAGCACGAGGTACTATGTTACGATAAATGTTCGCGTGTGTAGGTGCGGCAATGATATACCCATTACTCGACTACAATATTTATTATTACCAGCAAGAGGCCCATGCATTGCACGGAACATTAAGATGCATTTATATGAGTTGTTTATCTTGTGGGAGACGAAGATGAACGAGGGAAGGCCTTATCTGCAAATGTGGAGAGGGGTGCGCGTACCATTTTGCAAAATTGCCATAGTTTGATTTATATCCGTTAGATATAGATCGGTCGGTCTATAATGTAGGATGGCAGGCACACCATCATCACCAACTCGTTTTTTTATAAGAGTTTCTCCATTTCTCTATTCTACTCCTATAAAAACCTTTGAGTTGGTGATGATGGTGTGCCTGCAATATTTCACCAATACCCATCGGATCTAGATCTGATGCATACAAAGCAAACTACTGTAGTTTTGCAAAAACATGCCCGCACTTGTTCCCTATTTACAAACAACTCCGTGTCTCTCACAATCAGCCTTATCTCTTCCCCACCACATCTAGAAGGCCATGGAACAATTTGGCATGATGGCTGCTGCCAGCGCCGTCCACCCCTAATCTTGGTGTTCCGTGCAATGCATGGGCATCTTACTCTTATAAGAAAAGAGTAGAGATACTCGTGGTAATGCACGGGAAATTATGTCAAACATGGCTAGTTGTAAGCAGGCTAGCTCTATAGCCATGATGATAGTAACTGCACACGGTGAGGCTGACTTTGGTATGCCGAACACGGCACCTACACTCAGGTGTCGTCTTCGGCGCAGGGTCTTATCACTTCACTGTGAGGAGCAGCACATAATAATTTGACCAACGGGTAGTACAGTACTACTACATTGGTACTACTACTACTAGTACTAACACCACTGTCTGGATTTAGTAGTACTACCACGTCCGTCTGGATTTAGTATTTGACTAGCAACATCTAGTAATGCATGTCACACAAAATATACTACTCCCTCTATAAATAAATACATGGAGTATTGTTTTATTTGGTTTTGAACGTAGTTCCCGATGATATTATGCACTCTCCCTTTCGGTAGATGGCTCGAATCTGAAATCCCATCAATCAGACTACTATTGTACTCACCGAGCGGTCAGCTCTGTAAGCTACCAACAAAAAAATTGCAAACTATTGTACTCCCTCCGTACTCGTGCATTAGTCACACTACGAAAACCAAATAATCCCAAAAACTGTTAGGTGCAGTGCATTAACTACCCACCTCGTTCCCTGTTTTTTGCCACGGATAAAGAAATCACCAAATAGGAGACGTGGGGTTCATATGCATTCAATGACTTGAGACTACTTAGCATAACATGCAGTGCTCAATTCTCTTTATACAATGACATTAATTACAAAATACTACTCTTACCTCTGTCCTGGTTATTGGTCCCCTTAGTATTTTGTGCCAAATTTTGACCATAGATTTAACTAAAATAATAATAACGCATGTCACCAAAAATTGTATCATTGGATTCATATTTGAACATAGTTTCCAATGATATTGTTTTTGTTATATGCATTAACATTTTATTAGTTAAATCAAAGGTCAAAACTTGGTGCAAAATGCAAAGGGGACCAATAAACCAGTAAGCATCAAAGTTCTCTCGTTTTAACCCCAAGTTGGTCTCGGTGAGATGACTATATTGCACCGGCACGGAGGGAGCGCGGGGAGGGCCGAGGAGTAGATGGCCAACATAGACGTCAATGCAAGGCAGTCTACACTTATCATATAAAGGCTCCCCGTCATTCCAATCTATGAAATCCTACGCACCTACACACCCTAACCAAGGGCAAGAGTGATCACTACAATCGCGATCGGTTGACTAGAATCTAGACCCATGGAGGCGATGAGCGCGAGCATCAGCCGGCTATGCCAGAGGGTCCACGGCGCCGGCCTATGGCCTGGCACCAAGGAATGTCTCCAGGTCGTGCTTTAGGCCGCCAGGGCGAGAGGCCTCTTCGAAGATAGCTTCGTCTCCTTGTTCAACGAGGTCCTCGTCGGCTTCCTCGACAAGTTCACCATCGTCAAGAAGCACGTGGACGACCTTTACGTACGCCTCCAGCCCACGCGCCCAGGCTCTGCGATGCCTGCCACCCACGGCCTCTATGGTGACAACCTCTTCGATGCACTGGTGGCCCTGCGACAACCCGCCGTCGCGCCAGAGAATGCCCACCTCGAGGTTGCGCTTGCTGCAGAGCGCCTGGCACAGCAAGACACCATCGACATAATCACCCACGTCTACGCGCAAATCATCCATGAGGACTACTACATTCAAGAGGAGGACGATAGGACGCTGGCCTTCTTGGACCGCAGGGAAACCTTGGACAACGTTGTTCAGAAGCACATTGAGCTCGCCGCCAACGCTGCTGCTCCTCACATGTCGGTTGGTGACCCGGCGCACTAGGGCATGAGGATGTCATTGATGGATCCGTATGTATCTTTATCTTTCCGTCAATTCCATGTGAAGAGATAACTGAGTTTGGTGATCCGTATGTATCTTTATCTTTCCGTCAATTCCGTCAATTCCATGTGAAGAGATAACTGTCGGTTGGTGATTCGTGTTGTGTTGCATTTTCACTTACAAGTGGGACCACAGTTGAGCAAACCGACTGTCAGCAAACCCCCACCCCGCCCACCGCGCGATGGCTGAGTTAGAGAAAACAAGAGGGGAAGAGATAATTGTAGCATGGACTCCAAGAAAATTGGTGTCAGATGGGACTCGTGTGGTTGGCGTGTGTCGTACTGCTAGACATGAATGCTAGTTATGGCCCATGCCACCCCACTATATCTAGGTGCTAATTACGTAGAGCGAACATGTTATCTCTCCGGGAGTACGGTACACCACTAGTACTACTCACATTGTCACGAAATTTCCTGGAGTCCGTGCTCAGCCCTCCTCTCTCTCTTCTCAGCCAGCAAGCAGACGCATGGAGTGTGCCCATCGTCTGTTTGCTCACATGTGGTCCCACATGTTAGTGAAAATGCAAGATGACCCACTGAACCTGCACATCTTTCACCTCGACTTGTTGGTGATGAAAAACAAATCCAATAAAGATCTTCGGTGGCCGCTTTTGGAGTTACTCAAGAGTAAGATTCTATTTACAGTTTAACCCAAGATGCACATCATGTGGCTTCAACTAGGACTCCATTTTCTTGCATGACACGACCTGGATGTTGGATGTCCCACGTGTCGGCAAAAGGAGGAAGAACTCGACCAAATCTTCTCCACATTTAGACTAGAGGAGTAGGAAACACGACAAGCCCTCTACCTACATCATACGTAGTATACAAGCCCACGTCACACTATCACCATATTTTTTGGCCTCCATGCGACACCTAGCTCTAGTTGACGGTATACTACTACTAGGACTAACTATTGTACTAGCATACTATTAGGTTGGCTCTATGTGATGTGGCAACTTAACCGGATGTTGGTTATACTAGTAGGGTACTCGCACTCCAAGAAGTGACTCGAAAACCATTCATAAATTGAGTTTATCACATGCATATGCAAAAATACCACTCATTACATACAACAAGTCATCAACACAAAATTACAATGAGGATACATGTTGGATTATAGATTATTTCCAACGAAACATTCTAGTAAATACTAAACTTTTTCTCACACAACAAATAACAAAGCGATGAAATGAACTTCAGCTCAACCAATCCTCATTGTTGGAAATGCTTGCTTTGAACCATAACTGATTCTCTGTGAAGGGCCAGCTATTTTCAATCTCGAGACCAATGCAGGACTCATCATGCAGGCTGAAGTGGCCTATAGCAGGATGCATATTGTGATAGCCAGGGTAGGGGACCATAGCAATGATCGAGGTATAGATATAGTTGCTTCTCATAAATGGTCGTAACGTTGTGCCAACAGCAGCTAGATCGCCTTTCACCATCAGTGGATAGTTTTGTCCAAGGAAGATCGAGTTTTCTCCAAGACTATGAATACGAAACCATTCAGAAGGTGTTGGCGCTAGCACACTAGTATCCATCCCGAATACCCTGCAAAAGATGTTGGAATAGGTCCAAAGAGTGCGACCATGGGAGACAACACCTGCTTCCTTAGTAACATCAGCAGTGCCCTATCTACATACAAGAAGAGGTGATCCATCGGAATAAGTTGTCAGGCGCCACTGAGTATATAGGTCCTGCTCGTCCTCATCACCATTGTCATCTCCCCCGTTGGTTATAATTTTTTTCAAGTATAAGTTGTGGAATGTTCACAGGACCTTGGAAACACAAGAAGGCTAATTAGTACAGGAGTACTAACTCGCATGCATGTGGATGAAAAAAATTCTAATTACGGTGGTAGACAAACGTACCGAAACAATAACGATTCCATGCAAAAACAAGGCCACGAGTGGTGGTAGAAAACACAAGATGCTCATATTGAGTTGCATCACAGTACTCATCCGTGTACAGAAATTGATTTTTGAGCAATATCCATGGAGGAGTCGTGGAAGTAAGGACGACAACAAGCTTGTGGTATAGCAACAACATGATAGTTCATGTAATCCTAAGAGCGGTTGGGAACTCGAAAAGTTGATTTCTTCCATAGAAGACAGTCACCATGATCGTATTTGAACGTACGAATATCATCTGTGTGCTCAACCACAGGGCAGTCTGGGATTTTTGGGAGTGGAACCCGGTGAGGAGTGTACACATTCACAAGTACCCACTCACAGTTGCACCCAATATAAACAATCCAATCTCCATTTGCACCTGCCCAGGCCTTACCCTTAAGCGAGGGCATCTTAACATCACACGTATCATTATCAAGCAGCATCAACTTGGTCAAGGCGAGGCTTCCGTTGTCCCCACACCAGCGAGCAGGGTCATGGCAAAGAAGATAGGGGATATCAAACCGCTCCTGGGCCCTTGGGTTCTTTGTAATGATGTTATTTGTTGAGTCAAGAATGGTCTTGAAAGAACCTTCCATGCTAGCTGAGGTGATGACGTCGCAACGATCAATGAGTTCCTCCACCACGTCATCTTTCAGATTGGGGAAAGAATAACGGGGTCGTTTCAGGACTGTTCCCTCCATGGAGAAGACGATTGTGAAGGAAATATTCCCTAGAGGCAATAATAAAGTTGTTATTTTATATTTCTTTATTCATGATAAATGTTTATTATTCATGCTAGAATTGTATTGATTAGAAACCTAAATACATGTGTGAATACATAGACAAACAATGTGTCCCTAGTGAGCCTCTACTTGACTAGCTTGGTGATCAAAGATGGTTAAGGTTTCCTAACCATGCACATGAGTTGTTATTTGATAATGGGATCACATCATTAGGAGAATGATGTGATGGACAAGACCCATCCGTTAGCTTAACATATTGATCATTCAGTTTTATTGCTATTGCTTTCTTTATGTCAAATACATATTCCTTTGACTATGAGATTATGCAACTCCCGGATATCGGAGGAATGCCTTGTGTTTTGTCAAACTTCAAAACGTAACTGGGTGATTATAGAGATGCTCAACGGGTATCTCAGAAGGTGTTTGTTGGGTTGGCATAGATCGAGATTAGGATTTGTCACTCCGAGTATTGGAGAGGTATCTCTGGCCCTCTTGGTAATACACAACATAAGTAGCCTTGCAAGCAAAGTGACTAATGAGTTAGTTACAAGATGATGTATTACGGAACGATTAAAGAGACTTGCCGGTAACGAGACTGAACTAGGTATGAAGATACCGACGATCGAATCTCGGGCAAGTAACATACCAATGGACAAAGGGAATCACGTATGTCATAACGGTTCAACCGATAAAGATATTCATAGAATATGTGGGAGCCAATATGAGCATCCAGGTTCCGCTATTGGTTATTGACCGGAGAGGTGTCTTAGTCATGTCTACATACACTACAAAAAAAATACACTTCCGTGATGATACGTGTTTGTCATAGTAGGTCGCGTTTTTTGTCATGCATTTACATCCATGACAAATTTATGACAGAATCAAGATAGTCATACCTGTGCTGTCGTAGAAGTGTTCCATGACATTACCAAAATTATCATCATGGAAGTGTCTACTTCCATGACGATAAATCGCGCGTCACAGAAGTGCTTTCGTCAAGGGTGACCGACACGTGGCATCCACCGTAACGGAACGTCGTTAAGCTATCGGGTCGGGTTTTGGATCCGATAACCCATTAACAGCCCCGACCAATGGGGATTTTCCATGTGTAAAATCATCATTGGCTGGAGGAGACACGTGTCAGGTCCGCGCTGGCACAGGTGTCACTCATCCAATGGGCGAGACGCGCCTATGATATGTTGACACGTGGACCGGCCTATCAAGTTTAAATGGGCCGGCCCAACTAAAGGCCCACAAGATTTTGCGGACCATAACGGGCCAGCCCAGCTAAAGGCCCACAAGATTTTGCGGGCCATAATGGGCTCGCCCAGCTAACGGCCCACAAGATTTTGCGGGCCATAATGGGCCGGCCCAGGTAAAGGCCCACAAGATTTTTGTGTGCCATAATGGGCTGGCCCAGGTAAAGGCCCACAAGAATCTTGCGGATCATAATGGGCCGGCCCGGCTAAAGGCCCACGAGATTTCGCCGACATTAATGGGCTGGCCCAGCTGTAGGCTCACAATAATTTGAGGACCCTAGTAGGCCGGCCCATTAACTAGCTGCCATGTTTTGGGCCAAATGCCGGCCCATATTTGATCCAGTCCATTAATGGCCTGCCACATTCCGGGCCTAATAGTGGCCCATATGAGATCCGGCCCGTTAAAAGCCTAGCACGTTCTGGGCCAAATTACAGCGCAGATCAGGTACGACCCTTTAAGAGGCTATGGGCTCAATTATGGCCCATATCAGATTCGGCCCGTCAACTGGACACTATGCTTTTGGGCCCACTTGCTAGAGGCCCAGTTAGTAATTCGGCCTGACATTAGTTTTGGCCTCTTAAGGACCCATTTAACATTTCGGCCCTATATTAATTTCGGCCTGTTAAATGTCCGTCATATAGTTGGGCCTACATATGGCCCAGTTTGCATCCGGCCTGCTCGCAGCCGATATCTGATTGGGCCAAACAAGGACCGAGACAATTTTGGCCTGTTAAAAGCCCGTGATTTGATTCGCACAATCATGGGTCGGGGTTCATTTCGGGCTGCTACCGGCCCGTTAGCTGTTCTGCACGTTTCAGGCGCAACCTACATCGTGATTGCATGACGGCCCAATTATGTACTGTAATTTTACGGTTTGGCCGGTTTACTGCGAAGACAGAATAAATATACAGTAAAATAACTACAGCATCATGAATAAGAAAAAACCTAGACTATACAATAAGAAATTACAACATATTACATCCACTGGGCATCAAAGTTTGCCACTATGATAATAAAGCACAAGTAGACAACAGATTACATACACTGGGCATCAAAGATCGCCCCAGCGCCAATAAACACGCCGACAAAATAATATACAAAACCGACAGCACTTCAATAGAGTTCAAGAAAGGTTAGCCCTGCTGGGGAGCTGCAGCGCAAGCAGCTGAGCAAGATGATGAGACTACGCTTGTTCAACACTTAAATCTTCCTCACTCTGAAAGATAAACAAGCAGACAGATGACAGGTTTTGCACATAAAAGTATCAGTGCTGACAATTCATCACATTTCTTACTGACAAATAAAGTGACACAGTTTAAAATTGCATTAACACAATATGGTATTGTTCAGGTCAAGACATGGCAGGAAATGACATTGTGAAGGAATTGGCAGCTTCACGACACCACTGGATTACAGATCAAGAACTCATAAGTATCAATGGTTAGTGTGCTGTCAATTTATCCCATTTCAGATTGGCAAATAAAGAGACGGTTTAAATAATACTCCCTCCGTCCGGAATTACTTGTCATCAAAATGGATGTGTCTAGAACTAAAATACATCTAGATACATCCATTTCAATGACAAGTATTTTCGAACAGAGGGAGTAGTAGAATGATATGACATTGTTCATAGTTAAGACATTGCAGAATATGACATTGTGCTGTAGTGGGTAGGTTCACCACACCACTGGATTATGGATGAAGAACAGAAGCATACATGCAGTGCAAAAGAAGATCACTTGCTCTATATAGTTTAATTTACATGGTATGAATAAGGAACTTGGTTGTACAACTAAAAACTTAAATTGAGAAAGGACAAACTTTTGTTTATGAACTACATAATAAACTTTAAACATGCAATTTGATGCAAACACCAAAAATAAACAGCTGTTGCAGTCATGCCTAACCAAATATATACAACAAAGTTTGAAGGCTTGAGATGGACAAACTTACATTATTGGTGAAGACAGGCTCTATAAAGGCCTTGTCCATGCTGATGAGGGGGCAATTCAAGAAGTTTACCACAGAATCTTCTTCATAAGCATTGCATTTTTATTCTACATTTTGTTAAGAGTAAATATAGATGTGATAATATACGAAAAAATGGAGAATATTTAAGATAAGATGAAGAGTGATGCTACATAACCAAGTAGCTATAAATGTAAGTGCAGCGATACAGGCAAAAGGTACAGCCAAGAGCAATGCACAGCTAAACTTCTTCAGTGCCAACCTTATGGTAAGAGTAAATATAGATCTGATGTGTAGAAAATGGAGGGCAAAGGAAAATAAGCTGCAGAGTGATGGTACATGAACAACTACCTGTCATTATAAGTACACTGATAAAGGACAGCATGTACTTACAAGAACAATGCAGAGCTAAAAAAACATTGGCATTGGATATATTCTACACTAATGTAACCATTCATACAGATCAAATAATTTGGAGCGAACAATTGATAAGCAAGCTATCATGCATACTGCTGTCACATAATGAACCAGGTATGTATGCAAGTACAGTGATGCAGGACAACAGGTACTAACAAGAGCAAAGCAGCGGGCAGCATATTTGCGATATCCCGTCGTTCTTTTCAAACCGGAATTCTTCTTCGAGCAGATTTCCTACAAACAAGATCCGTAAGGCACATGCGGAAAAGTAGAAGTTCAAATTGTCATGTGATTTCATAGGCAGTACCTCATCCTGGGAACGAGACCAGTGCATCACAAGGTTTTCCATTCAATGTCTTCTAAATTTAGCATAGGAGACTTCACTAGAAATTCGTTTATAGATTTGCCACCAAAGTGTGATTTCCTCAGGTAACACCGATACTGCTGCAATGCTTCCTTGAAAAGCACAAGCAAGCTTTGCTCGTCATGACTATCCATATTGACCCTCGCCTAGTTAGAACAATGTAATGTAAATCATTGATGTGTTCAATCAGCAGAAAATAGGAAAATAATAACCATGAATAATAGCACTTACACGTAAGTTGGACAGGAAGATGTGAAAATGGTGTTTGTCTTCACAATAATCTTCCCATGATGGGAATATATGCACGTAGTCCCTAACAACATTGAAAGCATTGTCTTTTAAACTGGGAATAAATGGAATGGGGTTCCAATCTGCAGGAATTGGCCGTCTCTGCAGTTGGGATAGGTCTTCAGCCGGTGGACTTGCTGTACTTTTTGCTGGAGTGGGATTTTTCTGTGGTACAGCTGGTGCTATGGCAAATGAAATCGGTAATACCTTTTGCTGGAGTGCAGGTCCTGTGTGGTGGGGCTAGTGGTGTGGCCTGTGAAGTATGGGTACAGTTTGCTGGAGTCGGTCCTACATTTTGTGTCACTGGTTGTATAGCCAATATAAGTGGGGTGTTGTCTGATTTCTCCAGCACCACCATGTTTTTCAAGGACTTTGCTGGTAATCCTTCAGGTTCGGCAATCACCCTCTTCCTTTTTGATGTCTGATGCACACGAACAGCATTTGAGTGGAAAAACATGGTATGATGATAGATGGAATATGTATTGATAATGGATGGGCATGGCATCTCGACATATATGATGAGTAAACTAAGAAGATGGTGGTGCAACAAAGTAGAAGAAATGCAAGACAACATATGCAAGATACCCGCAATCAATAAAACATTGCCAAATTAGAACAGGCACCTTGATGGGTGAACAGGACAGGCCATCTGCCTTTGACTCCTCGAGGTTAGAATAGTCATTAGGATCATATTCTGAACAAGAGTCAACAGGTGGGGAGCGTATGAGTTTCATTGCATCCAGAATGGCACTCAATGCCTTGGTGCCAATTTTGTAAGTCATTGCAGTGTTTAGCTTCAAGAGTGGACTGCTGCTAGTGCGACACAAAGCAGCTACACAGATCATAGTGTAGATATAACGGGAAAACCTTAAGCATCAGAGTAAAATTAGCAAAGTGGAACTTGCTGGAATATATGTGCTAGTATTGCCGGTACGGCTAGAAAGGCTTCATATACCAGCTCTCTTCAAGTGAAGGTGCGGTACTGTTAATATCAGTATAACTCTCAAAGGCGACACAGCTCTGCGCATTTCCTTGCTATTCTTATAGGATTCAAGTGGGCAGGCCACTACAAATCCTATTCCTATGTTTACAAGATCCTACGAATCAAAGAGGCTCAAAGTGTCCATCACAACCGACCGTATAGACCTCTACACTACAAATGTCCCTGCTCATCTTCAGTACAAGGAACATACTGTACTACTAGCATACTCCCTCTGTTCCAAAATATAAGTCTTGGTAGAGATTTCCACTATGGATCACATACAGATGTATCCAGATACATTTTAGAGTGTAGATTCACTCATTTTGCTCCATATGTAGTCCATGGTGGAATCTATACAAAGACTTGTATTTAGGAACGGAGAGAGTACATATTAAAGAAGAACGAAAGAGGAACATGGTAAAGAAGAGCAAGCAGATTTTGGATAATAAAATGTTGGTTGCGCAGTGCCCACACATGATGAAGCAGAGCGCATTAAGAATGCAACTCCCAGCTGTCTCTCGACCATTTCAGGAGGTTGGATGAAGATCCTACGTCTCCTAACCCTTCTTCTTCCTCGTCTCTGATTCTTCCCATACAGAACACCGCACGGGCCGCCGGCCGGACCACCGGCCCCCACCGCCTGTGTTCCTCCGCCACCCCCACCCCCACCCGTGTCGAGTTTTCTTCGTTCGGTGAGGCCCCACAACCACCCGATCCCCTTGGATCGCACCGGTGAACTCCGGCGAGCTCTGAAAAATCGACTGACCCAATTTTGAAATTTAGTCTACTGTGATGGGGAAAACCATAAGCATTAGGAGTATAGTGTTGAGCGTTCCATGGCGGATCTGAAGGTGCAAACCGTACAAAGGCAACTTCGCAACCAAGACAAGAAATCAGAGTAAAGCAGTGGCAATCTATTTTCTTGCTGCGATAAATAAGTTGAGCAGATACGAAAGAGTACCGCCTCTGGTGCGGCGCCGTGTACGCATCTGCTGAGAATTTGACAGTGCTGCGGTAGCGATGGCTGTCGACGGCGTGGAAGCAGATCTAGGAGGGTAGACGGTGGCGGCAGGGCGCGGTGGATGAGACGGTCGTAGGAGCGGCGCCGACAAGGTGGACGACGGCGGGGATGAAGCGAGAGGACGCGATGCAAGGATCCCGGTCCAAAGGCGTGGATGAGAGAGGTCGATCTCTTGTAATGGATGGCGGTGTCGAGGTATCAGCTCTGGCATGGTGGAGGAGGACGGCGGTGGATGGGGTGGTGGACGGTGGTGGACGGAGGAGGCTGGGGTGGAGAGGGTGTTTTGGCGCCCACGGAGTACGAATGGGGAAAAGGAAGGTAGAGAGGAAGGGGGAACCATGTATTCAGGGCGCGCCTGTCTCAAATGCGAGGAAATTTACAAACTTAGCCCCCGTTTCAAATTTCTACTACATCACAGCAACATTAGTCGGTTGGGGATTGGATGGTAATCTCGCATACACCGAATATTTGCCGACGAGAGTTTGTTTTTGGCGCCCACCGTGTATGAATATGAATCGGGGAGGGAGTCAATTTCGGCCGAGGGCACACTGTGTTTTGGCGCCCACCGTGTATGAATCCGGGTGAGAGGCGGCTACGTCACGTTTGGGTGAAATTACAAACCTACCCCTATCGAAACCTATAGAAATCCAGAAGATAGGCTTTGCGCGGCAGGGATAGGCAGTAGTGATTTCCATCTTGCAGATTTTGGTTTCGGGCGGTTACTGTGACTTTCCCCGCTTCGTTCAAATTTTGCACAATGCACGTTTACCGTGCCAACTCAATTCAAATCCCGTTTGTATTCTACTATTTTTTTCGGGTGGGATCCATTTTCAATTGGAATTACATTCTATATACATCATTTTTTTACATATACTTTCAAATGCACAACAAAGAATTCTGCTCCTTTATATGTATAATATGATTTACAAATGCAACGATCTCGAAATCTTAAGGTTGAATTCGAAAAAAATTAACCAAATTATGTTCTACTAAAATGTATGGATCAGTAATATCTACATATTAAATAACATAGATGTGCGTGAATTCATATGAGTATGCATGTTTGATAGATCAATTTTGTTTCGAGTATGGATTACATGTATCATCATCTCGAATTCAAATAGTTGAATTCCTTTTTTGTTCACTTCTTTCACGCCCATCTCTCTCACATGCATGCTCCTTCAGGTTGACATCACTCTGTTTTCTCCAGCTCACCCGCATGCTCACTTCATGTTTCTCCTATCCTCGCAAACATGGTCTCCCTATCATTATACATTACACGGTTTTCATTATCTCTCACATCTCTACTGTTCTCTGGTATCACTCGGTACGTAAGCTTTCTTTTTCACCGTCACACACACAGTCTCCACTCGTCTTTCACTTTGTCTTTCTCTCTATGGGATTCTCTCACACACCCTATATGTCTCTACATATGACTCATACCACTAAAATTACTCTCTCTCTCTCTCTCCTGTAGACACAACATTTGTTGCGGTCTCCTTTTCGTCTCCATCCTAGACTAACACCGATCAGACAACCCCGACTACCGTCTCCTCTCTCTCTCTCTCTCTCTCACAGACACACACACACAACTCCTGCTTCCACTCCCCTTCCCAACTACCATCTCTCTCTCACACACACAAAACTCTCGCTTTCACACCCCGACTCGTATTTCTCTCACAAACATTTATCGACTAGCTAGCCTCTAGATAGGTTTATACACCCGCACACTCATGCTTCCACCATCGCATACATGTCTCTCTCCCGCTCCTTGTATCTATGTAGCTTTTTCTTCCCTTCTTGAGACACGCCCTCTCGATCGTGCACACACACACTATCGCCTCATTTTAAGCCGATACCTATCGCGCACACACTACTTGTGTCTTTGTCACACATGCACTCAGTCCTCCTCCACTCTCCCTCTCTATCACACACACATGGGCTTTTTGCAACAACTAGCAAGATGCCCATGCGTTGCACGGAACATCAAGATGCATTTGTATGAGTAGTTTATCTTGTGGGGGAAAAGGATGAACGAGGGAAGACCTTATTTGCAAATGTAGAGACGGGTGTGGGTATCTTTTTGCAAAATTGCCATAGTTTCCTTCCTATCCGTCAGATATAGATCGGACGGCCTATATTGCAGGATGGCAGGCACATGATCATCACCGACAATGCTTTCTATAAGAGTAGGGATAAAAAATAGAGTTGGTGATGATGGTGGGCCTGCCATCCTGCAATGTAGGTCATCCGATTTATATCTGACGGATAGGAAGGAAAATATGGCAATTTACCCACACTCTTCACCACATTTGCAGATAAGGCCTTCCCTCGTTCATCCTTTTCTCCCACAAGATCTTGATGTTCCGTGCAACGCACGAGCATCTTGCTAGTAAGAGTAGAAATTAGACATATACCACTTCTCGAATCTTGAAACCAACAACATGCCTCCCTTATCTCATCAAAACCGCCAAAGGAATATATTTTGAGTGAAACATAACATATTATTAGTGATATACTTATTTCAAAACTAGAGTTTTTTCTATCAAATCGGTGAATATGTATTAATCTACTTTGATCGTGTGGCAATGCATTGGCACATTGCTAGTAGTTATTATAATTTTTTGGACACCAAACAAACGGTGGAGAACATATACGAAGAGAAGAGGCGCACGCACGCAGTCGGCCTCTCGCTGTCTCGCACACATGAGTGTTACGTAAAGGCGACGTTAACAAATAAACCCTAAAACCCTAGGTGCACGATTGCTGCATTCGCGGGTACCGGGTACGTGGTGGAGCACCTTTGTAGGAGTTGATGGTCGGGACCACAGGTGAAAGACTTGGAGCGCGGTGGCTCGCCAGTTGCCACAGATCGAGTAGCCACGTTTAAAATATCGTTTTTTAGCGGGGTTAAGAGTTCCGATTTTCAATGGCACATTATAAGTAGTAAGTAGTTTTTAGAACGATTGGTATGGAGCGAAAATGGAATTCATAGTACTACGTACCACCTTGGCGTAAGGTTGTATGGGTTTATGTTATGAGATGTTGAACCTGGTAGTTCTAGGGCAAATACTATGGTTTAGATTTAGATGCTGGTTTTCAGTAATCGGAAGGGGAAACCCTTCTTTGATTAAAAAAAACTACTACCTCCATTCTGGTTTACTAGTCCCCATCGTACTTTGGGTCAAAGTTTGTCCACGAATTTTACTTGTAAAATGTGAATGGAAAACGAGATTTTGTTATACCCAAACAAAAAAGGACTGGAGGAGTGATTGCTCTGACACGGACGCGACCTCTCATAGCACAGGCATTGAACCGGCGCGCCGGCCAAGAGGGTCGCACTCGCTGCAAGCCCGGCTGAGCACGCCACCTCGCCGCGTGCAACCAGCTTAAGACTGCCCCGCCTGCCTTAATTGAATCCGCGCGTGTGCCGACAACACGTCCTTCCACGAGCCGGCAGGCATTTTAGAACACAAAAAATGACTAAAATATAATTAATTTACGCATGGTCTTGACTTGTTGTGCTCGCACTGGTAGCAGGAACTAGTAGAGGTTTTTCTTTATTTATTAACTCTCCTCACATTTTTTTGGCTTTGAAGTGAATCATGGTTGTGGACATTATGTATGAATGTGCAGATATCTGTGAACATGAGTTTGATGTGGAAGTTGAACTTGGAATGTCAGGCTTGCGCGTGAACTATACCATGTCCAATGCTTCGTTTGTTATTGTTTGGAAAGTAATTGCTGTTATTACATGACCTGGAAAAAAACATTTTGTGCCACATCAGTAGATGCACAGACATCACAACAGGCATGCTTACTGGATAAACATTTGAACCTAGCTATTATGAAGGAAATTTTGTATTGACAACAGTTTTAGATAGCAGGAGACGCCTAGCCTGCTCTGCCTCTGCTAGCTTATTTCTGGCTTCTTCCATCTCTTCTTTGGCTTGGGTGAAGAGAGCATCTGATTGCTCTTTTTGCTTCTTCAGGAACTCGGCTACATTCTCAAGGGCCGCTGCACGCTTTCTTTCAGCATTTACTAATGCCACGAGGACACGAACAGCTGACGACCCCACCTGGCTTGTGTGTAATCCAGCATCATCTGGGAATTTGCACCTTGTGTCTAATCCAGCATCATTAGGGAACTGGCACCTTGTGTGTAATCCAGCCTCATTTTGGAAACATGATCTCGAGGTTGACCATACTTCCCTCCTCGCAGGAACTGCATCCTGACATGAAGTTACTTCTTTTTTAGATCAATACTCAGAGAAACCTAGATCCATTTAGTAGAAGCCAGATAAACAGAACTCAGAGAAGTGAATTCAAAAGGAAAAGAAATATAAAAACAGACTACAAGGTGAGAACACCCACTTCCTACATCAAGTTAAAAACGAAAGCATTAGGACGATTAAGACTCTTCTTATTACACATCAAAGAACACCACGCTTAAGAGAAACAGAAACTACAACATGTACACATCGAAGAACACGAGGCTAAATGAAAGTAATTGAAAGGGTGTTACATACCAAAGCTCGTTTTACAGGTTCGGTGCAGCTCCTCTTTAACTTGCCATGCTCCTTGAAGATGTCCCAAATATCCCGTGTTTGGTCTTCATTGCTCCTCTGCATGTTCACACTCGTGGTTTTAAAATCTCAACATGGCGAGAAAAATACTACTAGTAATACTTGTGCATCCTATGGGCAACATTAAAGCACTCGTCTGCCATGTTAGAGCATCTCCAACAGAATCGCAACGCGCGGTGCTTTAAAAAAGCGTTTACAGTGCTGAGATCGAGAAGTAGATACTAGAGAGTAGAGGATAGTTCTCAGCATAGATAGATAAAAAAGGATAATTCAACTACTCCTCGTCATCCGACTCCTCCTCGGTGATGTCCTCCTCCGACGTCTGACTGTAGGCGTGAAGATACCGATCGTCATCGGATTCCCAGGGCGACGCTGCTCCTAGCCTCATGTTGAATTGAGCGTCCGCTTTTCGCCTACGCTTGTCCTCGCGATAGGCGGCTCGCTCTGCCCTCCTCTTATCCCTCTCCGCCCTACTTTGCGCGTACAACTCGCGCTCGTTGATGATGTCCTGCGGGAAGTGTTGGCGCCACATTGCAATGGCTTCCTCATCCATCTCGACGATGCCGAGACGGTGCTCCCGCCTCCGGTTGTCGCGACGATCCTCGTCGGTGCTAAGCCGCGGCAGAGGCGCGAGCTCCTACGCCCGCTCCCGCGTCGGCACGTTGGGGAAGTTCAATGTTCTATGAGGCCACCGGAGGTGCCACGCCGCCACGTCGTACGCGCGGGCGGCCTCGGTGGCAGTGTCGAAATTGCCGAGGCTAAGGCGCATCCCCCGGAACCGGATCTCGGCAGAGAAGCCGTCGGAGGGGCGCGTGCGGACGCCGCGGTATCCCCAAGTTTCCCGGTGACGCGGCGGCATGGTGGCACGGCGGCAGCGAGGTGAAAAAGAGCGGGGAGAGAGCGGTGGCGAGGCACAGAGCGGTGGCAAGGCACAGAGCGATTGGAGGGTGTTGGATTTTATAAAGCGCGCCGGACGTGGCGCGCCAAAACTAGCGCACACCCGGCTGCTTTTTCCCGCGCGCGCGCGTGATCCTTTCCCGACGTCTCTGCTATCTCTACTCCCTTCTCTAAGGTTATATTTATTTTATATTTAATATTTAATATTTATCTCTACTTCCTTTACTTTCTACTTTTTTTCTCTATACTTTTTTTTCTTGCAATATAGGTCGTCCGATTTATATCTGACAGATAGGAAGGAAACAAATGGGAATTTTGCAAAAAGATACCCATACCCCTCTCCAGATTTGCAAATAAGGCCTTCCCTCATTCATCCTTTTCTCCCACAAGAAAAACTACTCATACAAATGCATCTTGATGCGTGTAACGCATGGGCATCTTTCTAGTTCTAAAAACCTTTCCATAATTTGCCACACTGCTGGTTGCAGATGAAAAACCTACCCAAGCACAGCACGATATAGGAGCAACGCCCAATTACAAGCAGATATTCTGTTGGACAATGGAGGCTATAACCAATTACTTTTACGGGAACAATAGCACCCAGGAAAATTGAAGGGTAGGTATGAACAAAATTGGAACTGCACATGTACTGCTAAGTGATTCAATACACACATTACCAATCGAGGAGGAGAACGATGGTCGCGGCAGCCTCTGTGAGTCATGGTCGGCAACGGGAGTCAGTTCATTGTCCACGACGGTGGTACTTCTGTGCTTGGCGTCGGCTTCCAGGAAGCAGATCCGAGACCATGGAAGACGATGCCGGGGAAGAGGCTCCGTCTACGACGACGATGGTGGACCGGCTCCAGTGCGGCGTATGAGGTCATCGATGAGGCAGATGTGCTGCGGTGGACGAGTTCGCCGATGTAAAGGGGAGGAGCACGAAGGCTGCGGTGCCGTGGAGAAGTCTATTTTGCGGTGGGGATAGAAAATGGGGAGTATTCAGGTGTACTACTCTGGGTGCCGGGGTGGGGCTGGCTGGGTAGGGTAAACCTGAAGTTACGAAAACAGCCCCCTACCAAGCGTCGTCCGTAGGCATGTTCCGATGGCTACGATGGTAACTTCCCACTGCTCGAATCAGGGTCGCGGGAGATTTTCCCGCCGACCTCAAAATTTTGTGACACTGGACTCCCCGTGTGGCGTGTTGAGTGATTCGGCTAAGCAACTAGCGAGTAGTAGTAGTAAACTCTGCATATTAGGTTTGACCGAAGTCAAACTTCCTAAAGTTTGACCATGTTTATATAAAAAATATAAACATTTACCATAACAAATATGTATGATGTGGAAGTACATTCAATAATGAATCTAATGGTATTTATTTGTTATTGTATATGTTAATATTTTTTGTTATAAGCTTTCTGAGAGTTTACAAAACTTGATTTTGACCAATGCTAATACGCGGGCTTAAATAAAAATGGAGGGAGTACACATTTGTTTTCTTAGTTTGTAGTGAACTAATCATTTGTTGAAATTGTGAAATAAATATATTAGGCTATTGACTTCGAATGTAATGGTCTATACAATTCAATAGTTACAATCATTATCGAATCCCAAGATGTATACAAGGTCTATAGTACTTCACAACATGCTCAAACTCACATAATCCCAGTTAAATGAGAATCTAAATGCATTTCATAGTTATTACTTTGTAGGATGCAACAAAAACAACCAAAACTCTACATCAGCCATTATAGAAGCAACATTTTGACATATCCCATTATGTGAATGAAACGTGCAGAGAGAGCTTTTGAAGATGGAGCAGATAGGGCGGGAAAGATTGTATATATGTGGATGAGAGAGTAGGAGACAAACCTAACGAGACAGAGAGAGAGAGAAAGAGAAAGAGAGAGAGGAAGAAGTTAGGTTTGTGAGAAAGATGGAGACATGTAATATACGTGATTCTGTATACGTGGAAGAAGAAGAGACAACATGTTTGATGAGAGAGCTGGAAAAACATGGACGAGAGGGGAATGATCTCATGGGTTGAGGGATTGACAATTTTGTGCGGGGGAGAGAGGGATTGGTAATTTTGTGCAAGAGAGAGAGAGGGTGGGGGGAGGAGTCAGTCAGCCGTCGTCACATCACCCTGCTTCCAAATGACCCCGCATTCTCTAGCGCGGTGTGGTCGCCGTCTTTGATCTGCTCGATGCCCTCTTTGAAGATTGAGGTGTTGTGCATGTTGGGGTGCAAAGAAGCACAAGCGAGAGTGGTTGCCGTATAACCTTGGATGGAGATGAATTGTGTGCTCGGGGGAGTGTGTGTATGTGTGTTGTGCTGCGTGTGTGTGTGTGTGTCAGATATTGAGCGAAAACAAACCTAAGGAGAGAAATGGGTATTCACAAAGAGATTGTGCGGGCCTTGAGGTGGGCAGGGGCCGAGTGAGGGTGTCAAAATGTGCGCGTTGATGCATATGTTGCATGCGATCGTGCGAGGGACGGACGAATCGAGAGATATGGTTGTTGTGTTACGGATGCTCCTCTCTCTCTGTCTCTATCTCTCTCTCTCTCTCTCTCTCTCTTTCTCACACACACACACACAAGTAAACTAGAAGACCGTTCTCTCATGTATACACAATGTATCAGCATCTGTCTATGTCTCACTCATGCATGATCATTTGCACATTCACACCTCTCTATGTCTGTATCACACGCACACCATCTCCACATTGCCGTTCCGCCACAACGCACATATGGACACATACACACGTTCTCTCTCAGTCACACACACAAAATAAGTATTAAAAAAACTAGGGCGCACCTAAAACGTCCAAATCCAAATAAACACAAACTGGAGCTAAGTTCAAATATATGGAAATATTGCAGCGTCAAGAACTTTCCCAGGAAAAAAAAGTTGAGCAATATTCGAGGATTGTTTTCACACACACAAAAAGGTTCAGTGGATGTCCTTCGAGCGCGACACGATGACGCACCATTCGATCAACCGCGCGGCCGCGGTTCACGCGCTTGGAAGGATTCCGTATCGTGGCTGTGGTACTAACTTCAAAAAAAATTAATAAAAGTGCTGCCTAAGTCTAATGTTTACATGTACTAGTACGATTTTCTTTTAAGTTTGACCAACCTCATATAAAACTAAAGTAAGATCCCATACGCGCACTCATCAATATGCCGCCGCCGCTGTTGCGCATGCCGGCGCCCGCCTGCTCCGGCCAACAATTTCTCGCCCATCACCGCCGTGTCGCCGCCATCCCTGTGCCATGAAGCCGAAGGCTCGCCCGCTCACGTCGTCAGTAGTCCCTCCTCGCCATGCTGCCGCGCTGCCAAGCACGCGAGCAGCTGGTGGAGCCGCGTCTATGCACGCAGCATATGAAGAGGAGGACGAGTGCGTGCTCCAGCACGCCGGCGAGGAGGAACTAGCGTGTCATTGTCGTCTCCGCCCGCGCGGAGGAGGCGCGCATGGTGGCTGTCGCGGCGGAAGCCATTCGCGCGTGCGTCGAGCCCGCAAACCGGGTGCGGACGCGGAATCTACCTTCCAGACATTGAATGCCACGTGGATCCTGCAATCTAAAGGAGCAATTTGGGCCAGTCGACTCATGTGAGCCGTTTGATGCAACATGGATGGCTAGAAGGGCTTCTTCCACCTCTTCTATCGTCTTCTTCCTTCGCTCCGTCGAACTTCTTTCACAAATCGACTTACCCAAATTATACTACTAGTACGAAAGTATTAAGTACAGTAGGAACACGAAGGTACGAGCAGTAGTACCAACTGCAAGAAGAACAGTAGTAAGACATAGTACTAGTACTACTCTACATACTAAAGAGTTCAAATAACGAGAAAGAACATAAACATAGTTCTGTTGGGGCCTCAGCACAACACACCCTTGAAAATAAACTAAGCAACTAGTCCGCTTGACACTGCAGTAGAACCAGCATGAGCGACGGCACTGCCACCTACTCGGAGTCCGAGTCCACGTCCTCGACTTCGTCCTCGTCCCTCTTCCTCTTCCTCTTCACCGACGCTTCTTTGCTTGAACCGGACACTGGGCTCTACTTCTTCATCCAACCCATGTAGATATTTAAACAAAGGTACGCATCCATTGCTGCGTACAGGATGTGATCTTCGTCTAATGTCTTCGACTCCCATGCATGATGAAACTCGTTATGAGGTTTCTTCAGTTTAGCGTACGAAGGATCAATCATGGCTGCTGATAGGGTCAACATTGAAGGTTGAGAGGAGGACACCAGGCTTGCCTTCTGGAGATCGAAGGGCTGGCCTACAACGAGACCTATCCGACACAGGACATCCCGGTCGTTCTTAAAGCCTATAGTAACGAAGTGAAACTCTTTTGTCCTTGAGGAAGTTCTTAAAATCCTGGCACTCAACGTCGGCATGGCATATGTGGTAGACCAAGCAAACGTTATGTACGCAAACCTGGATCACGGCGGGCTTCTTCCTCTCTTCGTCCTTTAGATCCTTCTCTTGTCCCAGGACTGTGGTGTACTCAACATCTAGCCCAGCGACCCACTCATTCGTTGAACTGTTGAACATGTGTAGGAAGCGAGCAAGCCATGCTTTCACCGTCGCGGATCCACGTGTGTAGATGACAATGAACTGATCGCCGGTGATGGCTCTAACCTGGTACTCAGCGGCGACCATGGAGATTTGGGAGGCCATGGATTTTGGAGGAGGGCTAGGAGAAGTTGAACTGTTGTACCCCGCAAAAACTGGGAGCGAACTAATGTGAAAGGACGGGTCGACTGGGAGCGAACTGTTGTGAGGTAGAAGACGGGGATGAGTAGGGCGTGTGAACGGCGTGGGGTTGCTGGCTTGCTCGGTGGATAAACGGCTGCAAGCCCCCAAAGAGTTCTCGAGAACTATGCGGAACCCACTAGATGTCATGTCTACTAGACCCATATCGTAGGCCTGACTGTATAGCTTCTGCCTGTTCGCATGCCATGCCGGCGTGTGGATGTAACTTCACTTAATTCCGTCAACCGTCGCACCTCCCACGACCTTCGCCTCCCTCGCGCGGTCGCGCCCTTTGAGACTTTGACCGGCTATAAATGAGCAATTTTTTTGCCTACTCCGCATGCATGATACTCCCTCTGGTCCTTTTTACTCCCGTCAACCGTTTGCAAAGTGTTTGACAAGATATATACTTTTTTTGAACACCACCTTATATTAATTAACCAGCCACACCAGTACACTCATTCGATACAATATTCACCACACAGGGCGGTACGTTATTTACAAGAATACCATCTAATCTATTGTCAAAGCTATACTTAGCGATTAAGTGTGCCACCTTATTGGCCGAACGGCTAATCTTTGACAATTGAAGATTGCTTATCAACTTCGAGATGCTCAACGCGTTCATCTTCAGGTGATGCATAGCAGACCTGTCATAGTCCCCCGATGCAAGAGACGCTACCACAAAAGCGCAATCAGTCTCTAAAATTACAGGATTATGAAGAGAAATACCTATGTAGAGACCGGCAATGCAAGCCCTAAGCTCCGCTTCCTCCATGCTATGACAGGCATCAATGAAATCCCACGACCAAATTTATACTAAAAATATCAATATCTACAATACTGATTATAATGAGTATAAGAACTACATTTTATAATGAGTGTAAAAATATTGATTTGACATTGTGAAATGTTGATACTCCCTCCGTCTAGGTGAGTAAGTCATCTTAGGATGTGCACCGTGACCAAGGAGGAGGGGAAAATGAGAGACATTAATGTTTATTTGCTAATTAAATAGTATTGCATGCAATGAACTAACCACTGCATGTCATGTTTGATAGTCTCAGGTCATTAAAAGCATGCACACCCTCATCTCTTATTGGTTGATATGTCAAGAAACAAGAAACGAGGTAGAAGTTAATGCATCGCGCCTACGTGTTTTGGGATTATTTGGTTTTCGTAAGATGACTTACACACCTAGCTATTAGAGTACCACTACCTCCCTTCTAGTTTAAAGGGCTCGACTCAAAAATTTCACCTACTCTTAGCAAGATAGTAGAGGCGGTGGAATAGTTTTTGAAGTCTGCAAAAATACTCAACTAATGCTGTCGTTCTTCACAAAAAAATGTGTTTACCAATGCATGCATGAACACTAGTTACTTTAACCCCCCTCTCTTCTTTAATTCTTTGCCACATCGGCATGTTTGCTATTCCCGTGTGCATGATACCAGCTAAGATACCACCATCATGGCCAGCCTTAATCATCGCATGCAATAATTTAGTGCACCTTGAAATATGAACATGTGTGGAGTGTGTATGTTTTTAATGACTTGAGACTATACCTAGCCCGGCATGCAAGATGACTTATTATGCACCGTTCCCCATACCTGCAGGAAGCCCGTTCGTCTCCAAATCCTTTCCTCTCCATGTGTGGAAAAAATATGCCTGCCAAACTCTCCTTCTCCCTCCGGCGGTCCCACCACTCCACCCCGTGTGAAAAAATCTGCATGCATGACTCTCCTCCCCCCACGCTTGTCCAATCTGTTGTGACCAGCAATATTTCCACCCCTTCGCTCCCCCGTAATTTACTCCAAAAAATATGCCCACGTAGCTTTTACTTAACTTCAGGTGCATTGGGTCACTGACATACGGGCCCAACAGTGTACTAGCCCACATGTCAGTGACGCAAGTGGACCTGCAGTTAAGTCAGTGCAGCTCAGTCCATATCTTATGTAGGTGTGCCATTGCTTGCTATAAATATTGCGCCTCCCACGACATCGCTATCTCCTCCCCCTCACGTTCACGTTCATCACTATCTCCTCCCCCTCCCTCTCACGTCGACCACCATGGCATCGCCCCTCCCAAGCCCTAGGAGCCCCTCGCTGCACCGCGCAGACGGTCCGTCGCCGTTCCGTTCCTCGCCGCCACTAGTCGAGGAGGACGCGTCGGTGTTCCGCTCCTCGCTGCTACGCGATGCGTCGCTATTCCGTTCCTCGCCGCCACTAGTCGAGGAGGACGCGTAGGTGTTCCGCTCCTCACCGTGACGCGTCGAGGTGGACGCGTCGGCATTCCCAATCTCGCCAGCATGCGCGTCGGAGGCCGCGTCGGCTCCCCGCTACGAGAAGAACATCGCGCCACCTGCCGAGCCTCCCAGCCTTGAGGAGCTTTGGAAAGAAATGGATGTTGCCTTGTGGGAGGCTTTGCCTCCAGCAGAGCGCGCCAAAACAGAGGCGGAGAAGAAGGTCGAGGAAGAGAAGCGCACCACACAACAAGCTTTCTGGGAGATCTATGTCGCGTCCGAGAGAGTCAAGCAATTGGTTCTTTGGTAGAAGGCTCGTGCGAGGGCCTTGAGGGTGGCGGAGGACGCCCGTGCCGACGCCCTGAGTGCAGTCGGGCCCAAGCGCCTCATCTACGCTTGGCGGTACGTGGATCAGGTGCACGCTTCCAGCCAGGAGGAGTACCTGTTGGCGCCGGATCACCACACCGGTGAGATCGCGCTCGCCCGCCGGCAAGCCGCCAATCAGCACCTTGCGAGTTGCGAGGCTGAGGAAGAGGCATTGTGTCGGTGCGCTGAGAAACGGCCGCGCACCAGGGCACTCGTGGCGTGCCGCAAGCGCTCCTGCGAGCGCCGTGGCTTTTAGGAGAAGTATAATTTTTGTTTCGTAAGGCGATCTCATTAGTTTTGGGACGCAAATGATAAATCCCGAACGTTCAGGAATTTTTAGCATCCTTAATTAAGTATGTAAAAGGGAAAGTTTGGAAACGTTGTGTATTATTACGCATTTTGCAAGTACGTGCATATAGCACAAACTTTACTATATACTATTGGACTACACGTCTCTGTCGATATATGCTTGCAGACTGTGCTACTCCCTCCGTCCAGGTCAATAAGTCATCTTTGGTTGTGCACGGTGACCAAGGAGGGAAGACTTTTACACCTAGACGGAGGGAGTACTACTATTACTTATGTACATGCAAATGCACGTTTTAACATTACGATGCGGTTTTTGTAAAAGTAGAAAAACAGCACTAGTCAAGCTTGTGAAACGATTCAATGCAAAACAAATGCAAAAATGCTCGTTTGATTGTTTACTTTTAGCTTCCTTCTTTGTGGTTATTTCTCTGTCGTACTTTGTACGGAGTATCTCACTGGTTGGAAAGGCATGCAAATTCCCAAACCGCTTCCTACACCCTGTATCGAATTTTTTTCCTAACAAGTTGTGCCGTGCAATTGGAATTCCAACTTGAGTACTACTACTAGTAGGAGTACCAGGGGCCAGTTCTTTTAGGCTTCTAGATTAGTAATCCCATAACTACAACCTCCGTCCTAGTTTATTGGTCCCCATTGTAATCTGTGGTCAAATTTTGATCATAAATTTAACTAATGAAATGTTAGTGCATGTCACATGCACTACTCCATCCGTCTAGGTGAGTAAGTCATCTTAGGCTATGCACCGTGACCAAGGAGGAGGAGAAAACAAGAACGTTAATGTTTATTTGCTAATTAATAGTATTGCATGCAATGAACTAACCACTGCATGTCGTGTTTGATATCTTAAGTCATTAAAAGCATGCACACTCTTTATCTCTTATTGGTTGATATGTCAAGAAACAAGAAACGAGGTAGAAGTTAATGCACCGCGCCTAAGTGTTTTGGGATTATTTGGTTTTTGTAAGATGACTTACACACCTAGATGCACCGCGCCTAAGTGTTTTGCGTAACATTTTATCAGTTAAATCTTTGGTCAAAATTTAGCACAAATTACAATGGTGAGGAATAAACCAGGACGGAGTAGTGGTTTAGAAGCCCAAATAAATGAGTGAGGTGCCTTATTGTTACTCTCCACTTTGACTAGTCTAGTGGGAAAAGCTGGGGAAGCCGCCAAAAGAACTGGCCCTATGAGTAGTAGCTAGGGATCGAGTGTGGGAGATGAACCGGAGAAAGTAAATGCAGAGAGATGAAATGCAAAAAAGATGGAGGGATGTGATGGTTGCTTGTCCATTTATTTTATCAGGCCATTTATTACTGGGAGTGGTTGGGTTTTGTGATATGACGGCTTTACTGCCGCGCCATGAGCGGGGTGAGAGGTGAGACTCCCGTGCAGCGCCGCCCTCTACACTTGTACTACATCGGTGGTGCTTTATTAGTCCCCCATTGAATTTGACTGAAGATTTAACTGACAAAATGTTAGTGCATGTCAACAAAAACTATATCGTTGGATTCGTATTTGAACATAGTTTTGAATGATATAATTTTAGGTGACATGCATCAGTATTTATGGTACAATATATAATGTTAGTTCAATTTTTGGTCGTACTAATCTATAGTAGTAAGGTGCCCGTGCGTTGCATCGAAGAGTGAAATGCATTGATCGGGGAGTTGTTTATTTTGACAAAGGATGTGGGGGTCATCTCATGTGTAACGGGTATCGATAGGTTTCTTCGTATATTATCTCATCTCTAGAGCTCACAAACATCCAGGTGAAATAGATAAAAAGGTATCTTTTGCAAACAAAAGCGTTCAACTGTTGAACCTGCATCCAAAACTTGTGAAGAAATAACACTTATTGTGCTTTGCAAGAAATGATCTTTAAGAATTAGTTTTTGAGTATCGATTGTTATACATGTTGGCTATAGATGACATGGCACTTTCTTATAGTCAACAGTTGGCTATACTATTAAGTAATATTAACCATGCCCTTATACACCTAGACGGAGGGATTAAATCAGGATGACTTGCAAGGAGGCAGAGGAGATGTAAGAAATGGTTCATCATAAGTCTTTCACCAGTACTGTAGTAAAAATTCATACATGGAAGATTCTAGAGTAAACCATAAACGGATACACTTTTATTCATGCGCGATACTCCAATAGAGCAAGATCATGCATGGAAGTCTCCACATGCTTAGACAGTGGATTACATTGAGAGAAGACTAATGATCAACATTTAACTTGATAATGCGTATTTTTTTAGAAGAACAGGGAGGCTCCTCCCCGGTTCCATTATCAAATGAAACCCAAAGTGTCTTACATCAGCTCACTAAGAGGAGCAGTTCAAAGGAAGGACTGCAGTGAAAGCCACTCAAGTTTAACGACAAGCTTACAGAATCAAAAGCGGCAAAGACACGGGACATAAGCGCCCACACACACACTACATGTTTTCTAAGTGCACTTGATAATGCGTATGTCCAGGTGAACCTCCTTGGAGTCCCCGTGTACCGAGTCAACGGGTAAAGGATGGAACCGATGCCATGGGTTTTCCAAGTCCACATTGGCGGGATAGTCCCAGCTCCTCCGATGAGGCCGGTGTCGCCGCCCACGTGACCGGGAGGGGTAGTAACATTGACCACGCACCCGTACATCTGCCTCGTGTCAGTGTCAGCGTCAGCGGCGACGCCCTTGACGCACATTACAGAGACGGGGTGCCGGCCTGCGCGGGCCTCGCCGGTGCCCATGATCAAGAGGAAGACGTTGCCATCCTCCTCCGAGACTAGTAGGCGGCGGTGATCCTCCAGCGACTCCGGCATGGTGAACCGGTAGCACGTGTCATACTTGATGTTCTTCGGCATGGGCCAGCAGTGACCGCTACATGCATCCATGAGGTGATGCACCATGTCCGCCGACGAGCCACAAAACGGCATCGGGCACTCATAGCAGTGGACGAAGGGCTCCTTGGAGGCATCAACCAGGCCGTCCATGAAACGGGAGTGGCTGTAGAGGACGTTGCGCCAGTTGAATATATGAGCAAGTTACTACGAGATTTAATCCGAATAAGCACAAAATAAATCATGACGGCTATAACAGAGATGAAACTAATCATGTGGACTAGCATAGTAGTAGGATACAGAGTAGAAACATGAATTCTACCACGATTTCAAATAGGAAGGACAGAAACACATACGGTGCAATGGGAGCAGCACCATTGGCGTTGAGGTTGTCGCCCATGTCATTGAGGAAGAGGTTGCTGAGGTCGGGGAAGAAGTCGTCGTCGGTGAAGTCGTGGCTGCCAGCAGTCGCGAGAGTGCGCTCCCCAGATTTCAACAGCGCCCGCCGAATGGAGAGCAAGAGGGAATGGTTGTAGGGGACGTGGCGGCCGCCGAATGGAGCACAGGAGTAGCACACGAAGTAGTAGATGGTGTCCTTACTAGTACTCCCTAGTCTCTATCTATCTATATCTATATATATCTACTCTTAAAGAAAACCGAGTTGGTGATGATGGTATGCCTTCCATCTTGTAATATAGACCGTCCGATCTATATCTGACGGATAGAAAGCCAACTATGACAATTTTACAAAAGATACCCGCACCTCTCTCCACATTTATAGATAAGACCTTACCTCGTGCTCCTCACTATGTCTCTATCTCTACTAATTTTTTTTATAAAAAATCGAATAGTGATGTGCCGTCCGCTGCATGCCCGGCTGAACACGCCTCCTCGCCTCCATCATCACCAACTGAGTCTTTTATAGGAGTAGGAGTAGATAAAAAACCGAGTTGGTGATGATGGTGTGCCGTGCAATGCACGGGCATCTTGCTATTTTTTTGCATATAAGTCCAAACACCACGTAGACACGGTCTTTGAGCACGGTTCGTAGTCGTTCCACGATCGGGCATCGAAGTTTGTAACTATTTTAGATTAGAATATACTACTCCTCCGGTGCTAGTAGTAGAGCAGAGTCCTACTCTACTACTCTACTCTAGCAAGCTAGGGCATAGTACTGTAGTAGGTACTGTAGGGAGTACCAGTACTGTGATCACTCAAGCAAGTTGTCTCGCATCGATATGACCCTACGCTGCTAGTATGTGTCTCGTAAGTCAAGCGGCGTGTTGTAGTCATCATCACCTGTCCACTTCCCGCAGCACATATTCGCTTCTCCATCTTCGTCCGCACATAATCTCGTCCAAGCTTCCATCCCCGCTAAGGCGCCTCCCCCCCTCGTCCGAAACCCAAGCACTAACAATGGCAGAACCGAGCAGCGTCCGTCGAAAGAGTGGCTGGAATTCGCTCCCCACAGAGGTAATCAAGCTCATTGTTTCGCGTGTGGACAATCTCAGTACCATGCCGCTCGCCGTGTGCTCGTCGGGGCTGTACCGTTTACTCAAAGCCCTCAGGCCGGAGCTTTTTAAGCTAGCTCCTTGCTTGCTGATGCCGCCTGATCTTCAGAAACGGCATGTCACGCAGCATAACAATCGTAGGGTGGCGAGCATCAACCCCCTTCACTGCGATCCGATCCCCGTCAGCCTCAGCTACATTAACGGTATGTACTGGGTCGGCATGAACACGTCTTGGATGGTGCTCGTCGATGGTCGCGACAGTTGGATGCTCGTGGAGGTCTACACCCGGCGATTGATCCCCCTTCCTTCGATTAACACTGCACTGCTTTGGCACCGCGGCCCAGAATACTCGGAATCTTACAGTAGCCAACATGATACCAAGTTTGATTTGCTCAAGGTTGTAATCTACCAAGTGCCCACAAGATCTGCGAATTATAAAGATTTCAGACTAATTGCATTCTTCAACCGCGGTCTCGCCTATCTGATAGGTCACTGCGGTAAGTAGATAAATCTGCACGTCCATTGTGGGATCATACATCCTCCATGGTTCTCTGATGCCATTGAACACAAGGGCTTCATTTACGCTGTCGACTCCTTCTATGGCTGGACGTATTGCTGGACTACTCCAGTCATCGCTACAAACGGCTGTTACAGCAGTATGTTACTTTCCTATGATATCACGATGGCTTGCTTATATTACTGTCAACATTTACTAAAAAATAATTCATGCTCATAACATGCTGTTCTTAAGATTGACTAAATCAAGAGCCCTTTTTTATTTGACTCCAACTTGATATGATGTTGTAGGCCGCTTGGTGTCCCTACCCTTCCTAATCCCAGAACCTTTCAAAGAAAAGCGGCATGGCAGTTGCAGGTGGTTCCTGGCTCGATCAAACGATAGCGAAAGATTGATGATCGTTCGCACGTACCGAACGTGTTGTTTCGCAGAATACAATCACAGTCACTTCAAGGTCTTTGAGTAGGATCCCAGCTTCTCTGGGCCTTCAGGAATTTTTGACTGGAGGCTGGTAAGTAGCCTTGGTACACGCTCTCTGTTTGTCGGACTGAATTATCCGATTAACTAGGAGATAACCGACGGCAAGGATCATGATGGCAGCGTGATTTCGTTCATCAGGCAAAACTGTGTGTACACAGCGTACCATGCGTCTCTGCATGCACCATACCCTGATATGTGCCGCCACGCTCTGCAGCCCAAAGTAGGAGCGAGGGTCGCAAGTATCAGACTTCGACCTGCTGGCTGGAGTTTCCCCCGTCAGGCACCCATCTGGTTCAAGCCGTCAGCCAATCTCCACAGCTTAATAAAAAGTAACGTCTAACTGAGCCAGTTAGTTAGATACGTACACTTGGTGTAGTAGGATCTTTATTTAGTTTGATGCATACACTTGTTCTTTTTTGGTAGCACTTTTGTAATGATGGTTGATGTTTGGTTTGGAAGAGAGAGCTGCATCTTCACTCTTCTGGCCTGCTTACTGCTTCTGTTGCACCCCCAGCCCTGGTTGCTGTTGCTGCTGTTCTCAATGTACAATCAGTAGTATATTTCGTCTGTTGGTTGAATAAATGTCTTGTTAGAACGACAAACACAATGTTTTGGAAGTCGTTGCATGGTTCGATCCTTTAGTGCCCCGTACCGTACGTTGCTCATACTGTTTTTTGTACGGAACACATTTTCCACTTGTTGATAACATGCAGCCCACTGATGAAGGCCCAATAGAGAAGCCCATAATTAACTGGAAGGGAGGCTCTCACATGAATCCGGCCCAGGTACATGCTCATGGTCTCCTAAACATAAATAAGTAAATAAACAAATAAAGCTAAATGCTCATGCACCAGTTCTTTGGGAAAATAGGTAGCCCAGTATTTCTTTTTGAAGAATACCCAAGCTAGGCCTATTTGTTTTCTCCGAATTATTGGGCTGCAAATCTTTCAAGACGAGCAAATGGGATATTAGTTTTTTTTTGAATTTTGTTCTTCACTGATATCTTATACGTATTTCATTGGATTTAACATGACATAGTACTAATTTATTTTTAAATTTGTTTTAGTATGGCTATTAATTTTTGGATTAAGAATATTTCATTCCCAGCAAAAATTTCCCACATATTTAGTTAATTTTTTGACCCTGGTACTGACCAGAAAATGGTCGGCAATTCTAAAAATGGAAAACGGGCTGCAATAAATTCCATATGAATTAGAAAATGAGTAAAAATTAAAAAAATAATAGCAAATGGGCTGTACATGCCACAGATTTCGAGGCTGACTTGTTTACGCAAGGCTTTGTCAGTGAACACACGATTCTAGCCGCCGTGCTTCTTCAATCTCTGATCTTCCTGCTCCAGCCGCCTAAATTAGCGCCGGCGGGACTGCCTGCTCCCTCCTCTTGTGGCCCGCTGTGATGCCGCGCAGGCTTCCCCGGCCCACCCTACTCCCTCCGCTGGCCTGGCCACACGCAATCAACTGCCTCCTTATTACGCGAAAAAAAATGATTCCTCCCACTGACATCTGGGGTGCACCGGTTGGGAGGCTGACCTGTGGGCCTACTACATTGACGCGTACACAGGGATTGTCAACTTAGTCAACAAACGATTCTAGCAGCAGTAACCATTGGATTTGAATCGAACGGTCCTGCTGCTTCTTCAATCGCTGCTCTTCTTGCACCAGCCGCCCAAACCAGCGCCGGGGAGACAGCCTGCTCCTGCCTCCAGTGGCCGGTTGTGCTGCCATTGAGGCCTCATCACCCCCTACTACTCCCACCGCTAGCCAGGCCCTGCGGCGACGGCAGCCTCACACCACAGCCGAACCAGTGAACCCTCGTACTCCTCTCCGCGTGGGCATCCACTGCCGCGTCTTCCCTGGCTCCATGCCGTCCCCTTCCTAGGCCTCGCCATCGTCCACCGCCTTGATGCTCTCGGCGCGGCGTGGTCAACGTGGTCAACGACATTCCATCGGAAGAGTACTGTACGTGGAGAGGCTGACAGCTGGGTCCATGGCCACAGCCCAGTTTTTTTGTGATTTGCCAAGTAAGTCGCTTTGTCAGGCCTGTTGGGCTGCAAATCTTTCAAGGCGAGGAGAGCTTTCATTCGGCTGGCCGAGAAAATGGCCCATCAGTAATGAGAAATGGGTTGTACATTTTTTAAACACATCAAACCGGCAATTAGTTTTAAATATCTTTTTTTCATTTCAAGATTTTAAATTACATTAATTTTTATGCGTGGAGAATTTGTTGGATTTTATATTGATATACATCTATTTTTAAAATCAGTTTGAATGTGAGTCGAAATTTCGGGATTAAAAACAGTTCGGACCGCACCGAAATATGCAAAATTTCGTATAAGTTTTTAACCGTGGCCACAATATGGGCTGTAATGCTAACAAAAAGAATATGGGCTCCAAAAAAACCTTAAGAATTAGCAAATGGGCTGTAAATTATTAAAAATAATGGCAGATGGGTTGTATGCTGTTTTCCACGGATTTGAGGCTTTCCTAAAAAAAAGTTGACGCACAAGCAGTGACTGTTGGATGGCCATCCAACGGCCGTCGTGCTTCTTCAATCTCTGCTCTTCCTGCTCCAGCCGCTCAAACAAGCGCCGGCAGGACTGCCTGCTCCCTCCTCCCCGCGGCCAGCTCTGATAGCTCGGACCCACCAGCTATATCTTCATACGCAAGGAAGTGCCTCCTTATTACGCACAAAAAAATGAATACTCCCCTGTTAGCTAGGACCCAGTATAGTGGCAGGCTGACTTGTGGGCCTACTAAGTTGACGGGGACGGAGGGCTTTGTCAACTTAGTCAATATGCACAATTCTAGCTCCAGTGACCATACGATGTCCATCCAACGGCCGTAGTGCTTCTTCAACCTCTGTTCTTCTTGCTCCAGCCGCCCAAACCAGCACCGGTCGTGCCTCGTGCTCCTGCCTCCCGTGGCCGGCTACGATGCGGCGGAGGCCTCACCGCCCCCTACTACTCCCATGGCTTGCCAGGCCATCCCTCTACTCACCCACACCCCCTGTTATTCTGCGGCGACGGCGGCCTCACACCGCAGTGAACCAGTGAACCCTCGTACTCCTCTACGTGTGGGCATCCACTGCCGCGTCTTCCCCGGCTCCGCATCGTACCCTTCCTAGGCCTCGCCGTCGTCCACCGCCCTGGTGCTCTCAGCACGCGTGGTCAACGTGGTCAAGGAATGGCTACCATCGGACGTGGACTGTACGTGGAGAGGCTGGCAGCTGGGTCCAGGGCCGCAGCAAGGAAGTGCCTCCTTATTACGCGCAAAATAATTATTCCTCCACCTGACAGCGGGGACCCACCGGACGGGCCACCATATTTCGCGAAAAAAAACGTTTCCCCCCTAACTGCTGGGACCCACCAGCTACACCTTCGCACACAAGGAAGTGCGTCCGGGCAAAAAAAACAAAATGATTCGCCCCCCCTGACTGCTGGGACCCACCAGCAACATCTTCGCACGCAAGGAAGTGCGTCCAGGCAAAAACAAAGATTCGCCCCCCTGACTGCTGGGACCCACCAGTTACATCTTCGCACGCAAGGAAGCATGTACACGTACGTACAGCGGCCAGGGTGCAAGAAACAAAATACGGCCACATATGTGTACATACGGGCGGGGTCTCGAACGCCTACTCGCGCATACGTATGGCGAGGGCTCGTGTACATGGCTGGGTAGGAACGGAGAAACATCGTCATCGTCGTGTTCATGGGGAGGCAACGGAATGCGTCGTGTTCATGGGGAGGCAACGGAATGCGTCGTGTTCATCAGGAGGCAACGAAACGCGTGGGAGCCAACCGGTTGGGTCGGAACGGAATGCCTGGTCGTGTTCATCAGGAGGGCTTGGACGGAACAGGCGATGGAAATGAGGCCTGGCGTACTGCAAAATGGAGGAAACGGACCTCCTACGGTCAAAACGGGGGTCATGTTGATCGGGAGGGGTGTGGCATACTGCAAAACGGACGAAACGGACCTCCTACGGTCGAAACGGGGGTCCTGTTGATCGGGAGGGGTGTGGCGTACCGCAAAACGGACGAAACGGACTTGTGTTGGAGTGCTACCGTCGAAACGGGGGTCCTGTTCATCGGGAGGGGTGCGGCGTACCGCAAAACGGGACTCCACGGGATACTGTTCATCTCCACAGTCGACCTCCTCCAGCCTCCACGGGCAACCGTCGACCTCCTCCAACCTCCACGGGCTCCTGTTCATCCAGCCTCCACCGCGTGCTACTCCACCGGCTACTGTTCAACCACCCCTCCACGGGCACCCCTCCACTGTCTACTGTTCAT
>NC_041381.1:200692517-200710080 GCF_002162155.2 Triticum dicoccoides
CACACCACAGGTTCCTGTTCATCCAGAGGCAACGCCACCACTCACTATTCATCCAACCCCCCCCCCCCTGCAACACTCACTGTTCATCCCAGAGGCAGCATCGATCGGCTTCAGTTAGCAGCAGTAGAGAAGGAATCGCTCCATCGGGTTTAGTTAACAGCCATCAATCGATTGCTCGGGTTCAGTAACGCGTAGCCTGCAGTGCAAACGCTCGGGTTCAGTTAGAGCCAACGCCTCGCTCGGGTTCAGTTAGAGCCAACGCCTCACACGTGTACGAGAGAAACGCGCATCGCTCGGCCCCCGACCTCCCACCGTAACCGGCAACTCCCCGAAATTTTCCTCCCCCTCGCTTCTACCATGGTTTTTTCTGTCAAGGACGGCCCAAAGAATGTCATGCAGCTGCGTCTCCGGCCTGCCCAGGACGAAAAGCCCATTTTCTGTCATGATTTTTTGTCATAGAAGTAGGAGCCCACCACATCTATGATGATGCCGGGTTTTGTCACAATTATCGTCATAGAAGTGTCATATGTATGACAGAAAAAAATTCATTCGGCCCAAAATGTCACGGATGTGCCTTTTTTTGTAGTCATAGTTCTCGAACCCGTAGGGTCCGCACGCTTAACGTTTGATGGCGATATTATATTATATGAGTTATGTGATTTGGTGACCGTATATTGTTCGGAGTTCCGGATGAGATCACAGACATGACGAGGGGTCTCGAAATGATCAAGAGGTAAATATTGATATATAGGACGATAGTATCCGGACACCGGAAGTGTTCTGGAGGGTACCGGGTACACATCGGGTCATCGGAAGGGGTTCCGGGCAACCCCGACAAAAGATATGGGCCTAATGGTCCAAGAGGGGAAACACACCAGCCACCAAGGACTAGTGTGCCCCCCATATGGGCCGAACCAGAGGAGAAGGAAAGAGGGGAAGGGAGAAGGAAAGGGGGGATTCGGCCTCCCCCTTCCTCCCCTCCTCCCTCCTCTTTCCTTCCCCCTCCGGCAAATAAGGCAGGCATCGGCCATGGGGAGACCCCAAGTAGGATACGGCCTACTTGGGCGCCTCCTGGCTGCCTCCCCTCTCCCTTCCACCCATATATATGTGGAGGGTGCGCCCCTAGCACACCCAGACAATTGTTAGCCATGTGCGGTGCCCCCTCCACCGTTTACTCCCACGGTCATATCTTCGTAGTGCTTAGGCGAAGCCCTGCACAGATCACTTCACCATCACCATCACCACACCATCGTGTTGACGGAACTCATCTCGACAACTTGCTGGATCAAGAAGGCGAGGGATGTCACCGAGCTGAACGTGTGTAGAACATGGAGGTGCCGTGCGTTTGGTACTTGATCGGTTGAAGCGCAAGGAAGTTCGACTACATCAACCGCATTGAGAAACACTTCCCCTTATGGTCTACGAGGGTATGCAGACACACTCTCCCCCTCGTTTCTATACATCTCCTAGATAGATCTTGCGTGAGCGTAGGAATTTTTTTGAAATTGCATGCTACGTTCCCCAACAAATCGAACAATGGTAGAAGGAAGGGTGAAGGCAAATGGAGGGAGGAAGAGCATGCGACAGCAGTTCCAAATCAAGAGGGAAAGGCAAAGAGGTGGTAAACGGTTGCCACGATAAAGGAAGAGGCGCCCCGGCCTACATCGACGTCTATCCGGAAATTGTACAAAAGGACTCGTCATCGTCTCACTGACATGTTAGAACGGGACCGCATGTCAATGAAACATGGTGTGCTATTTCTCGTTGAAAATGCGATCTCGCCGCGTTGTGGCCCGAGGTGCCGCATTATTTCTCGACTTTATTTTTTAATGGCATGTCGTTCAGTTTTGAAGCACGACTAACTAGTACTGTATGCAGAGAAAATACAACCTACTCTACCACTACTCCACCTCTAGTACTAGTATCAAAAAAGATATATAGGCTGGAGCTTCAGTGCTTGCATGATAAGGGCTGCCCACTTGCTTCTCACACTATCACCCTCTCTCTAGAACTAAAAAAGATGGTGGTGCCCCTCTCTCTCCCTCCTCATCGGTGGTCACAGATCCGTCGAGGAAGAAAAGGACATGTAGCATTGACGCACGCGTCGTTGGCGGGCGAGGTCACGCTTTGATGACAAGGCCGTCCTCTCAGACCTAGCGCCTGCGCGGGATGGCCTCCGTCCCCAAGCTCGTTGTCGTAGTGTGTGCAGAGGATGATGACCACGAGTGAAGTCACTTCCCGCCGACCCTCAGGTATGCCACCTCTTTTCGAACCATACCCTTGTTCTATTGCCCCATCAGCCACGTTCTTGTATGTGGATCTTTTTCCACTCCACCGTCTCCCCAATTTGCTATCCTATGGTCTTCTGGTCACACAGACGAAAACCTTAATTTGCACTATTAAAGGAAACCCTACTTCATGCAGATTAATCCATGTCTGGGTTGAATAAGGAAAGGAAGGGAGAAAGTATTGTCGAAGAGACTAGGTATCGAACCCGCATCTAGGTTGAAAAGGGGAAAATCAGTAGCTAAGGAACGAGTCTCATGTCTTGGTTGACAAAGGGTGAAAAAGATTAGAAAGGCATGAGAACGCAATAGAGAATGACCAGGTCGATCGGTTTGTTGTCCTCACATAGGAAAAAGGTGGCTAAAGAGAACAAAAATGGGACGTAATCCACATATATTGTCTGGATAGTTGTTGCTCTGGGCAACCATACCTCCCTCACCACTCTATGCGTCCGTGGAGGTACATCGTATTGGTGCACTCAATGTCCGAATGGGCCTCCCATGCTCTTATTGCCACTTTTTTGCTATTAATATAATGCCAGTGGTAAAGTCAAGCAATGTTACTGCTAAAGTGATGCCACATTTAACTAATGCCGCACGTAGTCTAATGCCACCAATAATTTAAGCAATGCCATTTAATGCCACTGGATTATTTCAGGGTTAGTCGTTGATTGTGGATGTATTAAAGATTTTTCAGCTAAGGCATTCTAATGTTTTTGCACAACCAGTATACCAATGATGAAACTTGTTACTATCTTTAGATTTTTGCATTGTTAATGCTTATAGATTAGATACCTCACTTTCATGAGATAAGTCAATTTTTTGTACAGTGTCACCAAAATGCCAAGGCGTTGATGTCATTTCATTTTTATACGGTCATTAGTTAATAATGCTAGTTACCTTCAGACTTTTGTATTTGGTTTAATGTTGTTGCACATCTAGTATACAAATGCTGAAACTTGTTACCTTTACATTTTGTATTGTTAATGCTTATAGAAATCTTCCAGTGCTAGCTTATGGAAATCTGTTCAGTAAAACCATTGTACTGTACTCCATAATAAAAAAACTACTCTATTGTTGCACTTGAATATTTGTACTATTCGAATGGTGTTGCAATAGCATATGGACATATATAAAGTGTGTCAAGCTTTCCCAAATATGTGCTCAAGAAAACTACTACCTGTTTTTCTAAATGCTAGACGTTTGGGTACTTTAAATTGAACTGTGAAAATGTCTTATATTAAGGATAGAGGGTGTAGAGTTCAGTCAAATTATGTCGGTAAAGCTAGTCACACCTTTGTTGAAATTAATGCTCATTATGTTATCGAAGGAGGTTTGTATGTTTGTCTCTAATGCCTGTCAATTACTTACCAGACATCATGATGTAATCGTAAATCATTTCTTTTTGTACAGTGTCACTGAATTTTCAAGGCGGTGATGGCATTTTATTTTAGTTGAACTGCACAAAATATGTTTAAAAGAAGATGAAAGGTCAGGAATGGTTCATTTTTTAAGAAAATACTATGTATGCTTTCCTGACATCAGCTGGTGTTGCCTTATTTATTCCTTCAAATAGGTGGTTAGAAACTATCTTGCTACCTTTTCCCATTAAGAAATTAGAATTCTTACATTTGTGAGCCTATGCTTCAACTAGTGCCACTTTTATAGTAATCGTGCTTTCAATATCTGTGTAAACAGGGATGCTCGGTTTTAGTGGAACTGCACAAGAATTCCAAATGGTTCAACATTAGGAGCATGTTTTCTTCCAAACCGCTATATCCAATTATTGGCACTATGAGTTGTTCATTACGAAGGTACATTGTTTGCTACTATCTTTCTACTCTTTTTGTATTGTCATTAGATAGTAATATTAATGGTTTGCATGTGAATTTATTGGCAGGGTGGACCTACATTGGAGGTGCAGGACATGATTCAATGATTGGATGCTCAATTTCGGTTGTATCGATTTCACCTCTTCCATCACTGCGAACATGGATATCCTTGGTCTAATGAAGAATAGCACTATATTTCTACTCTGTACCATCAAATCAATTCAGTACGAAATTGTCCAGGGCAAAACATGACATTATCAAATTGTCTAGTGCAAAACATGACAGATGCTAAGCGGAAGAGACGTGTTTAAACCGAAAATTCAAGGTGGGGTATATGTTTACTAGCTGCTTGATATTTGTGCAGACAGATGTCTGCCCGTTGCTATTTGGCCAACAAACAAAGTGACCGCAATTTTGGTGGAACTGCACAAGAGAATAGTATAGTCACTTCATGTGATGCCATTTGAAAATAGACACGGAAAGATTGGATAGTCACTTCATGGACTGCACAAAAGTAGTACTCTACTATTTATTGGCCAACACTAGGTGCTACATTCCTTTGGTCTGATTATACAATGGGCATCATTTTGCCTAAGTTAAAGTTTGTATTCCGAAAATAGTCTCGCCGTGTGATCGAGAGAAGACCAAATCATATTGTAGTGGATGTTCCTCCATCATGCGTGGTTCATTCTCATGGTTCCAGCTATTGGTGAAACCACTTATGTTTGCAAGAGGAATTGTAGACTTCACAAACAAATTTTTCTTTCACTCTGTACTGAATGTTGTCCTAGAGAAGCATCCATGTTAGTAGGAAGAACATATGTTTTTTCTAGATCTTTGATTTTGGAGCTACATATTTGTATATGATCTATGAATCATTTAGATGCATTAACATGTTGATCTTATGTATGGGAAGCGTACTAGTTGGTTCTGAATTTGGGCTACTAATGTGAACTTATTACAATGCCAGGCATGTGAGTCTCGTGTGAACATTTCGGATGGATCATCTCTTACTACTATGCACAACATGATCCTTATTTCTCTGTTCTCAGTGTTTACAAGTTACTAGCAGTTCCTTATTTATGTTCGCTCAATGTTTACAAGTTATTGATCGATCACTAGCTAGCCTACTAATACGCTCCTGACAGTTTTAGTTGCGATGCAAGATCCGAAGGTGGCAATTTTTTGAATAAAAATGCCTACCTCTGAAGAAACTGACATGTTGTTCTGAAGAAAATGACATGCAACGCAAATGCCTTATCTCTCTGTGAATGTTCATCAGCTATTGTGATCCTACACATACACTATCCGACACCGACTTGATCCTACGCAAATAACCAGCAGATCACGCACGTACCTCATCTAGATGAATCGAGCGCACTCGTTTGACCGTCATGCCGACGTGCGACCCAGCATGGACGGGGCGCACCACTGACGGGACGTTTCAGTTTTTCTAGTTTTCCACGGCATGCTGGCACTTTAAGCCATGCCTGCTTATGCATTGAATTTCGATGATCGTGACGACCATCGTGTTTCTCGTGACACGCTGGTTCACCTACCTTCTGCCTATAATTATTGGTCACCGGCGTACTCCGGTGGCACCATCACTCAACTCGCCCTATCCTCATAAGCCCCCACCAGCCCGACGTCGCTCGCCACTTGCCCTCACTCTCGCCACGTCCGTCATGCCTCCGCCCGTCCGCAATAGGCGACGCCGGAGGCGGTCACCGCCGGAACTAGTGTTCGGTTTTTCACCGGAAGGCAGACGGAGGGAGGGAGGAGGCAATGCGGAGTATGAGGACTTGTTGGAGCGTGACCGCCTGGTGGAGGAACAGCGTATCGCTGATTTGCGCCGCTTGCGGGGCATGGAGTAGTAGTGCACCGACGCTCTGAGTCGCGAGCAAAGCGCCCGCAACTGGGCCAACTACGTGGAGGCCGACGCCTGGCAAATAGCCCTGGAGGCTGTCGGGCATGGACGCGTTTGCAACAATGAATTTTACTACCAGCTCGTCAAGTGGGTTTCCTGCTTAGAAGCTGAAGCTTCGATGGACCACGTCGGCATGGAAAGGGCCAACACGCGTGAGCAACGCGCCCTATCGGACCTCTAACAAGTCCGAGGCGAGGAGAAGGACATCGGTGTTGGCGTTTAGCGTGTACCGCAGATGGCGGCCGGCATCATCTAGTTAGTTAAGAGTAAGTTAGTACTTGTACACTGCTAGAGTATTAGTGGGAGTAGATAGTTAACTTGGCTATGATGGTTGTCAACATAGAAGTTCAGTACTCCATATCTGGATCAGACCTGCTACATTGCTCTAAATGCTGAACTTTCCGTGTGAACGTATGGAATGGGCTATTATTTTTTAAATGGGTTGTATTTGTCTGTCACGGGTTTAGAGGCTGACTTGTGGGCCTACTAGGTTGAAGTGTACACAATCAAGAGATGATTGTACGTGGAGAGGATACAGCAGGGACCCACCAGGGTCATGGCAGTACACAAGCAAGTGCCTCTTTATTTCAAGCCAAAAAATGGTTCCTCATAATGAATTTCTGGCATCTAGGTCCCATGCCATTGTCAACGTAGTCAATAAACAAGAGAATTGCATAACGAGAGACTGGCACAAGGGACCCAACAGCTTGCCCAGTTACTTTAGTTTTTGAGACGGAAGCAGGGTGTCAGCTGGGCTGTGCGGGGTACTCTGGCATGTCTAGCCAACCTTTTTCTTTTATGTTTACCACAAGACCAGCCCAGTAATTCTTTTTCTTTCTGAAAATGGCTACCCCAATTTTTTTTTCTTTTGCAGAATACCCAACCGAGGCCTACTTGCTTTGTTAGCCCTGCTGGGCTGCAAATCTTTCAAGAAGAGGATAGCTTCATTCGGCTTGCCCAGAAAATGGGCTATAAGTAATGAGAAATGGATTGTACATTTTTAAAACACATCAAATCGGCAATTAGTTTCAAATTTATTTATTTTTCATTTTGAGATTTTGAATGCCATTGATTTCTATGGGTGGAGAATTATTTGGATTTTATATTGATATAAATTTATTTTTCAAATTAGTTTGAATGTGACTCGAAATTTCAGGATTAAAAACAGTTTGGACCACACCGAAATACGCAAAATTTTGTAGAGTTTTTTAACCGTGGCCACAATATGGGATGTAGTGCTATCAAAAAGAATATGGGCTTCGGAAAAACTTAAGAATTAATAAATGGGCTGTAAATTATTAGAAATAATGGTAGACAGGCTGTATGCTGTTTTCCATAGATTTGAAGCTGACTTGTGCGCCTACTATAGGTTAACGCGTATGCTTTCCTAAAAAAAGGTTGATGCGCACCCAACGTTGTGTCAGTTTAGTCAACACACAAGAGCAGTGACTGTTGGATGTCCATCCAACGGCCGTCGTGCTTCTTCAATCTCTGCTCTTCCTCCTCCAGCCGCTCAGAGAAGCGCCGGTGGGACGGCTTGCTCCCTTCTCCCGCGGCCGGTTGTGCTATCACGCAGGCCTCACCGCCCCACAGTACTCCCATCGCTAGTCTAGCCATCCCTCTACTCACCCAGACCTCATGTTATTCTCTAGCGACGGCAGCCTCACACTACAGCCGAAGCAGTAAACCCTCGTACACCCCTCCGCGTGGGAAGCAACCGCCGAGTCTTCCCCGGCTCTTGGTCATTCCCTTCCTAGGCCTCGCCGTCGTCCCCGCCTTAGTGCTCTCGACGCGGCCTGCTCAACATGTTCAAGGAACGACATCCATCAGAAAAGGACTGTACGTGGAGAGGCTGACAGCTGGGTCCACGGTCGGAGCAAGGAAGTGCCTCCTTATTACGCATAAAATAATGATTCCTCCACCTGACAATGGGGACCCAATGGAAGGGCCTCTATATTTCGCGAACAAAACATCCCCCCCCCGTGCTGACTGCTCGGACCCACCAGCTATATCTCTTCGCACGCAAGTGCCTCCTTATTATGCACAAAAAAATGAAGACCCCCGCTGCTAGGTGTGACCCACCATATTTGGAGGCTCACTTATGGGCCTACTAAGTTGACACGGATGTAGGGCTTTGTCAACTTAGTGACTATAAACGATTCTAGCTGCAGCGACCGTACGATGTCCATCCAACGTCTATCGTGCTTCTTCAACCTCTGGTCTTCTTGCTCCAGCCGCCCAAACCATTATGGGCCGTGCCGCCTGCTCCTTCCTCCCGTGGCCAGCTGTGCTGCTGCGCAGGCCTCATCGCCCCCTCCTACTCTAACCGCTGGCTAGGCCATCCCTCTAGTCACCCACGACCCCTGTTATTCTGCGGCGACGGCAGCCTCACACCGCAGCCGAACCAGTCAACCCTCGTACTCCTCTCGGCGTGGGCATCCATTGCCGCGTCTTCCCTGGCTCTGTGTCGTCCCTTTCCTAGGCCACGCCATCATCCATGTCCATCGCTTTGGTGCTCTTAGCGCGGCGTGGTCATCATGGTGAAGGAACGACCTCCATCAGAGAGGACTGTATGTGAAGAGGCTGACAGCTGGGTCCACGGCTGCAGCAAGGGAGTGCCTCCTATTACGCGTAAAATTATTATTCCTCCACCTGACATCAGGGACCCACCTGAAAGGGACTCTGCATTTTGCGAAAAAACGTTTCCCTCCTAACAGCTAGGACCTACTAGCTATATCTTCGCACGCAAGGAAGTGTGTCCATACTACAGGAAAAAAGATTCTTCCCCCTGACAGCTGGGACCCACAGCTATATCTTTGCATGCAAGGAACAGCTGGGACCCATCCGGTCGAAGTGTACGCAACATTGTCTGTCTGGTCGCGAACGTGTACGTACATACTGGTCGATCAGTCTCTCTGCAGCATTGAACTGTGGTCGAGTAAGGAGCAACACGTGTCATAGTAGAGGCGCGGACGTAGAATGTCACGCAGTCCCATTTATAACGTGCACACATACGTACAACCATGCTACAAGAAAGTAAATATGGCTATGTACATACATACGGGCATGGTCTCGAATGCGTACAGCAATGTCATCCTGTTCATCGGCAACCAACCTGCTGGGTCGGAACGGAGGATACAGCGTCGTGTTCATCAGGAGGCAATCGACTGGGTCGGAATACGTCATGTTCATCGGGAGCCAACCGGATTGGACGGAACAGCCGAAATGAGGTATGGTGTACCGCAGAAAGGAGGAAACTGGACTTCTGTTCGACCACGTACGGTCAATACGGGGTCATGTTCATCGGGAAGGGCCTGGCGCACCACAAAACGGAGGAAACAAACTTTTGTTCAAGTCCCTACGGTCAAAACGGGGTCCTGTTGATCGGGAGGGGTGTGGCGTACCGCAAAACGGAGGAAACAGACTTGTGTTGGAGCGCCTACGGTGAAACGGTATCCTGTTCATCCACCGTCTACTGCCTCGCTCTAGCCTCCACGTGCTACTGTTCATCCACCGCCGACCTCCTCCAGCCTCCACGGGCTACTGTTCATCGAGTCTCCACCGGCTACTATTCATAGAGCCTCCATGGGGTCCTGTTCATCCACCCCCAACTGGCTGGGGTGTGGTGACCTTCTCGGGGTCCTGTTCATCCAGCGGCAATGGCCTACTACCACGGGGTCCTGTTCATCCAACCCCCACTGGGAATTGTTCATCCACAACCAACCAACTGGCTCGACTCATTCTACGTACCGCACGCACGGTAGCAACGGTCATTGCTCATCGAGAGACAACCCAACACCGGCTGGCTACGTCTCGCGCGAGGGCTCGATCGGCTTCAGTAAGCAGTAGTAGTGATCGATCGCTCGGTTCAGTTAGCAGCGGCAGCGAAGGAATCGCTCGGGTTCAGTCAGCAGCAAATGAATCACTCGGGTTCAGTTAACAGCCAAGGGATCGATCGCTCGGGTTCAGTAACGTGTGATCACTCGGGTTCGTTTAGCCAATGCCTCGCACACATGCACGTACATGAGAGAAACACGCAAACCACAGTGCACCGCTCGCCCCCGACCATCCACCGTAATCGGCAACTCCCTAATATTTTCCTCGCCCTCGCTTCTACCACGATTTTTTCCGTCACGAGCGGCCCAAAGAATGTCATGCGGCTGCGTCTCCGCCCGACCAGGACGAAAAGCCAATTTTCTGTCATGCTCTTTTGCCATAGAAATAGGAGGCTACCACATCTATGATGATACATGTTTTTGTCACAATTATCGTCATAGAAGTGTCATAAGCATGACAGGAAAAAATTTGTTCGGCCCAAAATGTCACGGATGTGTCTTTTTTTGTAGTGGCATGGGCTTGAAAACTGTAGAAAACTTGTTCGACAATTATGTTTGAGAAGATAAATCCAGGTAAAACGGCTAAAGTCATCAACGAAGCTAACATAAAATTTAAAACCTCCGGAGGAGGTGAGGGCAGGCCCCCACACATAGGTATGAATAAGCTCAAGTGGTTGCGAAGAAACACGGTAAGAATTATTGTAAGGTAATTGATGACTTTTAGCGCGTTGACAAGCATCACAAACAAAAGTATCATGACTCTACGAATAAGGAAGTTTATTTGTCCGAACGACAGACTCAACTACATTATTTGAAGGATGACCCAAGCGATGATACCACTAACTCGATGAAGACCTAACTACGGAAAACGCTCGATGTGAAGATGATGATGATGGTCGTCCATACCGAATGGGGTAGAGACCATGTCGACTTCTACCGTGAAGAAGGACACTCCTCATGATTATGTCCTTCACAAAAAAGAAATCTTTGTGAAATTCCACAAACACTCGGTTATCCAAAACAAGAAACAAAAAGAAGGTGTTTGTGAATTTCAGGAACATGCAAGACATTATTAAGATGGATGGTATCACGTGAGCCAGCTAGTTTAGTATAACCAATGTGAGAAATTTCCAAACCTGCACCATTTGCGACTTGAACTTGATCCTTCCCACCGTAGCGCTCCTGCATCGTCAAACGGTCCGGGTAGCTGGTGAGGTGGTCGGTGACACAAGTATCAAGGTACCAGTTGTTGTCACGCTGACCTTATGTCACCATGTTGCCGCTGCAATGCTCGTCCGACTAGTAGGTGTGATTGTAGCTATCGCGACAGTCGGTAGCGTAGTGCCCCTCCAGGCGGCATATCTGGCACCAAGGTGGGCGACGGTTTTGTCCACCACCGTTGCCGTTGTGGCATCCACCCTTGTTGCCACAATTGTCGTTGCCGCGGTTGCCGTCGTTGCCATAGTGTCTGCCATTGCCACCATTGTGGCTACCGTTCCTACTCCCATGGCTGTTGTTGCTAATGCGGCTAGCATCACGTGACCCGTTGCCATTGCCATGGCACATGGCGTTGTTGGCGGATGAAAAATGGCCGTTGTTCGCAGCGTGTTGTTCTTGACGGGCTTCAAAACTGAGAAGATAAGAATAAAAATCGGAGAGGCTCACTTGGACGGTGAAGACAGAGAGCGCTGTTATGAGCGAGTCGTACTCCTGTCCCAGCCCCCCGATGATGTGCCCAATGATCTCGTCTGCATAGCTAGTCATCTTGTGAAAGAACTCTGCCGCGGACATGTCATTCTTCTTCGTCTGTGACATATGTATGCGAAGTTGACGCACGCTATCCCAGTTTTGAGCGGCGAACATGGCGCCGAGGACGGACCAGACGACCACTGAGGAGGTCACTTGCGTCATCTAAGCGAGCACTTCCTCCGTCATGGATGCGCGCCGAGCACAGCCTGGTCAGTGCGCCGCCATGGCTCATACTCGGGGTTGGGCACTGAGTGTGCAGCGTTGCTAGTGCCCTGGACGATCGTCTTCCATGACGCAGGGATGGACCCGTCGAGGTAGCTGAAGAGGCCGGCGCCGGTGAGGTGAGGTATGACTTGCGCTTTCCACAATAGGACATTGGCGCGGGTGAGCCGGACGGTGATGAGTCCAGCGAGCGAAGGCATGGTGATGGTGGGGCTGGAGACGAGTGCGTCGGCGGTGGTAGTGACGAGCGTGCCGGCGGTGGTGCCGACCATGGCGAGAAGATGGGATCGGGCTCTGGTTACAAAGTTGAAAGAGATGAAATATGTTTTGCCGTACCTAACTCGACGGAGTTGCTGTGTATTAGTATGGAGGCAATCTTGGTTTCCAAGAATACATAGGATTACATGAGATCTCAAGGATCAAATAATAGGAAATAATTCTACTACCTCCGTCTCGGTGGATAAGTCATTCGCGTAGTTCTAGGTTGACGATTTAACTATCTAAATATGTATTATATGTGACAAAAAATATATATTTAGAAAGTACATCCTTGTAGAAATCTAGTGATATAGTTTTCATGACATATAACATATATTTAATTCTTTAAATCGATGATCTAGAAGTACGCGAATGACTTATTCACCTAGACGGAGGTAGTACCTAATATATAGTCATAGCTACACTGATTACATGATGAAATATACTTTAACAGATCTTCATGATAGAGGTACACATTCCAAGCGAAGAACAGTTGGGTCGTTGGCAACCTTGAAAAGCGGAATGTCCATATTGTGCCCACCTCATATGCATGTCACGATCAGTCCAGTTCTTATAGATAAGGGCTCGGTCATCTTTCCCTCTGTTGATGTAGGCTACATACTTAAGAGGGGGGGTCCCCATCTATAAAATCGCCGTTGGCTCGTGACCCACCTCATACCTTGAGATGTAACGATGTATGTACTTCTTTGGAAAACACCGATACAAAGGGAAATGATTCAGTTTGTTGTATAAACATTCAATGTGCATAGTCGTAAGATGCAAGGGTAAGCTATATAGTTCATACCATCCTATAGTTGGCAGTTTTCTTCTTTGTTACCCAGACAAAAGTTTTGTTGTTTCTCAAGAGTATTTATCAGGTTAGAACGCCCTTGGAGAGAATGTTAACTTCATAGTTAGTCAGCTCCATGTAATTGCCCCATATGCAAAATCGCTCGATGACTTGGAAACCCTTGAGATTTGGACCTACGTAAATGAAAGTTAATGTTAGTAAGAAAGAAGATTTATGCAATCGCCCAAGGAATCAAGAATTGAGACATTTAAGGGGTGAAGGTTATCTCGCTCGAAAAGTCTAGGTTCTCCCATTGTCAACCTACAATTATATAAATTAGATATAATTAGTAAGATGAAATAGTAATTGGGACAACAACTTGGTAGATGAGGCCGTGATTGCCGCCACCCCCAGTGTGCGATTTTGTAACACTGCACAACAAGTACTTGGTAATAACAAAAAACAATCGCACAAAGTTATAGTAAATGAACTGTGTGTGATGACTGAACACTATGCAAATAGTTCATTCTCCTAAAATGTTTGTAAAACATCACCGCCAGGTCGTGAAAATGATCTGTGCCTGGTATCACATAGTAATACACACAAATACTTTATGCGAACTGTGCAAAGAATCGCAAACAATTTTTTTAGAAATAAATGCGTGCCTTTGCACATGTTTATTTTTTCGACACACGGTTCTAATTCTTTATTTTGTGTGATGTGTTCAGCACACATGTTTTTTGTCTATCGTGTGCAAATATGTAGTCTTAATAGCATGAATCTGTACTAGTGTCGCATATGTTCCCGTTATTTTTGTTAATACCTGCTTTTCTTATATTCTGAATCAAACTTCATTTAATTATTTGAAGGTAACCAGGGGGGCACTTGCCCCCTAGTCTTTTGTTGAAAATATGATATACTCTTTTTTGTGGGGATTGGACACATCTGCTCCAGGTGCCGCCGGAAGCTGTCTTGGGGCTAGTTCTTTTCACCTCATAATTCTCCACAATATGATTCTGGGAAACTGCCCACAGAATAATCGGCCCACATAATCGTCTGTCCGGTTCTTTTCTGCAATTCTAGCCTGTGATTGTTATATGAATTGTCCGTTGAAATGTCTGTAACGCCCCTAGACAGAGCATGAGGGAGAAGAGAGGCAGGCGCCAAGTAGCTCACTGGCGAATGGAAGGGAGGGCCGACCGGGCGGGCGCCTCCTGCTGCCGGGTCGAAGGAAGAGAGAGCCGGGCAGGCGGTCGGCCGGTCGCGTCCTACTACGTAGCACGCTGAAGGAGTTCGGGCCGGGCGGGGACGTGGCAAGGAGGGGCGGCCGGGCAAGGAGGATTGGAGGAGGAGGGCGGCCGAGTCGGAACGCTGAAGTAGGGGGGTCCCGCCAGCGGATCTGACGCCGGGACGGGGAGCAACCTAGTGGCGGCGAACAAACTCTAGAAGGAGGAGGCTGGGGACGAGGGAGTGCGGGGGTGGAGATGAGTTCGGTAGGCTTTCGGGCCTTCGCGCAGTCGGGCAGCCAGTGGCATTCTGATCATAAATAATGTGTTCAATAGGGGTACTTGCTCAAAACGAAGCGCTTTGTTTGAGAGACTGGCTAGAATTACGAGAATTGCCAAAACTTGGTGATTCTAGATTGCACTTGCAATTCTGGGATGATTTTGAATGTTTCATGAGGCTGAGATGAGTTCTTTTGATTCTTGGGACAGTAATTCTTCAGAATCGAGCCAAAAGAACTGGCCCTTGGTCGAGCTTCTTGAGGACGATGACCATGCCGGTGTTGGGCTGCACTGGCACGAAGGTGGCCTCGTCGACCGACCCCTTGAAGACTGAGTAGATGCCGCCTTCGCCAAGTACACAATTCATGTGGAAGCTCTTCACGTTGGCCCACTACAGGATCATGTCATTACTTCGCAGCGTTGCCTGCACCACCATCACATCCTCTATAACACTAAGCTTCCTAATTTTATAGAGTCCACATTCAATTAAGATCTCCAAATAAAATCGGATCACACGATTTTGACCAGGTCAACAATTTCAAGGCCTGATAATTCTTTTATACTATACAATATGCTTCTTAATTTTCAAGACCTGACAATTAATAGAGATATTCAATTTAGAATTGGGTCATCCAATTTTGACGGGGCTAACAATTTCTCAAGCTCTTCCATTCAATTCTTTTAATTCACTATATTCCTAAATTTTGAAACTCTTTTATTCAATTGAGGTATTCAATTTTGATTTGGTTTATAATTTTGACAGGGCGAACAATTTTTAAAATCAATCAGCAACAACCGACCTATAAAAGCATATCGATCCCACGCACTCTCCCACCACCTAGAAAAAGAAGCACCACCATGTGATATTGTAGCATCAATATATGCAACCACCCACACAGAACTTTCTCCACATAAATATAAGTTGGTTAGTATATAACATAGAATCATACCACGAAAGACCCACCAAATCACCGCATTATAAATAAAAATAAAACACACTCTACCATCTCTCTCACTCGCCAAAATAAATATTCCATCAATTATAAAATATAACGGGAATTAGTTTTTCAGAAAGACAAATTTCTTTTGCTTTGACCAAGTTCAGAGCAAAAATATCACATCAACTTAAAAGTTTGACTTTCCAAAAAAGTATTGTACCTTATATTTTGAAGCAGAGTGATTAATTTTTTTAAAAAACTCAAGAACACGAACGACGCAGCAGAGCGGGCACAACCCTTCTAGTTTTTTTTATCATGGCCAACACCGACTTCACATCCATTCCCTCTATTTGATTAGCATTCGTTTTCCTTGCCTAATAGTCCATGGGGGTTTGTCTCGCTCACCTCAGTCATTCATTGTCTTGTTGGGACTTTTTTTAACATAGTACAATCGAAGTCGCTCACATACAGGAGTATGCACTCATCTTTATGAACGCACGCACACACACTCTATCCATATGAGCACCTTCGAGAGACTGAGACGACACATCATCTTGAGATTGACAAAGTCACCACAGACGTCTTCGTAGTCGACAACAACGTCTCCTCCCACTGAACGCACATCGCCGAAAGATCTGAAATAAATCTAGAAAGATATGAGCACCAATGGTTTGAACTCTAGTGGCTAGAGGATACCATTGTCCTCCTAACCATCCAACCACATGTTGGTTCGCATTTTCTTGTTGGGACTCTGAATACAACCAATCCCCATGATTTTTTTTCTCCAAATTTTAACAAAAACCGGGACTAAATTAAAAAAATAAAAGATTGCCAGAAGCAGCCCGTTATCTTTACCTACTAATAAAGCACGGATTGCTTTCGTCGGCTCACCATCATGCATTTTTTTCAAAAAAGTCATGTGCTTTTTGATAATGAAACTCGTGGTCCTTTTTCCTGTTAGTTTTTCTTCGTACGTGACTTGGATATCGGACGTGCTCATCTCTCCTGGGTCAAATTGGACATCTGCCTGTTCGTCCATGGCCAAACAATTCTGGCCCATGTATACGCAAAAATATTCTATGGTGAAGGTACCGAACTCGCAACCTCTAGGCTAGTAAACCCTGTTGTGGCAAACTAACTAGCACATGTTGTGTGTACAAAGCAAAGTAGATTCTGGTATTAAATTATCCCACATCGCTTCTTTACATACAATATACCTAACTTATATGCGTTTTTCAAATCCCTCGGTATCAGGAAGATCTCTTCGGAATTATGATAGAGAAGAGAAACGTGGAAGGAAGAGAGGTTAAGGAAGGAAAGAGTAGCTAATTTAACTGCACAGCCAGGTAAAATCAAATAAGATTGATTCACGCACACATACACACACACATACACACACATACATATATATATATATATAGGTAAAATTGTGTCTACCATAGCTTGCCCTGGTAATAGCTATCGTATCCACACGCCTGTGCTTCGTGATTCGTGTGGGGCTGCAATGGGAAAATAGGTGAAGTGATTTAGGAGAGTTTCCGCGTTTTGCCTGTCAGAAAAAAGGCTGCGCATGCGGTAGTGTGATCCTGTGGTCCAACTGACGCATGACATGGTAGTGGGGCTAACTCCTCACACGTGAATTTGCCTCTCCCATCCAGTAGAACCTTAGGACAACGTTAATGCTCACACGTGTGGTGTGAGTCAAACTCGTCCACACGCCCTATAACACACAGACTGCGTCATGTCACCGCATACATGCATGTGAGAAACTTTTTTGATTTTCAGTTTTTAAAATGTTTTATCTCTTAAATGAAAAATCCGATTGAAGATCCGTTTTCACCATAAATCCCTCGTGACGAGATCTTTCAAACTAGATCTCATATTAATATATTTCGATGATTTTTTTGGGGTTGAAAGTTGTCATGTCTATTGCACATTAATTACTATGATGTTTACATTGAAGTTGCCATGATATGTTCAGCTATTTTCTTCTACATTTAAAAGTAAATTTTGCCATATTATAAAAAAAGAATTAAAAAACTAGACTTGCCATGAACCATAAACTAAAATTGTCATGATACATGAACTTAAAATTACCATGATTTATACAAAAAATAATTTTCATGGTCAAAGTACTAGAATTGCCATCATAAAAAAACTAAAATTGCCATGCTCTACAAAATAAAATTGCCACATGGCAACTTTAATTTAAGCAATATGA
>NC_041381.1:200710271-200754830 GCF_002162155.2 Triticum dicoccoides
CGAAACATATCAACATGGGGTCTAGTTTTAAAGATCTCGTCGAGACGGATTTAATGATGAAAATGAATTTTTAATTTGAATTTTTAATTAGGGGATAAAACAATGTTTAAGCCAAAACCAAAAAGATTCCTACTAATGTCATCTGTTCATACGTGATAAAATGAGTGGTGATGGAGACGTATGAGCGATGTACAAGATGCCACACTTGTGGGCAGTAGTTTTTTCGTATATGTATGGATGCTATTAAACTCCTATATATGTGCTGCTATAAATATGAAAGGAAGGGAGGCTAAGGAAAAAAGAGTGACTAAGGAAAGGAAGGAAAATAAGGAAGGAAAGATAGGATAATTAACTTTCTATATATGTATGATGGGCTGCTATTATGCGGGCTATTAAGAGATTCTCATGTGGACGTGAATAATTGAAGGACGCCGATAATGCCCACACGTGTGGGCGTTAAGGGGTCTGCCTACACAGTTTGTCTGGTGTTTAAGAGGACCAGCCCACATGTCTATGTGTGGGCAAAACAAGTAATGCCCACACGTCTTTTTTTCCCTCACAGTCCCTCTCACATGCCTGCGTGTGGGCAAAATAGATTACGCCCACACGTCCGTACGTCAAGCCTCCTACTTTATGGTCTCGCACACCCCGCGTAACAGTCACCAGCGTCCCCGCAGTTGCCATGGTCTGGACCCTCTTTCATGTTCATTTAACTGCAGTTGTCATGTCGCTGAACTACAGTTGCCATGTCGGACAACTACAGAGCCATGGTTGCTCATCTGTAGTTGCCATGTATGGTCTAGTTTACTGCATTTGTCATGATTTCAAAACTTTAGGAGTTGCCACCTACTAACACTAGACAATTGAGAGAGTTGCCATGTGCTCACAAGCACGCTAGGGCAGTTGCCATGTAAAAGGAAGAGTTGCCATCTGCTTACGTGCATGCTAGGGCAGTTGCCATGTATCATGCAAAAACATATGGCAACTCGGGTAAAAGAGAGTTGCCATCTTCTTACGTGTACACTAGGCAGTTGTCGTGTACCCTGCAAAACACATGACAACTGACATGTTCGGATAAAAAAAAGAGTTGCCATCTGCTTACAAGCACACTAGGGCAGTTGCCATGTACACTGTAAAACACATGGCAGCTAGCAGCTAGGGTGTGGGAAAGGAGATGGGCGTGTGGGCAAGATGGCAAATGCCCACACACCAACCTTTGTGCGTGAGTGAAAACTGCGAACTGCTAAACGCCCACACACCGGCCCCTTCGTGTGGTGAAACGGACGCGTGGGCGACCGGGTGAATGCCCACACACCATCCCAGTCCTACGTGGCACCATAAATATGCCAAGATTCGTGCACCCACAAACGGATGCGGATCCACGCGTATGTGCGAGATGCAAACGCCCACACGTGTGGGCGTTAGTGTTTCCGTAATTTAAGGACAACGGATATGCATGTTGATTCACGTTGCATGTGATGCCCTGGTCAATGAATGAAAAAATAACAGGAGGGACAAAGAGAAGAGGATGTGAATAATTCAAACTAACCATGCACGTGCCAGGTTGAAAGGCTCGATAAATAAAAATGTGCAACGTGTTGATCTTTTTTAATTGTAAGCTGGAACAAGAATAACTCAATTCCATGCTTGAAAGTCTCAAGAAAAAAACTTTGGAGAGGTTTTGGTGCTGATCGTTTTTAACTGAAGTTGGATTTGGTGTTTGTTTGTGTCATTCATAGATTGGTACTAACTACTACCCGACATAAAAACCGGAAAGGAAACGAACACCATCCATTGTCCAAATTGGGTAAGACATTTTTGGACTAACATATTTACACATGTTAGCACACTTACGGAAAGTATGGTAATAACTACTACGACATAAAGCCAGAAAAGAAATGAACCCCATCCATAGTCCAAATAGGATTGCACATTGCTGGACTAAAATTATATACAAAGGTTAGCACACACGCCGGAAGCATATATACCTAACTGGCCTGTGAAGTATACGACGAAGATTTATACATGGAAGCAGAAAATAAGATAATTGTCTTTAGATATATACAAAACAAATTGTCTTCATAGAAGGGGCATGTGTCATATATCCCAAAAAAACATGGAAGTGTTTGGTAGTGTTTTCCCGCTACTGATTGTAGTCAATCCTTATGAGGGACGATCCATGGACCAGGTGTGAGGAGTAGATTGCGGAGGGCGGCCCTTATGCCAACTTGATGAGATTATAGTTTTTAAAGTTTAAACATCCCCTTGCATTGGTGCACTTCAATGACAGGTGTGTCGTGTAGTGGCCGAGTTGATCACCTCAGGTTTGACAACTTTCAGACGTGTTACGATCAAGCGGACAATGCGGCAACCATCGACGAGGGCGGAAGAAGTATAAGAGGCCGCAGGGGTGTGGCGCCATGTTGAAATATATATGATGTCACATGTGGAAGTCTTGAGATATGGTAATTGAGTTAAGTGCAATATTTTTTCTCCCGTTGCAACGTACGGTCATATGTGCTAGTATATACTCCCTCCGTCCCAAAATTCTTGTCTTAGATTCGCCTAGATATGTATACATTCGTATTTAGACAAATCTAAGACAATAATTTTGAGACGGAGAGAGTATTATAAAGCATCAAACATGAACACAAGTTCAAATTTTACAGCAAAAGGTAGCAGAAAATAAACGGTTGAGGATACCAGTGATACAAAGGAGTTCATACACGAGCACGCATGCTCGGAAACCAAAACCTACAACTACACCCTACTTTTGTTGCTTCACAGCGGTCGATTAACATAGTGAATATATCTAAATTCCGGGAGCACCGCTTGCAGCATAGTCTTGTCCTTCTCCTTCCCCAAGTGACACCATAACTAAAAGGAGGCGGTTAATTGAAAAGAAATACAATCAGGCGGATGAGCAATTATAATCTTTTTAATAGCAACTTTATTGCAAACATTCCGAAATACCCATGATTGAGCGGCAAAAAATCTGCCATGCAACTACGTGATGTGATCTACAACATGGTTACATGTGGGCAATGACCTTGACACACGACATAGGGTTCAGAAGAGGTCCCTAAACACCCCAGAACCACAATCCACATGAATCTGGCAAGACACCCCCGAACCACAAATCCACATGAATTTGGCAAGCACACACAAAAACAAAATATGATTAACATCCTCCTCCTCGCAAAGGGAGCAACAACCATCACTTGGACCGTGACGACTGTCGTCAGAGAGATGGCCGCGAAGCACCTCGCAAAGAAACACCTTAATTTTGGGAGGCATGCCTGCCTTTCAAAGGAGATTGGTACATTTTATAGATAGATTTGACAGAGAATTGACGTGATGATTCAAGCTCCCGAAAGATCATATATCCTCCTCAACTTGTATGACCGGTCGCAATTCGATAAGGACGCTTATGAAGATTCACCTTTATATTTGACTAACACAATAATAATATTGCCAACTTAGCATGAAAAACCAATTCAAGAAAAGCAATAGGATTGATAACGGAGGATTCATTCACACCCTTGGAGTAGGGGAGGATGCATTCAATAACGTATTATGTTCTAATAATCTGTAGGTGTAATATGTTCAACAAAGGGCATTTGGTCTAGTGGTATGATTCTCGCTTAGGGTGCGAGAGGTCCCGAGTTCAATTCTCGGAATGCCCCCAATTTTGCATCTTTTTTGTTTCCTCTCTGACTCTCTCTCTCTCTCTCTCTCCGATTTTTTTTTTGAACTTCTTTCTCTCCGATTTGAAACGTGCCATAGAGACCTTTCTCAACGTCCATAATTTTTTTTGAGAACCATCTACCTAGCTTCTGTTTCATACTGAGACTATGCACCATCGTAGAAGCATCTAAGCTTATTTTATTGTGAGATTATAAACCATCAAACTCCCTGCGCTCGTGTGCCCCGCGCTGGATGCTTCTGACTTCTGTCCGTCGACCTGTGCCGCGGCGGACCACATCATCACCGAGCATGACGACACGCAACGCTCGTGTCCGCTAGCGAGCGATTCGGCGCGTTGCCGATCCGATACGATGCGTTGCTGGTCCACTGGCCTGCAGCCATGTGCTAGCGTGCACCGCATCCTCATCCCCATCTCGACACCGTGACACGCCAGGGCGCTATTATTAGCACCCCCGAACTCCTACGCGGCGGCGCAATCACATCGACTCCTCGCGCCGTCCCCCGTCCCATAGTCCCTTCCCGTCCTCGCCTCGTCGCCGGCAATGGCGGGTCCCGGCATCGGAGCGGCCGCGCCTCGCCTGTCGCTGCTGCTGCTGCTCGTCGTCGTCTTCGCGGGCTCCTCCCTCCACAGCCGCACCGTGAGTTCTTCTTCTTCTTCTTCTTGCACGTGCGTCCACATCTCGCAGTGTCACTCTATCTATCAACCAACGACTGCTCTGCTCTGCCCTGTGAGTGTGTGACCCATGGCGCCGTTTTGTGCTGCGCAGGAGGCGGCCGTGCGGACGTGCACGTACACGGTGAAGGTGAAGACGAGCTGCGCGTCGCCGGCGCGGACGTCGGACGCGGTCAGCGTGGCGTTCGGGGATGCGTACCGCAACGAGGCGTACGGCGCGCGCCTCCCGAGCGCGCCGGGCGGGAGGGCCTTCGAGCGGTGCGGCACCGACACCTTCCGCGTCTCCGGGGTGTGCGGCTACGGCGTCTGCTACCTCTACCTCCGCCGCGCCGGCCGCGACGGCTGGGCGCCCGAGTGGGTCCAGGTCACCGAGCCGGGCCCCGGCGCCGGAGAGAAGCCCGCCACCTTCTACTTCGGGGCGCCGCTGCCGGACGGCGTCTGGTACGGCCACAACCGCTGCCCCAAGGCCAAGGCCAAGGCCAAGGCGGCGGCGGCGGCTCGGACAAACACCACCTCTGCTGTTGCTTCGCCTCTGGGCTAGCGCGACCTGATTGATTCGGCTCTACTCACCGGGCGCAGCCCCTCTCCGTATGTAATTCGGCATTCGTCGAGAATAAGCAGACTGTGCGCCCAGATTCAGAATAAGTAATTAGAGAATCAGATTCCGAAATATGATGAGGCCCTGAGGGCACCTTCTTCACACCCCGGAGGATTTGTTTCCTGTTTACATTTACCACACATCTCTATTTTTTTAGAGAAAAGGTCATAGCCCAACTTTATAAATAAAGCCACACGACAGCGTCACAGACCCAAACATGAACCATGAACGAAACCAGCAGGCGAAACATTGCGAATTCACCGAAAAGAAAGTTTGGGACCAGCAAACGAAAGTAAGGGGTACAGGCAACCTGCTATACACGGCGCGCAGGCCGGAAGGGAGAAGACAGAACCAAACTACGATAACAGCGACACCCTGATTAGACGACAGGGTCCAGCCCAGAGATGTGGGATGCCGAAGCCCGAATTTTGGCGATGAGCAAGTCCAGGGCATCCAGATCTTCATCCTTAGTCAATGATCTCCACTGCTGCAATAGTATACATGATTTGAAAAGAGTGTCAGCAGGCTTAGATGGGAAGATATGTTCAATAGTAAATTTGTTCCTAATAGTCCATAGAGCCCAGCATAAGGCACCCAGGCCGACCCAGAACACCCTCTTGGTAACCCCAACCAAAACTTTGGCTAGGTTTCTAAGCTCAGAGAATGAGGAAGGGTTCCAAGAAACCTGAAGCCAAGATCTGACACAACTCCAAACCAACTTGGCCAGCACGCAATGGAAAAAATGTGTTCCGAGTTTTCCAAGGCACCGCACAGATGACAAAACTCCGAGCTTGGCCCATTGCGCTTGTGAATCTGGTCAGCCGCCGGGAGGCGGCCACGAAAAGCTTGCCAAAGGAAAATTTTAATCTTGGGAGGGACTTTGGATTTCCAGACACAAGAAAATCTGCTCGAAGGGGTATCACGGATAGGCCTAGAGTACCTAGAGTACAACGACTTAACCGAAAACCTGCCAGAGTCCGAATGAGGCCAAACCACAGTATCAGAAGACTCCGAGAGCACAGGGAAGAGGGCAGAGAGACTTTGCCAATCTTCCAACTCTTCAGGAGACAGGGAACGACGAAAAGCCAGATCCCAGTTATTTGCCCCACCTCCGCGATGGAGATGTCAGGTTAGGACAATACGAAAACAGAACCGGAAAAGTAACAGCTAGAGGGGCATCCCCAGACCACCAGTCCAGCCAGAAGCGGACCGCAGTCCCGTTACCCACGATCAATTTTACATGTTCCAAGAAAATAGGCCTGACTTTGACAAGGGTCTTCCAGAATTGAGATCCGCAACGAGCGGTGACAAACAGCGGGCTAGAGTGTGGGAAGTATTTCGCCTTGAGAATCTAAAACCAAAGGGAATTGGCCCCGCTAGTCATAATTTCCACCACCACTTAATAAGCAAACATTTGTTCATCACCTGTGTATTAATAATGCCTAACCCCCCAAGGTTATTAGGCTTACACATACATTGCCACTTGACCAGCCTATATTTCCGTTTGTTGTCCATGGAATTCCAGTAAAAGGCTCCCCTATGTTTGTCAAAGCCAACATGGACGCCAGCCGAAAGAAGATAGAAGCCCATAAGGAACATAGGGAGAGAAGATAAGCAGGAATTACTTAGAGCAACTTTGCCAGCATTGGTGTTATATCTCCCCCTCCAAGGGAGCACCCTGTTTCCCACCTTAGCGACCGCCAGAGCAAAGTCCTTAGGGTGAAGCAAGACAGGAGAGATTGGAAGGCCTAAATACTTAAAGGGGAAGGAACCCAAGGAACAGTTAAGAAGCCTGGCCACCCGCAAGGCTTCCGCATCATCAACACCCGTCACTAAGACCTCACTTTTAGAGAAATTAATCTTAAGGCCCGATACAGCTTCGAAACAAAGCAAGATGAATTTAAGGTTGGCAATACATGTATCGTCCAGTTCCACCAAGATAATAGTGTCATCGGCATATTGCAAATGGGATACCCCATCCGGGAGTAGATGGGAGACCACTGGAATGATGTGACCACATTGGGCCACCCTAGTGAGCATGCACGAAAAGGCATCGGCCACAAAATTAAAAAGAACAGGGGAGGCAGGGTCCCCTTGACGGAGGCCTCTGCCATTGGCGAAGAAATTACTAATGAACCCATTCACAGAAACAGCAGTATGACCACCCGAGACCAACTGCATGATACGATGCACATAAGCTCCGTCGAAGCCTTTTGCAAGCAAGACCTGTTTGAGGAAGGACCAACTTACCGAGTCATAGGCTTTCTCAAAATCTAACTTAAGAATAATCGCTTTAGATCTCCGAGAGTGAAGGTCGTGCACAATCTCGTGCAAAGATAAGATACCATCTAGAATGAAACGACCTTTGATGAAAGCAGATTGGAAGGGGCTGATAACTCTATGCGCAACCGGCGACAGTCGATTCGCAAAGCCCTTAGCCGGAAATTTGGCAAAGTTATTAATCAAAGCAATAGGACGGAATTGAGAGATTAATTCAGCGCCCTTAACCTTGGGGATCAGGGAAATCACTGCGTAGTTCAGGCGGGAGATATCGATAGTACCAAGACAGAAACCCTGGATGACATTGCAGACCAGCTGTTTCAACTGAGGCCAGAATTTCCGAAAGAAAGGGATAGAAAAGCCGTCTGGCCCAGAGGCAGCATTAGGATTAGAAGAGATAACTACATCCCATATTTCCTGATCTGAAAGGGGAATCATCAAAGAGGCATTTTCCTCGGGCGAAATTTTAAGGCCTATGTTCCAAAGGGAAGGGGAAATGGAGAAGCCTGATTGAGGCTTAGCCCCCAGCAGCGAAGAAAAGAAGTCCACCACGTGAGCCATAATAGCAGACTGATTCGAAGAGCGCACACCATTAATAATCAGGCTATTGATACCACAGCGCCTTCTCCTACCGTTCGCGATCGCAAAGAAATAAGCCGTAGGGGAGTCACCTTTTAGAGTCCAATTGAGAGTGCCCCGCTGGCGCCAATAAACCTCAGCCTGGTGGTGCAACTGCATTAATGCGGCCTCAAGGTTATATCGAACCGCCCATCCATCATCAGAAAGCCCAGCAGCGTCGACCGCGAGATCAAGAGACGCGATCTGTGCCTCAAGGAAAAATTTGGTACGTCGATCCTCCGCCGCACGATTGCGAGACCAACCTCTAAGAATTTTACGAAGGTTGTAGGAGCACGAGTGCCAGTCATCCAGAGGCCCAAAGGAGCGGGCGTTGGAGGAGAGAAGGAGGGATATCTTCGAGGCCACCATCTCGATAAAACCATCTACGGACAGCCAAGAGGCGTCAAATTGAAATCTAGCTGGAGGTCTAAGACTGACAGAACCATCGTCGAGGATTAAGGGGGTATGGTCAAAGCCAACTATGCATTTGGCGCCGAGGGAGGCCCTAGGAAACATGGAATCCCACCTAGGACAGATGAAGACTCTATCAAGCACAGATCTAATAGGGTTAGCCTGATGATTGGACCAGGTAAAACGAGCTCCGCCCCGGGGAAGCTCACGAATAGCATTGGCGCTGATAAAATCATTAAAGGCATTAGCTAGAAGCCAGGAGAAGATATCGTTGCTTTTATCAAAAGGACACCGAAGGAGATTAAAGTCACCCCCGATAACCATCGGGAGATTACAGGATTCGATCTTCACAGAAAGCTCATTAAGAAACAAAGGAGACAGAGAATGATCCGCAGGCCCATATACCACGATAAACTCACAGAGGGTATTCATGGCTTTATGACAAACTACAGAACTAGCCCAAAAGATCCCATGATCAAACGCAACAAAATCAAAAATATCTTTATTAGAGCCTATCAAGATCCCACCCGAGTGACCCGAGGCAGGTAACGAGTGCCAACTGAATCTGTCCATGCCCACGATAGCAGAAAGGTCACTAGGGGAAAAGGCTTCCTTAAAGGTTTCAACCAACCCCACGAAATCAATAGAGTTAGAGCGGACCAGATCTTTGAGTTGGTCGCGGCGCCCCCTAGCACCGAACCCTCTAATATTCCAGAATAAAGCCCTCATTTATAAGATAGATTTTTAATGCGGAGACTCGACCTGCTAGGAGCCGCGCAGGATTTAGCTCGTTTTTTCGTGCCCCTCCTGGATAAGTTGGGTTGGGGCTGGCCACTACCAGCTTCCGCACCCGCCTCCGCACCCTGAGTACTACTAGACGCAATAGCCTGCGAGGCAACGGCCTCTTTGGCTTTAGATATGGCCGCCTGAGCCATCTCGTTAGCCCTAATGATTGCAAGAAGAGAACTAGGAGATCCAACAGAAGTATCTACCACCACTCCCACGTCTGACATAATATTTAAAAGAAGATCATCCAAAAGAGAAGGTAAAACCAACCGAACCGGAGGAGAAACATAAGAGGGGATGGGAGGAGTACCTGGGGGGTGGGGAGATCCTTCGCTGTAGCCCGCTTCTTCGCCCGCTCCAAGATAGAGCCACCTGAATTCGCCACTCGCCCGCCTTTGCGAGCCGTGGACGCAGGAGACCGAATTGCAGGAGATCGAGCAGCCGGAGAAGCCGGAGGAGGGCCCGAATGAGATATAGACCCCATATCCTTGTCGAGACAACGGCAAACCCCAGTCATGGATTGCTTCGAGCCCGACGAATTCCTGCTCTTAGCCGAGAATTTGCGCACTGAGGATTTCTTCTTCCGCAGGGACTGGGATCCCACCACGTCGCGGACAAGAGAGGCAGGAAGATCCTCAATTCCCGAGCGAGTGGGGGAGAGCGGCCGGATCGGAAGGTTGGAGCAGGCACCAGACATAGGGGTAGCTGACAGAGGAGGGTGCTTCAGCATATCATCACCAGCAGCAGAAACTATCGGAGCAGCAGTAGGGTTCGCCACATCTTCACGGGCCGCAGTACCAGAGGGAGCTTGGGAGTGAAACAGCTCACGTTCAGACTCAGCCAAACCATCCCACTCAGATTGGGTGAAACGGAGGTTAGATCCATTGCTCTGATTAGTACCACCCATAGATCCATCCCCCTCCTTATCATGCTTGTCCGAAGGGTTAGAAGGGGGAGGAGGGGGAGGTGGAGCCTGAAAAGCAGCCGTCCCCTCCACCCGCACCCGAAGTCTGATACCATTGGGGGAGGGGAAGATATCAATCGTGCCATGCACACGCTCTGGATCCACACACCAAACCTTCATCCTAGCAGGGCCAACCTTGTTCAGGGAATCCTCATCCACCTCCATGGGCTTCCCAATCAAAGCCCCAAAAGCCATGAGAAAGGCAGACGAACAAAGACCAGCAGGCAAGTCATCAATCAGAACCCAAATCTGGGAGAGAGGCCCAACTGCCGTACCATTGCAGGACACCGATTTGACAGAGACCACCAGTTGGTTGAGGGGAAAAGTGAAACTTGTACACAAAGCAATCATCGGTAAGCACACCACCGAAAACTCATAATCAGAGATCTGCACCACTTGCCAATCCCACCCTGCCTCATCCCAAATGCGAAGCCCTTCAAGAAGAGTTTGGGGCGAGATCTTTTGGTCCTTCATCGTAACAATCACAGCATTGGAAAGAGCGGGTGCCATCTCTAGGATAGGCAGATCATTGTCGAAAGCGAAGAAGGCGCAACCGGGGAGGCCTGAGCCGAACTGAAGAGCCGAGGGAGGCTTCTGCCTATTCATGCAGTTGACCGTGAGGTGACCATTGGAGCGACAAATCAAGCAGAATGGTGGGTTGGTGCATCGAGATTGGAAATGGCCAGGCTTGTGGCAAGCGAAGCAAGTGAGTGCAGAGGGGTTGCTTTGAGAAGCAGAGGAGGGGCAGGGTTGCGGAAGCGACGAGGGAGGAGGAAGCAGCCCGTCACCCACCCCCGAAGAGGGAGGCGCCCTAGAGGGCAGGCCGGGCGGCCGACGCACCGGCCCTACGAAGGACCGGGGCGGCGGATGAAATCCAGCACCGACACCAGCCGGGCGAGGAGGAGGAGGAAAACGCGTCGGAGCAGACGAGCCACGCCCCACGCCGGTGGCAGGCAGGGAGCCAGACGAAGAAGACACCCCACCACCAGAGGCCGCCGCCGCCTCCCACGGGTCCAGCGCGGGAGAGAGGGAGGGGCTAGATCCAGATCCCTGCGGACCAGACCCAGGCACGCGCTCCCGCTCTGAGTGCTGCAGCCACTCCGGACCCGCAGCCCAGGCCGCGCGGTCACGATCCACCTGCTCGCGCACTGCCTGCTCCACCTCCAGCTTGGAGCGGAGCGAAGCCTCGAGCTCCAGGTCCACCGCAGAAGCAGGGGAGTCCTCACGGCGACGCTTGCTGCCCGAGACCGCCTCGCAGGAAGAACCCCGCGACTTATCCATGGCGAGCACCACAGCGAAAGGAAGGAGAAGAGGAGGAGGAGGGCTAGATCTGACGAGGCGACGAATGGGGAGATGGTGATGGTGCAAATCGGAAGAGGAAGCCAGAAACCCTAGCAAAGGGGGAAACGAGCCGCGGGGTATCCAAATATAGCCCGATCGAGCCGTGCCCACCTGGGCCCGACGCATAAGATGTGCCGAAGAGGGTTGGGGAGCAGGGACCACCGTGGGGCCTAACTGGGCCGGAAGATACAAGTGGGGGGAAATCATCCACTGAAGGGAGAGGGGGTGGAAGAGTAGGCCCATTGGGCAGCGCTGAACCGAAAGGCCCAACAGGCCCAAGTGGGGGATCGGCCCGCGACCCACTGGCCACCGGGGCGAAATCGAGATCTAGGGCACAAGACGCCAGCGCTACCAACCCCCGGCGTCGCCGCCGCCGCCGATGAGGCAACCGAGGAGAAAGCAAGAGAGAGAGATGGAGAGCCTCCGAGCTCTCCATCAAGAGCACCGCCCAGGATCCCAGGTCCAGGAGAGGCAACGGAAAACTTACCGGACTTGCGCCGATGGTGAGAAACCCGGGTCCAGCCATCAACAGGCGGAGCCGCAGCCACCGACCGACCCCGGCCACCAGGGGAAAACTTGTGGGAGCGGGGAGCAACGAGGGGTGGCGCTACCCCTCCCAGGGCAGGCCGAAGGGCAACGGGGGGAGGAGGCAGCCGACCGCGATTCCTCCTCATCGGACGCAAGGGCCCAGAAACGGGATCCAAGCGCAGGCGGCGGAGAAGGCGGCGGAGAGAGCACCACCGGCGAGCAGGCAGGGGAGGGGAGGGAGTGAGCACCGGCGAGAGGGGAGGAGGAAGGCCGAACCACGACCGGGGAACGGGGGAGCGGGACTGGGCGACTAGGGCGAGAGGGGGAGGAGGAGGGGAGGGGATCCATCTGTGTCCCACCACACATCTCTATTAATCACTACTCCAATAGAAATCATAGTTATAACATGGTCTATAAACCAAATACATAAATTATGAAACTACAGTACTAGTACTTCTTATTATGAATCTAATGATACTAGTAAACTCTCAATGATCATCAAATAATTATTAATAAATAGTTGTCCAATAGTAACACAATTTTTCATCCGTACATGCCTTCATTACTGATTTATAAAGTTTTCCGGATGGAAGCAAAACTAAATGACGGACAAATAAAATAAGACGTTTATTTGTGTACGGACACCATAGTAGTCACTTATTTGCTACTCCCTCTGTCCCATAATGTAAGACTTTTTTGGCACTAGTGTAGTGCCAAAAAAAGGTCTTATATTATGGGACGGAGGAGTATTTCTTAGCCATATCATCCTGATTTACCTTCAGTCCCATCGTAGAAATTGACACATCACACATGGCTGCAACAGTCTCAATGTGATGAAGAGCCAAATCAGTTGCCTCTTCCATCTCACACATGACCATGTTTCCTGTCATGTCACAAAAGAAGAAAACAATCCCTTTCTATGTAAGATTGAACAGAGTCAAGCCATATAAGAAAATGGACAGGCTGATTTTTTCATCATGAAATTTTGTGTTTTGAAATAGTTAGTAATGATGTAATGTTTAGTCCAGCAGCCAAATGGTTATACCCCAGAGTTGTTTACATGATTGCTTCACTCATGGTTCAATGCAATGATGGCATAAAAGATACCTTAGAAAAAGTTGGATACATAGTAATGCCTAATTAACAGATGGCCAAAGCAATTATCAAAAAACATGAAGAGCAGATTAACCATTGTTACATCCCAAATCTGTGAGAATATCTGTAAACAATTATCTGTAATGGGGTGCTTAGAGTGCACCGGCTTTGGTTGTAATGGGGTGTGGCTGAGAGTGGATGTTCGCATCCATTTCGAGGCTTCTTGTACATTGTCTTTGCTCTCTTCTATAAAAGTATGGTACGCCTTTGGCGTACTCTCAAAAAAAAATCTGTAAATTGTAGATGAAAAAGGCGCAACTATCAAAAGAAAACAAAGCTTCAACCTTGATGCAGTAAAAACTAAAAGGTAACTTATCCCTACAGTCTAATTACAGAACAACACATGAGTAGACGACTTGCTGTTTTCTGTAAAGGATGAATTTCATTGGCAGCATGTCTGAACTATCATAAGAAAATTAGTCAGACCTCCTAAAATTTGTTACTCAAGAAACTATTTGCAGGTCCCTGAAATTTTGCTATGCATTTTTGGAAGAGAAGAGCACCATTTCAAATTCACAACACGGTGTGCTAGTTTGTTTCTCGAGCCTAAACAAAAGCAAAACTTCCTCTGGACACTTGCTTAACATAAGAGCGGAACAAACTTTCATAATTTCAAAATGAAGATTTCGAAGTCATACACATGGCAGATAAAATGTCGCATGTTATTGATGATGCCACTTCTGCTATGCATGGTACTTATGATGAAACTACTTCTGTGCTTGATACTACTTTGCCATCAGGTGAATTTCTTGATGAACAACTTGCTATGGTTAGAGAGAATGAAATTATTGAAGATGAAATTACTGAAGATAGTGATGATGAAGGTTCTCCCTCTAAGTATGAATTGCCTGTTTTTCCTGAGGGTTATGTTATGGATGAAGAAACTGCTAGAGATTTTCTTACTTGCAATGATGGATCTGATCTTAAGAAGTTATTAGCTAAACTTAAAAAGAAATCTCTAAATGCTAGAATGAAATATGACCCTGTTTTTGCTACTTCACCTATCTTTGTTACTGCTAAGGATTATGAATTCTCTGTCGATCCTGAGATAATTACTTTGGTTGAATCTGATCCTTTTTATGGTAATGAATCTGAAACTGTTGTGGCACACCTTACTAAATTGAATGATATAGCCATCATGTTCACTAATGATGAGAAGTCTCGCTATTATTATATCCTTAAGATATTTTCATTCTCATTAAGAGAGAATTCCTTATTTGCCCCTTTCTTAAAATTTGCTTCCCTATTTGGCCCAAAATAAATTTTTCTACCCTATTTGACACATAAAGTAAAATCTGTTCCTTATATGACACTTCCGTCCATTTTAGGCACTAACAGAGTTAAGTGTGAGGCAAAAAGACCATTTTGCCCCTTGTGCATTGTGTAACTATCTTGGGTGTGTAAAAAAAAGCAATCAGCTCACCCTTGTTTCCGGGATGTTCAATGGATGGTCCACATGCATATGTATGATCCAATATTTTTTTCTTACGTAATCTGGTCTACCTCTATGTGAGAAAAATATAACTTTTTGTATGATATGTAGGTCCCACGTATTGCTAGAAATTTATGAAAAAAATAATATCTTCAATACTGGACTCTATTTGTAGAGTTCATCATGTAGAATAGAGTGCTGCAAAAAAATTGAAGTTCTATACTTTGATTTAGTAAGAGAAATAGTTGCCAAAAAAGAGAAATACCTGCATGCAAAACTAGTCAAGTTTGTAATGGGCGTGCATGCATGCAGTCATGTATATTTTTTTCTACTAATGTATACGAGTTGCACCCAACTATCCACGGTGACTCAACAAGCCAAGGCCCACATGGCATGGAGCCGGCCGCCTCACTACCTAATGTTAGCTATCAGCGATCGGTTTTGATACGGCTCATTAAAAATTGCTGCGTACGCAATGTACCTAGGTTTGGATATATATAGAGGCTCTTCAGATTTAAAGTTGCTGCGCAACGTACAATGCCTTTATAAAGCCTCCGGTGCAACATATGGTATGTCTGACTACCGCTGGCGTGCATTTTTAATCACGACTGCCGCGCACCGCAGACGATGCTGGCACCGTCCACAGCTCATGGCACCACGTATGGGCAGCCGCGCCCGTGGCGCCATGTGCGTGAACACCCAAAGCCGAGACTACAGCGCCGTTGGCTAATCGGCCTTCAACTCTATAGTATTGATCATAGACATGCTAGTATAATTTATACGGATGTTTTGTGCAGCTTTTACACGCACAGACTAGTTTACCTAAGGAACAAAATATTAAAGCATACACATATATGTGCAGCATCCATTGAACATCGCTAAAATATGGATTAACCGACTGCTTTTTTTTACTACATCCAGGAAATTTACACAATGCACTAGAGGCAAAATGGTCTTTTCATCTCACACTTCACTCCGTTAGTGCCTAAAATGGACGGAAGTGTCGTATAAGGAACAAAATTTACTTTAGGTGTCATATAGGGAAGAAAATTTTGTTTGGGTCAAATAAGTAAGCAAATTTTAAGAAAAGGCCAAATAAGAAATTCTCTCTCTCATTAAAGGGTGATGCTAAAACTTGGTTTAATTCTCTTGATCCTGGTTGTGTGCGTAGTCTCCGGGATATGATTTATTACTTCTCTGCTAAATATTTCCTTGCTCATAAGAAACAAGCTGCCTTGAGGGAAATATATAATTTTGTGCAAATCGAAGAAGAGAGTCTCCCACAAGCTTGGGGGAGGCTTCTCCGGTTACTTAATGCTTTATCTGATCATCCTTTTAAGAAAAATGAAATACTTGATATCTTTTATAATAGACTAACCGATGCTTCCAAGGACCACTTGGATAGTTGTGCTGGTTGTGTTTTCAGGGAAAGAACAGTCGATCAAGCTGAATTTCTATTAAATAATATGTTGACTAATAAAAATAATTGGACTCTTCCGGAGCCAATTCCCGAGCCTATTCCTAAAGCTACTCCAAAAAAGAGAGGTGTTCTATTCCTCAGTCCTGAAGATATGCAAGAGGCAAAGAAATCTATGAAAAAAGGTATTAAAGCTGAAGACGTTAAGAATTTACCTCCTGTTGAAGAAATACATGGTCTTAATATATGACCTATTGAAGAAACACATGGTCTTGATAACCCGTCACAGGTAGTAAAGGTAAATTCTCTCTATAGATATGATAAAGTTGAAATCCCGTCTACCAAGTTTCCTAGCCAATGTTTAGATGAATTTGATGATTTTATGGCTAGACAAGAAAACTTTAATGCTTATGTTGGTAGATAATTAGAGAGTAATGCACTACAAAAAAATACACTTCCGTGATGATACGTGTTTGTCACAGTAGGTCGTGTTTTTGTCATGCATGTACATCCATGACAATTTTATAACAGAATCAAGATAGTCATACATGTGCTGTCGTAGAAGTGTTCCATGACATTACCAAAATTATCATCACGGAAGTGTCCACTTCCATGACGATAAACCGCGCGTCACAGAAGTGCTTTCGTCAAGGGTGACCGACACGTGGCATCCACCGTAACGTAACGCCGTTAAGCTATCGGGTCGGGTTTTGAATCCGATAACCCGTTAACAGCCCCGACCAATGGGGATTTTCCATGTGTAAAATCATCATTGGCTGGAGGAAACACGTGTCGGCTCATCGTTGGGACAGATGTCATCCACTCATTGGACGGAAGGCGCCTATGATACGTCGACACGTGGCACGGCCCAACAGAGGCCCATTCCTGTGAAAAGGCAGGCCTAGTAAAAATTAGCAGGCCAGCCCATATAAGGCCTACTTGTGTCAGGTCCATTTAAGCCCACGGCCCATACGAGATGTGCCAATTCGGCCCGTCAATGGTCCGTTAAAGATTTAACACCATTGCAGCGCATCGTTAGTTCGAGCCCGTTAACAGCCCGCTATATATTTGGGCTCAATATCGGCGCGATGAGATTTCGGCCTGTTAATGTCCCATTTAATGGATGGGCCTATTTTCAGGATGTACATCTTTCGGCCTTTTAGCGACCCATTTAAATGTTGGGCTAATTTCCGGCCCGGTGTGTCTTTCAGCCTATTGACGGCCCATAAATCTGATGGGCCATTTGTTGTCGGACCTGAGTTCCGGCCTTTTAGCGGCCCATTTAAGTGTTGGGCCAATTTCTGGCCCGATGTCACTTTCAGCCTGTTGACGGCCCATAAATCAGTTGGGCCATTTGTAGTCAGACCTGAGTTTTGGCCTTTTAGCGACCCATTTAAGTGTTGGGCCAATTCCCGGCCCTGTGTTCCTTTCGGCCTGTTAATGGACCATAAATGAGTTGGGTCATTTGCAGTCGGACCTTAGTTTTGGCCTTTTAACGGCCCATGCCCTTCATGGTCCAATACCAGCCCGGTTTCTCTTTCGGCCTACTAAAGGCCCACAACACAGTTGGGCCATTTACAATACGACCTGACTTTCGGCCTCTTAGCAGCCCATGGCCTTCATGGTCCAGTACAAGCCCGCTGTCTCTTTCGGCCTGCTAAAGGCCTACAGTATAGTTGGGCCAGATGTAGCCCAAACTTAGTAACGGCCTGTTAACGGCCCGTGAAATAAATTGGGGCCACATGTTGCTCGCTTCGATGTCGGCCTGTTAACGACCAGGGAGGTAAGAGGGCCGACCATTAACTTTCGGCCTAGTAACGGCCCATTAACTTAGTGGCCCACTAAATTTCGTACATGTCTTTAGGCCAAATTAGATAATTTGAGCCCATTACGACGAGCAATTATGCACAGGACCAAAACCGATCAAGCAAAGGTATGGCATACAGGGAATAACGTTGCACATCCAGCATATATTACAGGAAATTACATCCACTGGGCAATCAAAGATTGATGCTAGTTCAAATAAATGAGCAGAACCTAACCATCTACAACGTCACAATCTGCAACCTCAGCACAGATGACGCCCATAAGCATGTGGGCAAGTTCTTTCTGCTTTGCTACACTGTCTCTGAAAACATTGATCAGTTGTTGTGTCGCACGACTCTGCACCTCTGATTCATCCACCATTTCCATCATTGCTTCAGCCATTAATTGGTTCACAAACATACATTTATTCCGTTGCATTCGAGACAGAGGATACTGAACAGATTCAGGTGGCGATTTTGGCAGGCTTGTATTATTGATAGTGGAGAGTGTCTCGACCACTACATCATAACATAAATTAGGACGGGAACCAAACAGGTTAATCATGAGTTATTGCCATATTACCTGGCCTAGATTTACTGGAAAGAAACAATGGGGTGCCTTGCTGTTTTCAGAGTTTGTCTTCTTATCTTCAGCAGCCTGCACAAAATTAACACACTAGCATTGCTATCATTGGACAAGTCGGATAATAGGAAAGCAACATTGACACAACGAATGTTTGGGCAACTAGCCTACACCAAATTAACACAATATGGCACAGCTATCATCAGCCAGGTAAGGTAGTACGAAAGCAACATTGACACAATGAATGAATGGGCAACCAGAGAAGCACTAAAATTCAGTAATGTGCGTGATATGACATAGTACATTCATGCAGCTCAGTATGCAAAACTACCAGGCAGTTTTCCTTACAAAAATCAACATTGGCGCCTTGAACATTTTGCTACGACTAATTTTAGATCAGATAAAGGTTAGATTCACGCAGATTAACAAAATACATGTTGATTGTAAAAATACAGTGATATATAACAGGTACTTACATCAGCATTGGAGCACAGAGAATTCCTGCAAGATATTTTCCTCGAATACGATCCCAATGGAGGAAGTCTTCTATCGTTTAACCTTATTTTTAAAAGAGAGATGGGTAAGAAACATGTAGAAAATATGATCAGAATGCTATAAAATTTCATGATGAGAGGATACACACACGCTTCTTAGAATGGAGTTGACATTCTTTTGCTGGACTGGAGCGGGCTAGTTCTTTGGCCACTGGAATCTGCTTATTATCAGTGGGAGTTGGGTTTCTCTGTGCTAGAGCAGTATCTATGAAAAATGGAGTTGGTTTATTATCTCCTGGCGTTTGGATTTTTTGCAAAGACCTGGTTTGTAACCCTTCAGATTCTAACATAGCCGTCTTCTCCTTGCATGCCTTATATAGAAGAATGGTGATTCAGTTACAAAACATGCTACAGCAGAGATGGAATAGGTACTGAAGAATAGAAAGGCATGACATATTGACATGTATTCCCTCCATCCGGAAATAAATGAACGGGTCTAGGCGTATTTCAGTTCCAGATACATCCACTTTTATCCATTTCTGCGACATTTAATCCAGACGGAGGGAGTATGATGTAAGAGCTAGGGATACGATAGGACAACACAGTAAAAAAACACTGAAAAACCCACTGCAGAACCAAAGTATTCAAACCCACTGATATGAGATAGTACACTCATGCAGCTCAGGATGCAAAACTACCAGGCAGTTTTCCTTACAAAAATCAACATTGTGGCCTTTAATCATACATTTTGCTACAACTAAATTTAGATCAAATAAAGGTTGGATTCACGTCGATTAACAAAATACATGCTGATGTAAAAATATAGTGATATACAACAGGTACTTATATCTACATTGGAGCACAGAGAATTCCTGCAAGAATCTTTCCTCATAAACGATACCATTACAGAAATTCTTCTATCTGTTAAGCTTATTTTCTAAAAGAAAGATGGGTAAGAAACATGTAGAAAATATGATCAGCATGCTATAAAATTTCATGATGCAAGGATACACACATGCTTCTTAGAATTGAGTTGACATATTTTTGCTGGACTGGAGCGGACTAGTTCTTTGGCCACTGGAATCTGCTTATTATCAGTAGGAGTTGGGTTTCTCTGTGCTGGAGCAGTATCTATAAAAACTGGAGTTGGTTTATTATCTCCTGGCGTTTGGATCTTTTGCAAAGGCCTTGTTTGTAACCCTTCGGATTCTAACATAGTCGTCTTCCCCTTGCATGCCTTGTATAGAAGAATGGTGCTTTAATTATAAAACATGCGACATCAGAGAGATGGAATAGGTACTGAAGAATAGAAAGGCATGACATATTGACATGTATTCCCTCCATCCGGAAAAAAATGGATGGGTCTAGGCGTATTTCAGTTCTAGATACATCCTTTTTTTATCCATTTCGGCAACATGTAATCCGGACGGAGGGAGTATGGTGTAAGAGCTAGGGATACGATAGGACAACACAGCAAAAAAACACTAGTTGAATGTAAAACTATATGCTAGCGGAATACGTTCAAAAATAACTAAGGCAACATACATGTGTATGATTGGGAAAATAAGATGGCATTGCAACAGAGCACTAGAACAACACTTCAATATAAAAAACATGGTATGGTAGATAGATGAAGTACATACTGATGAATAACAATGCATAAGATATTCAGAAGCATGATGTCCAAATTAAGCAGATGGCATTGTGATAGAGTAGAATGACAGTACTTGAATTTGAAAACATGTTATCATGAATGGAATAGGTACTGAAAATAAGGAAGGCATGACATATTTACATGCATGATCAGCATGCTAAGCACATGGCATTGCAACAGAGTAGATACACTCCAGGACATTATATGCATGTTGTACCCATATCACAGGCCAAGTTAGAGCAAGGACCTTGTGGGGTGAAGAGGATTCATCATATTTTTGCAAGTCTTCTGAAGAACTGCCTTTACATGTTCCATCATATTGGGTATCATTGACATCAAGTTTATTGGCCTTTACATTGCTCCGTGAGGTTCTTGTGGATATATCAGTGTGTGCAATTATATCTGACATGCATGGAAGACAACTAGTAGTTAGATTTATGTAAATGAGTGCCTTTAGGAGACGACATGAATAGTAGGACTGGGGTTAACTAGCAGCAACAGGTCTCATAAACTAAAGGGAGAACACAGATGAAAGCTACAGAATATGTATTGTTTGTACTCGAGATTAACTAGATGGCACACAAAAGTATTAAAGAACAACATAGGTAATACTAGAAGTGGTATAATACTATAATCACCAGCTTGTGGGATAGCATTGGCTGATGGATGATAACTATGGAACGGCGTTACCTAAAGAACAAGTATCTTAGCTAAACTATGGAACAGCATGAACTCCTGAACAAGACCTGTAAGAGATCAACATGAATATACAGTGAAATGTGATGATCTATTTTCCGTGCTTAGATGAATGACAAAGCCATAAATGTTGCACACAAGTAAGATGAGGGTACAACCTATCTGGCTGCCATCCATAGGAGTGAGCATCATGTGCTGACTTGTCGATGGCCGTGTAGTTGTTGTGGCTGTCCATGTCGGGCACGCGCATTCGATGCAGGAACTGTTGAGTGGGGACTGTAGCTCCCTTCTGGTGTATGCTTCCCTTGTTGGAGCAGCCGCGGTGAGTCGGAAGACGGTGTGTCTGAGGATCCAGATAACGCATAATGTTAAGAATGACATATCTCTTTGATCTGAAGAAATACACTAAGAGATCAACAGCAAGGTACGAGAGTGGTCACACGTCTGTTGACTGAAGACTAAATTGGGGTCACACAATTTTATTTTATTTTGATACTGTCCGATCTACGCCGGATGGCTTGATGGCCGTCTTGTGCCTCCCGGCTGACACTGTTCGGAATCTTCCCCGAAGAGCCAGCGACCAACGGCAGAGCAGCCTGCCTCCGCCGTCTGTGGCCCCGGCCAAAACCCCGCTCCCCGCCCCACCGCACTGTCGTGGTTGCGCCGCCCCCGGGCCAATCCACAAAGACTCCCCGTCATCCAGATCCGACGGCGGCAGTACCTTCAACCCACACAACTCTAAAAGATAGCCATCTAAGCGCTGCTTCCGCGGCAAACTTGCAGCCCCGCACCCTTACGTTAGACACCAGCCAACCGGCAGCCTAGGAGCTCCGCCGCCTCGAGGGGTGCTGCTTCCCATTGGGAATAGATTGGCCCAGAATAAAAATTCAGACAACTGACGCCTAAATAAAGTGATTTGAGATGCGGGTGCGACCTATCTGGCGGCATGGTGAAGTAGGCAGGTCCAGCTGCCGAGTCGGTGAGGCCGGCGCGGTTGCGGTGACAACCAGCGGCAGGGAAAGAGCGATGTCACGACGATCGACGGCTACAAAGAAGAAGCGCCAGGACTCTGGACAGATCCGAAGTTGGAGCCGCTCCGGCGCCGTGAACAACGGCGGCGGTGAGTCGGCTCCGGTACGGTTCACGCGGCCGTCGTCGAGGCAGCACCAGCAGCATGGAGTAAGAGGCACATGGCCCAGTGCACGACGGCAATTGGACGGCGTCTCCGGCATTAGGGAGGAGGGCGGCTGTGAAATTGGTACGGTGGGGGCGCCATGGAGGTGGGGCTGAGGTTTCGCGGCTCGGGAGAAGGGAGCTTCCCGGGAAGAAGGTGATTTGGCGCCCACGAGGTATGAATGGGGGCGGGCGGGGGGAACTGGGAGGGGAGTGGAACCATGTCTTACGGACGCATTTGTCTGAAATGTGAGGGGGAGTTATAGTTCTACCCTTGCCTATAGGCTTCTCGGCTTGGGTCTGTGTACTGAGGGTCGGGGATAGTAGAGTAACTTTGCTTCTCCCCAAATAGTGGGCGGGAGCGATTTCGGGCGAGGAGGGCGTGTTTTGAACTATTGTGGGCGCGAGCGATTTTGGGCGAGGAGAGCGTTTTTGAAATAGTGGGCGCGAGCTATTTCGGCCAAGGAGAGCGTGTTTTGCCGACCACGGTTTATGAATTATTCGGCACATGTCATTTCGGCCGAGGAGAAGGCGCGCTTGGATGAAGTTACGAACCTACCCTCGATGTACAATGGGCCAATTGATGCATGTCCCACATAGGACGGTAATTTCGCGTCTCCCATTTATTTGCTCGGGCGAATTCCACCGAGCAGAGAGGATGTTTAACGGTTCGTTCAAATTTTGGGAGAACGAGCATCCATGTCTACCTTACCAAGTCGATTCGAATCAAATTTTGAAATATTAGCTTGCCACTTCTTTTTTAGATGGAGAGATGATGCTCGGGAGTAATGTGTTTTTACATGCTCGTTGCTAGCGATTTACTATATGACAAATAGTAGACCCACTAAAAAACGCGAATCAAACCCAAAATGAAATATCTCGATTCAATGAACTAGCTCGTTCAGTTGGTCAAAATAGTGAACTAAATCCAAAATTGAACATCTCAATCGAGTAGCATGTTGTACAGTATTATAGTACTCCATAAACATGTTGAAAGTCAAATTAATGAACTCGTTTGATATACGCATATATCCATTCATGTGTGGATTGCAGACAACATGTTCTCCAATTTAAATATTTGAATGCAAGTTTATATCAAAACATGGTTTATATCAGTCTTTGATGCATAAAACGCGACCTCCCCCTCTCCCGGACTCCTGTTCTCTCTCTCTCTCTCTCTCACTCTCTCGCCGACAATCTTCAATTCTGTCGCACGCATCCGACACAAAAAACTTATTGGTCCCTCTCCCTTTATCTCCATCTCTCTCTCTCTCTTTCTTTCCATCTCTCTCTCTCTCTCTCTCTCTCTCTCTCTTTGTGTGTGTGTGTGGGGGGGGGGGTCTTTCTAGTTCGCATTCATATATACACACTATAGGTCTCCCTCGCACACTATGTATGATACTCTAGCTAGTCCAAGCTAGATATCTTGGGTGCACTCATCGTACGCACACAAATTCCTTGGCTCTTTGCCTGTAACTCTCTCACACACCACTATGTCGTCTCGGAGCTCTTCCCCCCTCTCTCAAACTCTCAATCCACCTGGGTCACACATACACATGCATATCTCACTCGTACTCGATAGGCCCATCTAAAACTCTATCTCTCTCCCTCGTTCTCTCTCCATCTCATGCACACACGCACACAATCTCATGCCCAGCTAGCCAAGTATGATGGTCTCTCACTCAATTGTAGGCACTGCAGTCCCCCCTATATGTATATGACTAGCTAATCTTAGTCTCCATCACAAACATGTGCATGCTCTATCTCGATTTCTCTTGGGGCATCTTTCTATCGCGCACGCACTCCCTCGATCTCCCACCCATATAGTCCCCTCACGATCTCGAGGGGATCTCTCTATCACAAACACACCCTCTCTCTCCCTCCCCATGCATCCATGCCATCCATGTGTCCCTCTCGACCTTTTTTCCTTGTTGGCCAGAGCTCTATTGGACATGTGCTACAGGAGTGTCTCTCTCCGTTGCAAACAATCACACTAGCTATCTTCGTGTATGTCCTCGCCTCACTTTTCCATCTCGGAGATGCATGCATGATATGTTCGCATAAGAAACGAAAAAACACACTCTCTCTCTAATTTATCGTTTGTTGTCACTTTCTCTTTCACACACATACTCTTTTTGCACACTTACTCATTCTCCTTCACACGCACTTGATCTGTCTCGACTGAGGCACTCTCCTCCGTCCATAGCATATAGATTTATTGAAAAGTCAAACATCACAAAGTTTGACCATGTACGTGGAGAAAAACAATTACATCTAGTACGGCAAACATATACCATTAGATTCACCATGAGATGCAGTTTTGTATGATGTATCTTTGGTATTGTAGATATAAATAACATTTGCGTAAACCTGATCAAAGTTTCCAAAGTTTGACTTCTAAAAAATTTACATGCACTGCATTATCGAGCGGATGGAATATCTCTTTCCCCCTCTCAGCTATCTGATGCACCACTCAGCCTTATCGGGGCTCCTCAATCTCTCTCAAACTTTATTGGTCAGTTTGGTTCGTGACCTGACCCTCACGCCTTAATGGCCGGTACTGCCTAGTGTGGACATGAGATGTAAAATATTTCTACCTGGCCAGGCTTGTGTGGTGCTGAAGCATTTGGTTCATGCCTGGGCCAGGCAAAGCATCAACGTCCCATCAATCAATCCATGCATTAATTATTTAATGCTAATATCCATCCATGTTGTTGTTAGCCTCATGGCCGCACGACCAGGCATGACCAGGCGTTCGAAATCGGTCGCTTGGGTCAGGCTACTTGCAGTGTCTGGAGTTCAGCCAGGCTAATTAAAGTGCAAGGGAACCCAACCCAGGCGGGCTTTCTTTTTCACAGGGTAGCAACCAAACAAGCATGCATGAAATCCAGCCACAACCCCAGGCCATGCAAAAGATGCTCACGACGCAAGCCAAACTGTCCTTATATCTCCCTAGTTCACACATACACATGTCTCGCTCGCGCTATACATATAGACCCATCCAACACTCTCCGCCCTTGTTCTCTCTCCATGTGACACGCACCCCCCTAAGTACCATAATCCCTTACTCCATCATAGGCTCTATTTGGATCCATGGGTTAGAGTTAGTTTGGGTTAGTTTGGAGTCAACTAACCCAAAAAGATCCAAACAGGAGGGTTAGTTTAGGTTAGATGCATCTAACCCATCCAAAAAAACTAACCCATCCAAGAGGTGCTTATTTGGGTTAGTTCTTCTCGGGGCCACTAATAAACACTTTTTTCTCTCGCTCTCCCCGCAGCAGATCCCTCCCCACTTCCTCGAAGCTTCTCGTCCTCTCCCTCCCTCCCTCTCGCACCACCCGTGAAGGTGCCTTGTCGTATCCGCGCTCCATCTAACCCTGCCATCCAAACACCTCTTTACTTAGAGTTAGTTCAGGGTTAGTTCAGGGTATGAATCTAATTGTAACCTCTAACTGAGTTAGAGTATCCAAACAGGGCTATAGGCGCAAGCACTCCCCCCTCCTAAGTATGATTATCTCTTACTAGCCATCAGGAACACACATATTGTCTCCTTCCATCCATACGTCTATCTCAATATCTCTCGGGGCATATTCTATCGTGCACACACCTTGTCACTCGATCTCCCACCCATGTAGTCCCATCACGATCTCCAGGGGATCTCTCTATGACAAACATACACTCTCTCCTCCCCATGTCTGCATTTTCTCCGTACATCTCTCTCGACCTCTCTCCCTTGTTTGTCAGACCCCTCTTGGCCACATGCTAGGGGTCTTCCTCTATCGGTTCCAAACAACCACACAATATCTCCTCACCTTGCCTCCATTGTGGAAGATGCATGTGTGATATGTTTGCATAAGACACGCACGCTTTTTCTCTACTTTTATCGTGTGTTGTCCATGTCTCTTTCACACATGTACACACACTTTTTTCACTCTCTTTCTCTCTCTCTCTCTCTCTCTCTCTCTCTCTCTCTCTAGGGACTCTATCACGTCCATAAGCATATGGATGTTTTGAAAAGTAAAACCTCAAAAAAGTTTGACCAGGTATATGTGGAGAAAAACATTTACATCTGGAACGATCATTAGATTCATCACAACATGTACTTACTTCATACTATCATTTATCTTTGCTATTATAGATATAAGTAATTTCTTTATAAACTTGGTCAAAGTTTCAAAAAGTTTGACTTAAAAAAGTGTTGTAACTACATTATCGAATGGAGGGAGTAGTTCTCTCTCTCTTTGCTATATCTCACGGGCCTCCCCTCTCACTTGAACTCTCTATACCGACAGATTATACGCTCACTGTGTCAGTGTATAGCTCCATATATTGTTTAGTTGACCCTTGACCTTGACCGGTCAACCAATCCACATGCTGCATTGTCAGCTCGTGTTCTGTATCTTGGTGTGCTGGCCCATGTGGCAGTGGGTGAAAATAAGTAAACTAGAGGCCCATCTGACACGCGGGGAAGTAAACAAAGTTGAAACCACTTGGGGTAGCACCCCGCACGCTAGTAAATTGAGGGCACATTAAGGACAAACTTCTTGCGCGCGAAGGACGCACTCGCACACAATTCACCACTACGCGGCGACATGCACAGAAGGACGCACTCGCGCACACCCAGCACACAACACACACCAGCACATGTGTACATCGGCGTCGCTGCCGGTTGAGATGGACGGCGAGGCATCCAACAAGCGGAGGCGGCTCGAGCCAAAACCGCATCCGACGAGCCTGGACTTCATCAGCAGCCTCCCCGATGACATGCTGCTCGTCATCATCGGCCTCCTCCCCACCGAATCTGCCGTGCGGACCGCCCTGCTCTCCCGGCAGTGGCGCCCCCTCTGGCGCTGCGTCCCCCTCAACCTCACCATCGGCAGCCGCCTCTGCGACGGGGATTGCAAACACATGGTCGCAGTCTCCAAGATCCTTTCATCACACCATGGGCCAGCCAGACGCCTTGACATCCGCATGTTCAGTACCAACTGCAAGGTCCAACCCAAGTTCGACGAGTGGTTCTTATCCCCCGCCCTAGATCAGCTCGAGGAGTTCAGCTTTGAAGCTGGACGATGTCGCTCTCGGCCGCCATCCGCGCTCCGCCTCACGCCAACGCTGCGCCGCGCCAGCTTCAGCTCCTGCTATCTTCCCCAGATTAATGTCGCGCCCGCCCTTCTTCTCCCTCAACTCAAGCAGCTCGACCTCTTCAACGTTGTCATCTCGAAGAAGGCTATGGAGCACCTGCTCCGCAGCTGTACTGCGCTCGAGTACCGTCGTCTTGAGCAGATCCATGGGTTCATTAGCCTCCACATCGCCTTGATGAATCCCCGATGGATTTATGTGTCTTGCTGGCCCCGCAATAAGACATCAATTGGGAAGAGATCATTCCAGCTGTTCCACGTTAAGGTCATTGAGAATACACCTTTCCTTGAGAGATTGCTTGTATCGGATCTAGAAGGTCCAACAAAAATCAGGGTCATTGACGCACTGAAGTTGACAGCGTTGGTGTACTCGTCTGCCAAATTCTCCGAACTCTTTATTGGATTCGTAATCGTTCAGGTATAGCACTCATCTTCTTCTCTGTCTTCTTGAAATTCACATTTTTAAATTTCTTCTTGATGTATTTACAACCGTCTTCCAGAAAATGATTCCCACAAGCTTGACCCAGTCCATGCGCACAGTGAAGATCTTAGCACTGAAATCTATCGGCCCCAATCTGGATCAAGTTGTTGGATTCCTTACATGCTTTCCGTGCACGGAGAAGCTACTCATCAAGGTGAAACTTCTTTCCTATAAGTAAACGGTAATCACAACATAGCTCAATTTTTTCGTAATTTTCCCAAATTACGATGACAAGTGTAGTGTTCAAAACTGCATCTACGCACTGCACCGAAAGAAATGCTTTTAGTATTTTTTTCTCACGTGTTCACCTGCATCATTTTTATGCTGTACTACTATAGTAGCCTAGGCTAGTCATAGTGGAAAGTAACTTAGACTACTCCAGTAACTCTATGGTTACCCTAAGAGCAAGTACTACCTCCGTCCTGGTTTACTCTTCCAATTTTGTAGTATCAAAATTTGACCATAGATTTAACTGACAAAATGTTAATGCATGTCACTAAGAACTATATCGTTGGATTCATATTTGAACATAATTTCAAATGGTGTAATTTTTAGTGACATGCATTGGCATTTTCTTAGGTAAATCTATGGTCAAAATTTTATACTAAATACGAGGTAGTATTCCCTCCGTCCAAAATTCTTGTCTTACATTTGTTTAGATACGGATGTATCTAACACTAAAATGTAACTAGATACATCAGTATTTAGACAAATTTAAGACAAGAATTTTGGGACGGAGGGAGTATAAAAGTGGGCTATGTAGGCCAAAACATGTACCAAATTCACTTGTGATGCATTTTTCATCGATGCCCCTCCATTGCTCACCTGGTGCCCCAATCTGGATCACCTACTTTGCTCCGGTGCCAAATTAACTCACGCAATGAAAAAACACTGTGTGGGAGAGAGAGAGAGGACTGAGGCAATAAAAAAACACTTGTTTGGGAGAGTGAGACTGTGAGAGGCTGGTGTAGTTGGTTTGATTGATTTGTTTATACATGTGGGTCTGTGTGCACACTGCACAGCGGTGCCAACTCTCTCACATCGCGAGAGCAGTGCCAAAATCTTTTGATTTGACATCAATGCGTATTATGTGGCATACTTTTGCGAAATATGGCATCAGCTACATAGTGGAAGGCAACAAATGCCCAAGCTCTCCACGTGCTCCTAGTTAAATGAGAGGAAACAGAAAAGAGAGAGAGAGAGAGAGAGAGAGAGAGAGAGAGAGAGAGAGAGTGAAAAAATATCACTAGCCAGCCAAGCCAACCCTATCGTATGAGCGAATGATATTGGTACCTCTTGATGACACGACAATCTTATGCAGCCAGCTTCTCTAATATGTTCTCTTCTTTTGCAGATAAAAAAAGACCCGAAAGTGAAAAATGTGCTGCACTATAACAATCTCATCGAATGCCTTGATCTCCATGTTAAAGAAATTGATTTGATCGACTACCGAGGCAGCACATCTGAGATTAAACTAGTCAGGTTCTTTGTTCTGGAGGCAAGTGTGCGCAAGGTAATGAGGTTTGGCGTTCTCTGGCGCAACAATGAATGGCGTGCTGATCACCACAAGCGTCTAAGCCTAAATGACAAAGTCTCCGCAGAAGCTGAATTTGTTTTTGAAACATCAAGTGGCCAGAGACTCGAAAACTTATTTGCCCATTAGTAAGTTGTCAGGGCGGTGGATTTTAGTTTGTATGATAATGCTGCAACCACCTAAAGTAACGAAAGTTCTTACGTAAACTTCCTAGTAATTCCCTCTTCCTAGGTGCAACATTACTCCTAACATTTGTAATATCAGTTTGAAACTTGTAATATTGCCGTGTCCTATTCCTGCGTTTTCGAAATCCTGCGAATCAAACAGGTCCTGAGTTGGTGATGATGTTGTGCCTCCCATCTTTCACCAATAGCCGTCGGATCTAGATCTGACGCATACAAACCAAGCTTCTCCATTTTTGCAAAAAGATGCCCGTACTTGTTCCCTATTTACAAACAACTCCTTGTCTCTCACAATCAGCCTTATCTCCTCCCCACCACATCTAGAAGGTGGTGGAAAAATCTGGCGCGATGGCCGCTGCCGGAGCCGTCCACCCCCAATCTTGGTGTTTCGTGCAATGCACGGGCATCTACGCACGGGAAATTATGTCGAACAGGGCTAGTTGTAAGCAGGCTAGCTCTACAGCCATGATGATAGTGACTGCAGACGGTGAGTCTGACTATGGTATGCCGAACACGGCGCCTATACTCAGGTGTCATCTCCGGCGCAGGGTCTTGTCACTTCACTGTGAGGAGCAGCACGTAATAATTTGACCAACGGGTAGTACAGTGCTAGTACTAGTAGCACCACCGTCTGGATTTAGGAGTACTACCACGTCCATCTGGATTTTAGTATTTGACTAGCAATATCTAGTAGTAATGCATGTCACAAAAAATGTATTACTCCCTCTGTAAATAAATACATGGTGTTTTATTCCTATCGGCGAGAGAACTTAATGGTTTTTTGCTAACTACTAATAGGATTACATGCAATGAACTAAACACTGCATGTCATGTTTGGTAGTCTCAAGTCATTGAAAACATGCACGGCCCACATCTCTCATTGGTTGATATGTCATGAATTAAGAAACAAGGAGGGAGTTAATGCACCGTGCCTAAGGCTAGCCATAGTGGGGGTAACATAAGTAGTATCATGCACTTGGGACTCGCAAACATGCTTATGTGGCAGACAATTAAAGAAGAGAGAGATGGTTATAGTAACATAGGTAGATACAGTAACATAATAAATGTGATGCTACTATGTGTCATGCATGGCAATAAATGAGACCACTTATGATACTAATCTATGACACTATGCATTATAAAGATAGTAACATAGACTAGTAACATACGCATGTTACTAGTCTAAGTTACTCTCCACTATGACCAGGCTAAGTGTTTTGGGATTATTTGGTTTTCGTAATGTGACTTACACAACATTTTTGTTTACATGCATTAACATTTTATTAGTTAAATCAAAGGTCAAAACTTGGTGCAAAATGCAAAGGGGACCAATAAACCAGTAAACATCAAACTTCTCTCGTTTGACCCCAACTAGAGGTCCGGTGAGATGACTATACTGCACCGGCACGGAGGGGGACGCAACTTCATTGACTTACGACAACTGCCTTTGGGTGAATGACACGTGGGCCCAGGGGGTGGCTGGCCCACCTATCATACAACCAAAGGTAGGTGCAGTAGAGGGCCGAGGAGTAGTACGAAATCCTACGCACCTACGCACGCTAACCAAGGGCAAGAGTGATCACTCGAATTGCAAGATCAGTTGACCCATGGAGGTGATGAGCGCGAGCATCAGCCGGCTGTGCCAGATGGTCCACGATGCTAGCCTGCGGCTGGACAACGAGGAACATCTCCAGGTAGTATTGCTTGAGGCCGACAAGGCGAGGGGCCACTTGGAAGACAGCTTCGTCTCCTTGTTCGACGAGGTCCTCGTCGGTTTCCTCGACAAGTTCACCGTCGTCAAGAAGCTCGCGGACGACTTTGACGTAAGCCTCCAGCCAACGCGCCTAGGCTCTGCGATGCCCGCCACCCTCAACAGCCACTATGGTGACAACCTCTTCGACACACTGGTGGCCCTGCGACTGCCCGCCGTCGCGCCAGAGAATGTCCACCTCGAGGTCACGCTCACCGCGCAGCGCCTGGCGCAGCAAGACACCATCGACATAATCACCCATGTCTACGTGCAAATCATCCACAAGGACTACTACATGCAAGAGGAGGACGATAGGACGCTGGCCTTCTTGGACCGCAGGGCAACCTTGGACGGCACTATTCAGAAGCACGTTGAGCTCGCCGCCAACGCCGCTGCTCCTCACACGTCGGTTGGTGACCCGGTGCACTAGGGCGTGAGGATGTCATTGATGGATCCGTATGTATTTTTATCTTGCCGTCAAATCCATGTAGTAGTATATGATACTACAGTAATTATCTTACCTTTCGCATCAACTTCATAATTTTGGTACGTACTCCATGCATGAACGGCGCCAGAACCAAACTTCTCATTACTCTAGGCAAAATCGTTATTTTCTATCTATCGATCGCGCCATGGAGCAGAACCAAATTTTACAAGTTACGAGTTTAAAAGGAAAAGCCTGCCGTGTTCGCGTCGCACCCCCACACGGTTGGTCCAGCACGCCGCTCAAGCGGGAATGCATGCGGTGTTGCATTTTCACTTACAAGTGGGACCGTAGTTGAGCAAACCGACTATCGGCAAACCCCCACCCCGCCCACCGTACGATGGCTGAGAAAACAGGAGGGAGAAGAGATGGCTGTAGCACGGACTCCAAGAAAATTGGTGTCAGATGGGACTCATGTTGGTGGCGTGTGCCGTACTGCTAGACGTGAATGCTAGTTATGGCCCATGCCAGCCCACTATATCGAGCCTATATCGAGGTACGTAGAACAAATTTCCTGCAGTCTGTGCTTAGCCCTCCTCTATCTCTCTTCTCAGCCAGCCAGCGAACGCGCAGAGCCCATCGTCTGTTTGCTCACATGCGGTCCCACATGTCAGTGAAAACGCAAGCGGACCCACTGAACCTGCACATCTTTCACCTCGACGTGCTGGTGATGAAAAACAAATCCAAGAAAGATCTTCGGTGGCCGCTTTTGGAGTTACTCAAGAGTAGTAAGATTCTATTTACAGTTTAACCCAAGATGCACATCTCGTGGCTTCAACTACCACTCTATTTTCTTTCATGACACGACCTGGATGTTGGATATCCCACGTGTCGGCAAAAGGAGGAAGAACCCGACCAAATCTTCGGTTGTGCTCTCGGATTAGACTAGTTGTGCTAACTTAAAATTTTTATTGTGTACTCCCTCTGTTCCAAAATACTTGACTTCCATTTGTCCAAAAATGGATGTACCTATATACTAAAACATGTCTAGATGCATATATATTTTGACAAATAGAAGGCATGTATTGTGCAACGGAGGGAGTAGAATGGATGCAAGTTTTTGTATTGGGAAGAAGAGTACATCCATATATTGATAGAGCCCAATTTAGTAGATGTTCTATCACTTTTAGCTAGCACAGAGGCTATAGATGAGATTAGTGCACTTGTTGATACTCCTACTTGGTATGCGTGTTGCTGCTTAGACGCAGATTAAAACGTACCGGAGGGAGTACTAGAATAGAGGCTAGACATGAGACTAGATGCGAGGAAGCAACGTCTACTTCTTTACACTCGAAGAAGAAATAAGCACGCAAGATTGAGCCTCCACAGATCAACAATGAATGCATCGAGAAGGCACTAATCCAACTTACAGGAGTAGTAAAATGTATTCTTGTGGTTCTTGTTTTCTTTGGTCTTGCTTTTCTAGTCAAAATTATCATTGGAGTTCGTGCAAAACGGAGGTCCGTTTGGGGTCGTGCGTTGCAGTTGGCCTTACAAGAGGGATCGTAGTTAAGGAAACCGACTATTGGCAAACCCCCACCTCGCCCACCGCGCGATGGCTGAGTTAGAGAAACGATGAGGTTGAAGAGATTGCTCTAGCACGGACTCCAAGAAATATGGTGTCAGATGGAAGTCGTGCTGGTGGCGTGTGCCGTACTCCTGGACGTGAATGCTTGTTCTGGCCCATGCCACCCTACTACTCCTACTACTTACTATATAGTACTACTGGTATCAAGGATTCGAGGTGCTGGTTACGTAGTACAATATGGCTACAGTAAAAACACCCGCACGACGCACGAAGCATGTGAAGGTAGTACAAATAGTGTACTACTATGTTGATTTGCCTCATCCGATAACCTGTTGCAATGCACGTACAATTATGTATTCGGAAAATATTTTTTTGCCTCGTCGCACCACTCACTCACAGAAGCGACTCGAAATCCATTCATAAATTTAGTAAGTTTATCACATGCATATCATTTTATTACATACAACAGGTCATCAACCCACATCGACAACGAGGATACATTATAAATACTAAAGTTTTCACCACACAACAAATAACAAGCAATGAAATGAACTTCAACTCAACCATTCCTCGGCATTGGAAACACTTGCTTTGAACCACAAGTGATTCTCTGGGACGGGCCATCCATTGTCGATCTGGAGACCAACGCAGGACTGACCATCCAGGCTGAAGCGGCCTACTATATCAGTACCAGGGTAGGGAACCACCCAAATGTCAGAGGTATAGACACAGTTGCTTCTCATAAATGGTAGTAACGTTGTGTCAACAGCAGTTGGATCACCTTTCACCATCATTGGATAGTTTTGTCCAAGGAAGAGCGAGTTTTCTCCAAGACTATCAATTCTGTACCAGGGAGAAGGAGTTGGCGCTAGCACACTAGTATCCATCCCGAATACCATGCAACGGGTGTTGGAATAGGTCCGGAGAGTGCGACCATGGGAGACTACACCTGCTTCCTTAGCAGTAACATCATCAGTGGGCTGTATACACACGAGAAGAGGTGATCCATCGGAATTAGTTGCCAGGCGCCAAATAGTATATGGGCGCTGCTCGTCCTCATGCTCATGATCATCACCATCGTCATCTCCCCCTTGGTTATAAAAATCTTCAAGTATAGGTGGTGGAATGTTCGCAGGACCTTGGAAACACAAGAAGAAGGTTAATTAGTAAAGGGAAACTTGCTAACCCGCATGCATGTGGATGAAACAATTATAATTACGATGGAAGACAAACGTACCGAAACAACGATTCCATGCAAAAACAATGCCACGAGTGGTGGCAGCAAACACAAGCCCTCGTATTCAATTGCATCACAGTGCTCATCCATGTACAGAAACTGATTTTTGAGAAATATCCATCGAGTCAAACCAGCAAGGACGACAACAAGCTTGTCAAAGATAGCAACAACTTCATAGTTGTTGTAATTCCAAGAGAGGTTGGGAACTCGAGAAATTGCTATCATCCATAGAAGACAGTCACCATGAGTGTATTTGAACGTGCGTACAATACCGGTGTGCTCAACCTCTAGACAGTCTGCTGAGATTTTTGGAAGTGGAACCCGGTCACGAGTGTACACATTCACAAGTTCCCACACGCAGTTGGACCCAATGTAAACAACCCAATCTCCATTTGCGCCTACCCAAGCCTTGCCCTCAAGCGATGGCATCTTAACATCATACATATCATTATCAAGCGGCATCAACTTGCACAGGGCGAGGCCTCCGTCGTGACGGCGCCAGTCATCAGGGTCACGGCGAAGAAGATAGGGGAGATCAAACCGCTCCTTGACTCTTGGGTTCCTTGTAATGATGTTATTAGTTGAGTCAAGAATGGGCTTGAACGAACCTGCCATGCTAGCCGAGGTGATGACGTCACACCAATCAATGAGTTCCTCCACCATGTCATCTTTCAGATCAGGGCAAGAATAACGGGGTCGTTTTCGTCCTGTTCCCTCCATGGAGAAGACGATCGAACAATGGCAGAAGAAAACGTGAAGGGCTGAAGAAAAATGGAGGAGGGAGAGGAACAGCGTGCGACAGCAGTTCCAAATCAAGAGGGAAAGGCGAAGAGTCGGTGGACGGTTGCCAGTTTGCGACGGTTCACAAAGGGGCGCCCCGGCCTACACGTCGGTTCAGAAATACTCCTACTACTCGCCGTCGTCTCACTGATATGTTGGAACAGGACCACATGTTAACGAAACATGGTGTGTAATTTCTCGTGCAAAATGCGATCTGGCCGCGTTGGCCCGAGGTGCCGCATTAGTTATCGACCTTTATTTTTTTAATGGCATGCTGTTCAGTTTTGAAGCACAACTAACTGGTACTGTACGCAGAGAACATATAAACTACTCTACCACTACTGCACCTCCAGTACTAGTAGTATAAAAAAGATGTATAGGCTGGAGCTTCAGCGCTTTCTTGCCAAGGGCTGCCCACTTGCTTCTCACACTACCACCCTCTCTCTAGATCTAAAAAAGACGACCCCTCTCTCCCTCCTCACCGGTGGTCACAGATCCGCCGGGGAAGAAAAGGATGTGCAGCGTTGACGCACTCGTCGTCGGCGAGCGAGGTCACGCACTGACGACAAGGCCGTCCTCTCAGACCTAGCGCCCGCGCTAGATGGCCTCCGTCACCAAGCTCGCTACCGTAGTGTGTGCGGAGGATGACGACCACGAGCGAAGCCACTTCCCGCCGACCCTCAGGTATGCTACCTCTTTTCGAACCATACCCTTGTTCTATTACCCCATCTGGCACGTCGTTGCATGTGGATCTTTTCCACTCCACCATCTTCCCAATTTGATGTCCTCTGCTCTGCGCGCCATGCAGACGAAAACCATAACTTGCACTATTAAAGGAAACCCCACTTCATGCAGACTAATCCATGTCTGGGTTGAATAAGGAAAGGAAGGGAGACTGTACTGTCCAAGAGAGTAGGCATCGAACCCGCATCTAGGTTGAAAAGGGGAAAATCAGTAGCTAAGGAACGAGTCTCGTGTCTCTTGGTTGAAGAAGGGTAGAAAGGCATGACAACGCAATAGAGAATGACTAGGTCGATCGGTTTGTTGTCCTCACATAGGAAAAAGGTGGCTAAAGAGAACAAAAATGGGACGTAATCCACATATGCTGCCTGGATATTTGTTACTCTGGGCAACTATACCTCCCTCATCACTCTGTGTCCGTGGAGGTACATCGTACTGGTGCGCCCACTATCCGAATGGGCCTCCCATGCTCTTATTGCCACTTTTTTTGCTGTTAGTATAATGCCAGCAGTCAAGTCAAGCAATGCTACTGCTAAAGTGATGCCACATTTTACTAATGCCGCTCTCAGTCTAATGCCACCGATAAATTTAAGCAATGCCATTTAATGTCACTGGATTATTTCAGGGTTAGCTGTTGATTGTGGATGTATTAAAAAAATTCAGCTAAGGCATTCTAATGATGTTGCACAGCCTGTAATAAACTAACTACTCTACCGTTGCACTAGCCACTGGATTAGTGTATATTTGTAGTATTCGAATGGTGTTGCATTAGCGTATGGACATAATAAAGTGTGGCAAGCTTTCCCAGATATGTGCTCAAGAAAACTACTACCTGTTTTTCTAAATACTAGACGTTTGGGCACTTTAAATTGAACCGCGAAAACGTCTTATATTAAGGAATAGAGGGGGTAGACTGTAGAGTTCACTCAAATTATCCCGATAAAGCTAGTCACACCTTTGTTAAAATTAATGTTCATTATGTTATCGGAGGAGGTCTGTATGTTTGTCTCTAATGCTTGTCGACTACATACCCGACATCATGATGTAATGTTAAGTCATTTCCTTTTGTACAGTGTCACTGAATTGTCAAGGCGGTGATGGCATTTTATTTTAGTAGAACTGCACAAAATTTGCTTAAAAGAAGAGGAAAGGTCAGGAATGGCTCAGTTTTTCAGAAAAAACTATGTATGCCTTCCTGACATCAGCCGTTGTTGCTTTATTTTTTCTTCAAACATGTCGTTAGAAACAGTCTTGCTACCTTTTCCCATTAAGAAATTGGAATGCTTATATTTGTGAGTCTATGCTTCAACTAGTGCCACTTTTATAGTAATCACACTTTCAATATCTATGCAAACAGGGATGCTCAATTTTAGTGGAACTGCACAAAAAGTCCAACAGGTTCAACATTAGGAGCATGTTTTTTTCCAAACCTTTATATCCAATTGGTGGCACTATGAGCTGTTCGTTAGGAAGGTACATGGTTTGCTACTATCTTGCTACTCTTTTTGTATTGTCATTAGATAGTAATACTAGTGGTTTGCATGTGAATTTATTGGCAGGGTGGACCTACATTGGAGGTGCAGGACAGGATTCAATGATTGGATGCTCAATTTCGGTTGTATTGATTTCACCTCTTCCATCACTGCCAACATGGTGTGGTATATGTTTACTAGCTGCTTGATATTTGTGCAGATAGAGATGTCTGCCCGTTGCTATTTGGCAAACAAACAAAGTGTCCGCAATTTTGGTTGAACTGCACAAAAGAATAGTATAGTCACTGCATGCAGTGCCATTTGAAAATAGACACAAAGATTGGATAGTCACTTCATGGACTGCAGAAAAGTAGTACTATACTATTTGCTGGCCAACACTAGGTGCTTCATTGCTTTGGTCTGATTATACAATGGTCATCATTTTCCCTAAGTTAAAGTTTGTATTCCGAAAATAGTCTCGCGGTGTGATCGAGAGAAGACCAAATCATATTGCAGTGGATGTTCCTCCATCATGTGTGGTTCATTCTCATGGTTCCAACTGTTGGTGAAACCACTTACGTTTGCAAGAGGAATTGTAGACTTCACAAACAAATTTGTCTTTCAGTCTTTACTGAATGTTGGCCAAGAGAAGCATCCATGTTAGTATGAAGAACAGATGTTTTTTCTAGATCTTTGCTTTTGGAGCTACATATTTGTATATGATCCGTGAATCATTGAGATGCATTAACATGTTGATCTTATGTATGGGAATCGTACTAGTTAGTTTTAGTTGTGTGTCTTGCGACGCAAGATCCGAAGTGGTTGATCTTTGCTTTTGGAGCTACATATTTTTATATGATCTGTGAATCATTGAGATGCATTAACAGTTACTTATTTATGTTCGCTCGGTGTTTACAAGTTACTGATCGATCACTAGCTAGCCTACAAATGCGCTCCTGGCAGTTTTATTTGTGACGCAAGATGCAAAGTGGCAGATTATTGAATAAAAATGCCTACCTCTGAAGAAACTGACAAGCTACACTATCGATCCTACACGGATAAAAATGCCTACTTCTGAAGAAACTGACAAGCTACACTATCGATCTAACACGGATAAATAGCGGGTCACGCACGTACTACCTCCTTTTCGATTTGCAGGGCTCAATTCAAGAAACGACCTACTCGATCCTACACGAATAAATAGCGGATCATGCACGTACTAGTACCTCATTTCTGGTTTGTAGGGCTTAATTCAAACCTCTCACCAACCAAGGTGGTCCCTCCGTCCGGGTTTATTAGTCCTGTGAGCAAAGCAGCAAGACCAAGGCATGACAATAATTAATGGCATGCAGAAGTTTAAGCCTAATTAATTCCAGCGATTTAAGTGGCTGCATGCGTGCCCTCGGCTGCGACTCGTTGCATGCTGCTTCGTGTACTGCCTGCGAGCGATTCTGAGTGCCTGCATGCAGCCGGCCGTAATTAAGGCAACTAACTGATGCGAAAAAGATACGCTTTAATAGTTGCGGGTTTTTAAATCCGTGAAATCATTATTGACAAGGAGGGAGATGATTCAAGTGCACTCGTTTGATCGCCATGCCAGCATGCGACCCAGACGGGACGGGACGGCACAGTCATAATTTCAGTTTCCCTAGTTCTCCACGGCAAGCTGGCGCGCTAAGCCATTATGCATTGAATTCCGATGACTGTCGCGCTACCTTCCCCCTATAAGTACTATTTCCTGGCCTTCTCCGGTGCCACCATGACCCAACTCTCCATATCCTCATAAGCCCCCACCGGCCCGACGTCGCTCGCCACGTCCGCCATGCCCCTGCCCGTCCACGATAGGCGACACCGGAGGCGGTCACCGCCGGAACTAGTGTTCGGTTTTTCACCGGAAGGCAGACGGAGGGAGGAGGCATTCTATCTGTCTTTAGATGGCAATGCGCAGATCGAGGAGTTGTTGGAGCGCGACCGCATGGAGGAGGAGCAGGAGTTGTTGGAGCGCGACCGCCTGGCGGAGGAGCAGCGTATCGCTGATTTGCGCCACCAGCGGGACATGGAGCAGTAGCACACCGACGCTCTGAGTCGCGAGCAGAGCGCCCGCAACTGGGCCGACTACGTGGAGGCCGGAGCCCGGCAAATAGCCCTGGAGGCTGTCGGGCACACACGCGTTCGCGACGCCAATTTTTACTACCAGCTCGTCAAGTGGGTTTCCCGCTTGGAAGCCGAAGCTTCGGTGGACCACGCCGGCATGGAAAGGGCCAACACGCGCGAGCAACGCGCGCGAGCAACGCGCCCTATCGCACCTCTGGCATGTCCGAGGCGAGGCGCAGGACGCCGGCGCCGACGTTTAGCATGTACCACAGATGGCCGCCGACATCGTCTAGTTAGCTAAGAGTAAGTTAGTACTTGTCTAGTGGGAGTAGATAGTTAACTTGGCTATGATGGTTGTCAACATGGAAGTTTAGTACTTTATATGCGGATCAGACCTGTTACTTTGCTCTGAATGTTGAACTTTCCATTTGAATGTATGGAATGGGCTATTATTTTTTTAAATGGGTTGTATTTGTCCTCCACGGGTTTAGAGGCTGACTTGTGGGCCTAGCAAGTTGACGCGTACACAATCAGGAGATGATTGTACGTGGAGAGGATGATAGCAGGGACCCGCCAAGGTCATGGCAGTACGCAAGAAAGTGCCTCCTTATTTCAAGCCAATAAAAAAATGGCTCCTCCTAGTGGATTTCTGACATCTGGGTCCCATGCCATTGTCAATGTAGTCAATAAACGAGAGAATTGCACAACGAGCAGCTGACACCAGGGACCCAGCAGCTCGCCCATTTATTTTTGTTTTGGGTTAATTTGATAAATGCCTCCGAGAAATGCCACTGCAATTTCCAAACTTTGGAAAATGCCATTTCATGCCATTTCTAGTGGCATTTTTCAAAGTCTGGAGTGGCGTTTTTCAAAGTTTGCAAACTGCAGTGGCGTTTTTCAAAGTTTGCAAAAATTGCAGTGGCATTTTTCAAAGTTTGGAAATTGCAGTGGCATTTTTATGAATCGCCATAATTGGAGTGGCATTTATCTAATTTGTTTTTGAGACGGAAGCAGGGTGTCAACTGGGCTGTGCAGGACACTCTGGCCTGTCTAGACAGCCTTTTCTTTTATGTTTACCACAGACCAGCCCAATAGTTCTTTTTTCTTTCTTAAAATGGCTAGCCCAGTTTGTTTGTGATTTGTCAAGTAAGTCGCTTTATCAGGCCTGTTGGGCTGCAAATCTTTCAAGACGAGGAGAGCTTCATTCGGCTGGCCGAGAAAATGGCCTATAAGTAATGAGAAATGGGTTGTACATTTTTAAAACACATCAAACCGACAATTAGTTTCAAATATCTTTTTTTCATTTCGAGATTTTAAATTGCATTGATTTTTATGAGTGGACAATTTATTGGATTTTATATTGATATACATTTATTTTTAAAATCAGTCTGAATGTGACTCGAAATTTCGGGATTAAAAATAGTTCAGACCGCACCGACATATGCAAAATTTCGTATAATTTTTTTACCATGGCCACAATATGGGTTGTAATGCTAACAAAAAGAATATGGGCTCCAAAAAAACCCGTAAGAATTAGCAAATGGGATGTAAACTATTTGAAATAATGGTAGATGGGTTGTATGCTGTTTTCCATATATTTGAGGCTTTCCACAGATGGCCTGTATACTGTTGGATGTCCAATCAATGGCCGTCGTGCTTCTTCAATATCCGCTCTTCCTACTGCAGCCGCTCAAACAAGCGCCGGCGGGATTGCCTGCTCCCTCCTCCACGCGGCCGGCTGTGCTGCCACGCAGGCCTCACCACCCCACCGTACTCCCATCGCGGGCCTAGCCATCCCTCTACTCACCCACAGTCCCACACCTGCTGTTATTCTCCGGCGACGACAGACGAACCAGTAAACCCTCGTATAGTCGTACTCCCTCCGCGTGGGAAACAACTGTCGAGTCTTCCCTGCCTCCGTGTCGTTCCCTTCCTAGGCCTCGCCGTCGTCCACCGCCCTGGTGCTCTCGGCCTGGCGTGGTCAACGTGGTCAACGACCGACATGCATCTGAAGTGGACTGTACGTGGAGAGGCTGACAGCTGGGTCCACGGCCGCACGCAAGGAAATGCCTCCTTATTACGCGCAAAATAATGATTCCTCCACCTGACATCTGGGACCCACCGAAAGGGCCTCTGTATTTCGCGAAAAAAACGTTACCGCCGCTGACAGCTCGGACCCACCAGCTATATCTTTGCACGCAAGGAAGTGCCTCCTTATTACGCCCAAAAAAAAGAATACTCCCCATACGATATCCACTAAGTTGACGGGGCCTACTAAGTTGACAGGGACGAAGGGCTTTGTCAACTTAGTCAATATGCACGATTCTAGCTCGACTGACCGTACGATGTCCATCCAACGGATGTAGTGCTTCTTCAACCTCTGGTCTTCTTGCTCCAGCCGCCCAAAGCAGCGCCGGTTGTGCCGCCTGCTCCTGCCTCCCGTGGCCAGCTGTGCTGCCGCGGAGGCCTCACCGCCTCCATACTACTCCCACCGCTGGCCAGGCCATCCCTCCACTACACTCACCCACACCCCCTGTTATTCTGCGGCGACGGCAGCGCAGCCGAACCAGTGAACCCTCGTACTCCTCTCCGCGTGGGCATCCACTGCCGCGTCTTCCCCGGCTCCGTGTTGTCCCCTTCCTAGGGCTCGCCGTCGTCCACCGCCGTGGTGCTCTTGGCGCGGTGTGGTTAATGTGGTCAACGACCGAATTCCATCAGAAGAATACTGTACGTGAAGAGGCTGACAGCTGGGTCCACGGCAGCCGCAAGGAAGTGCCCCCTTATTACAAGGAAAATAATTATTCCTCCACCTGACAGCAGGGACCCACCGGACGGGCCACCAGTATTTCGCAAAAAAAACGTTTGCCCCTGAATGCTGGGACCCACCTGACGGGCCACCGTATTTTGCGAAAAAAACGTTCCCCCTGTTGTCAGCTCGGACCCACCGGAAGTGCGTCCTTATTACACAAAAAAAATGAATACCCCCTGCTAGCTGGGACCCACCTTTGTGGGAGGCTGACTTGTGGGCCTACTAAGTTGACGGGGACGGAGGGCTTTGTCAACTTAGTCAATATAAACGATTCTAGCTCCAGTGACCGTACAATGTCCATCCAACAGCCGTAGTGCTTCTTCAACCTCTGGTCTTCTTGCTCCAGCCGCCCAAAGCAGCGCCCATCATGCCGCATGCTCCTGCTTCCCGTGGCCAGATGTGCTACCACGAAGGCCTCACCGCCCCCTACTATTCCCACCACTGGCCAGGCCCTGCGGCGACGGCAGCCTCACACCGCAGCCGAACCAGTGAACCCTCGTACTCCTCTCCGCACGGGCTTCCACTGCCGCGTCCTCCCCGGCTCCCCGTCGTCCCCTTCCTAGGCCTCACTGTCGTCCACCGCCCTGGTGCTCTTGGTGCGGCGTGGTCAATGTGGTCAAGGAACGACTTCCATCGGACGTGCACTGTATGTGGAGAGGCTGACAGCTGGATCCATGGCCGCAGCAAGGAAGTGCCTCCTTATTACGCGGAAAATAATTATTCCTCCACCTGACAGCGGGGACCAACCGGACGGGCCACCGTATTTCACGAAAAAAACGTTTCCCCCCTGACTGCTGGGACCCTCCAGCTGCACCTTCGCGGGCAAGGAAGTGCATCCGGGCAAAAAAAATGATTCGCCCCCTGACTACTGGGACCCACCAGCTACATCTTTGCATGCAAGGAAGTGCGTCCGGGCAAAGAAAAAACGATTCACCCCCCTGACTGCTGGGACCCACCAGCTACATCTTCGCACGCAAGGAAGTGCGTCCGGGCAAAAAAACAAAACGATTCGCCCCCCTGATTGCTGGGACCCACCAGCTACATCTTCGCAGGAAAGGAAGTGCCTGACAGTCGGGACCCACCTGGTCGAAGTGTACGTAGCGTTGTCATTCTGGTTGCGAACGTGTACGTACATACTGGTCGATGTAGAGGCACGCACGTGTCGTAATAGAGGCGCGCACGTGTCATAGTAGAGGCGCGCACGTAGCATGTACACATATGTACAACGGCGAGGGTGCAAGAAAGAAAATACGGCCATGTACGTACATACAGGCAGGGTCTCGAATGCCTACTCGCGCATACGTACATGGCTGGGTCGGAACAGAGAAACATCGTCGTCGTCGTGTTCATGGGGAGCCAACCGGCTGGGTCGGAACGAAATGCGTGGTCGTGTTCATTGGGAGGGCTTGGACGGAACAGGCGATGGAAACGAGGCCTGGCGTACCGCACAACGGAGGAAACGGACCTCCTCTGTTCGGAACGGGGTCCTGTTGATCAGGAGGGGTGTGGCGTACCGCAAAACGGAGGAAACAGACCTCCTACGGTCCAAACGGGATCCTGTTGATCGGGAGGGGTGTGGCGTACCGCAAAACGGAGGAAATGGACCTCCTACGGTCGAAACGGGGGTCCTATTGATCGGGAGGGGTGTGGCGTACAGCAAAACGGACGAAACGGACCTCCTACGGTCGAAACGGATGTCCTGTTCATCAGGAGGGGTGTGGCGTACCGCAAAACGGGACTCCACGGGATATTTTTCATCTCCACCGTCGACCTCCTCCAGCCTCCACGGGCTCCTGTTCATCCAGCCTCCACCGCGCGCTACTCCACCGGCTACTGTTCAACCACCCCTCCACCGCCTACTGTTCATCTAGCCCTCCACCGTCTACTGTTCATCCAGCCCTCCACACCACGGGGTCCTGTTCAACCACCCCTCCACGACCACCCCTCCACCGCCTACTGTTCATCCAGCCCTCCACACCACGGGGTCCTGTTCATCCAGAGGCAACGCCACTG
>NC_041381.1:200755111-200767616 GCF_002162155.2 Triticum dicoccoides
CAATCGATCGACTTCGGTTAGCAGCAGTACCGAAGGAATCGCTCCATCGGGTTCAGTTAACAATCATCGATCGATCGCTCGGGTTCAGTAACGCGTAGCCTGCATTGCAATCGCTCGGGTTCAGTTAGAGCCCAATGCCTCGCTCGGGTTCAGTTAGAGCCAATGCCTCGCACACACGCGCGTACGTGTACGAGAGAAACATGCATCGCTCGGCCCCCGACCTCCCACCGTAACCGGCAACTCCCTGAAATTTTCCTCCCCCTCGCTTCTACCACGGTTTTTTCCGTCATAGACGGCCCAAAGAATGTCATGCAGCTGCGTCTCCGGCCCGCCCAGGATGAAAAGCCCATTTTCTGTCATGATTTTTTGTCATAGAAGTAGGAGCCCACCACATCTATGATGATACCGGGTTTTGTCACAATTATCGTCATAGAAGTGTCATATGTATGACAGAAAGAAATTTCGTTCGGCCCAAAATGTCATGGATGTGTCTTTTTTTGTAGTGATGCTTACATGATTGGATGCTTGAGTGATTATATGGCTAGAGTTAAAGGTGAACTTAAACTCATTAGCAAATATGCTTCTATGGTTACCGCTCAAGCTGAACAAGTACTTAAAGCTCAAAGTGATTTGCTTGATGAATTAAATAATAAACATGACTTTGCTCTTAGAGTGGCTACTAGAACTGGTAGAATGACTCAGGAACCTCTGTATCCTGAAGGCCACCCTAAGAGAATTGAGCAAGATTCTCGGAGAAATAATTTAGATGCACCTAGTCCTTCTAAAAAGAAGAAAGAAAATTGATAGGACTTTGCATGCTTCTAGTGAACCTGTTGTAGACACACCTGAGAATCCCAATGATATTTCTATTTCTAATGCTGAAACACAATCATGTGATGACCATGAACCTAGTGATAATATTAATGATAATGTTCATGTTGATGCTCTACCTAGCAATAATAATGATGTAGAGATTGAACCTGTTGTTGATCTTAATAACCCACAATCAAAGAATCAGCGTTATGATAACAGAGACTTTGTTGCTAGGAAGCACGGTAAAGAAAGAGAACCATGGGTTTAGAAACCCATGCCTTTTCCTCCTAAACCATCCAAGAAAAAGAACGATGAGGATTTTGAGCGCTTTGCCGAAATGATTAGACCTATCTTCTCACGTATGCGCTTAACGGATATGCTTAAAGTAAACCCTTATGCTAAATATATGAAGGATATCATTACAAATAAAAGAAAGATACCGGAAGCTAAAATTTCCACCATGCTTGCTAATTATACTTTTAAGGGTGGAATACCAAAGAAACTTGGAGATCCAGAAGTACCAACTATACCATGCTCCATTAAAAGAAATTATGTAAAAACTGCTTTATGTGATCTTGGAGCCGGTGTTAGTGTTATGCCTCTCTCTTTGTATCGTAGACTTGAATTGAATAAGTTGACACCTACTGAAATATCTTTGCAAATGGCTGATAAATTAACTGCTATACCTGTCGGTATCTGTGAGGATGTGCCTATTGTGGTTGCAAACGTCACTATCTTAACAGACTTTGTTATTCTTGATATTCCCGAGGACGATTGTATGTCGATTATACTTGGTATAACCTTTTTGAATACTGCAGGGGCTATTATTGATTGCAACAAAGGCAATGTCACTTTTCATATTAATGGTAATGAGCATACGGTACACTTTCCGAGGAAACAGCCTCAAGTTCATAGCATCAATTCTATTGGAAAAATTCCAACTATCATTATTGGAGGTTTTGAATTTCCTCTTCCTATTGTCAAGAAGAAATATGATATTCTTATTATTGGGGATGTGCATATCCCCGTTGAGGTAACCCAGTGTTATTCGAAATTTCTCTGGTTCCATGTTATTCGGAATGAGTTTGTTAACAAGACTTGATCAAACTTGTTACTGGATTCCTTTTGATGATCATGAGATGGATGAAACTAGAAGGCACAACCTTCTGTACCCTTTTTTTACTTTCTGTTATTTAGATTAAATAAAGCAAAAATAGTATTATATGTCTGTTTTCTGAATTATCCGTGTAATAAAAAAATATCTTGAAAATAAAAGTTCTCCAAATGCCCTGGAAATTTAGTATGATTTTTTCTGGAATATTTGTGGAGCAGGGGGGCAAGCACCTGGCTACGAGGGTCCAGGGCGCGCCCCCTGCCTCGTGGGCCCATGGTGGCCCCCTCCACTTATTCCTGCACCCACACACTTCATCTTCCTCCCAAAAAAATCACCATCCAGCTCAAGCACGAGTTCTAGCTCACTTTGCTGCGATTTTCAATCTCCTTGCTCAAAGCTCCATTCACAAAACTGCTTTGGGAGATTGTTCTTTGGTATGTGACTCCTCCAATGGTCCAATTAGTTTTTGTTCTAGTGCTTTATTCATTGCAAATTTTTGCTACCTAGGGGACCCTGTTCTTGAGCTTGCATGTTAAATTTATGAGGTCCCAAGTAATTCTAATGCATGATATAGGCTCTAGGCACTTGTGGGAGTAGTTGCTATCAATCTTGTCGAGTTTGATTCACTTTTATTTTGACTTACTAAAAAATTCAGATATTTTCAGAAAATGATGAAGAGATTTTTGAGGGGCTCTTCTAGCCAAGGCTCCAAGGATAAACAAGCTAAACGAGAAAGAAAAGGCCAAGTATAATCTTCCTCGCGTAGCGAAAGTATGGCCGTGTGAGTGGCCTTGTGATAATTTCTTGAGAGCAGCCGGGATTTATGAAGACTTATATTCTTTGGCTAATAATGCGGGCCTCACCGACTTCCTCCATGACCGGATTGAACAGTATCTCTTACTCAACAATACTTTCATGCAAAACTTCTACTATTATCATAAGAATTCACCTCCTTCAGTAGCTTTTCATTTATATGATGAGGCTAAGGAGATGTCATTACGTAACTTTTGCGAGGTTTGCAGAATACCCTTCGAGGCAGCTTAGATGAACCACATCGTAAAGATGTGGATGGTTTCATTGATACCATTACTGTAGGGGAATCGAGGAAGGTTTCCGATGCAAGAATAACTAGCATACATTTTCCTGTTTTATGCTACTTTGCCATATTTGTAGTCGATGCTTAATTGGTCGCGGAAACTGTGGAAACCTTAGTGTTCATGATATTATTATTTTGTTCCATGCCTTATTTTGTGATAACTCTTTTAGTATGGGTGTTGTTATTGCTAAATGATTAAGCCTGAACCGTACAAAGGGCCCCATATTTGGAGGTATCTATGCCTCACGCCTTGCTAAACACTTCGAGATACCTATTAGGCATTATGAGAAAGAGGAAAAACTGCTGCCCCCACCTATTTTAGATTACAAGAGCATGGTAGCACATCAGTTTATTGTTAACAATGATGATAAGATGCTTCTATATAATTTGAGATTTAATAAGAAACACAATGAGATTATTATCTTGCCTACGCCCTCTTTGTTTGATTTAACTACAGGCCACTACCTCGTCTTGCCGGTGACTGTTTACGCGCATCGAGGCCAGACATCAGCTCCAGAGCCTAAGATGGAACCATCACTGGATCCTTATCGTCCATCATCTTATCAGTGGGATCCAGGAGGAGATCGCCAGCCAGTGGCAGTACGATGACGCTCCTCAGTACACCGGGGAGAGTAGCCGCGGTCCTTGGGCATAGACCAACTTAGGCCAAAAGACTAAGCTTGGGGGAGTACGTATTTCTCACTGACATTACATTCATGTTCACACACTCATTCTAGTTGTCGGTGCTCATACTTTTTCATTGTACTATCCATGCTAGTTTAATTTCTTTTTCTAGCTTTCTTCTTGTGTGTTTGATAAACATTAAGAAAAAACCCAAAAAAATAATTAGTTTAATCTCCTTGCTTGTAGTAGTAATAAAAATGAAAACCCAAAAAGATTTCATGTTCTTCTTTTTCTTGTTGGGAGCTTTCCCGTGTAAATAGTTTTATTTCTTTTCTTTCCTTTGGGGTCGAGAGGAGAAGACCATAATGAAAATGTTTAGTGGCTCTCATATGCATGATTGTTGATTTAACCAAGAGCCCATATTACCTTGTCTTCTCCCTTGAATTGGATGCTTGCAGATTCCAGCTTAGTCCAATGCACGTGCACTATTGTTATTATACACACCATTCGGTCATGCAAGTGAAAGGCAATAATGACGATATATGATGGACCGATTGAGATGAGAGAAGCTGGTATGAACTCGACCTCTCTTGTTTTTGTAAATATGATGAGTTCATTGTTCCTGATTCAGCCTATTATGAATAAACATGTTTGCAATGACAATTAGAGATTATGGTTGCTTATGCCATGCTTAATTAGCTAGGAGCTTATAATGGTTTACCTTGCGTGCCAACATGCTATTAAAATGGTTGTGATGTGGTATGATAGGGTGGTATCCTCCTTTGAATGATTTGAGTGACTCGACTTGGCACATGTTCACGCATGTAGTTGAAACAGAATCAACATAGCCTTCACAATATTTATGTTCATGGTGGATTATATCCTACTCATGCTTGCACTCGATGTTGATTAATTTTAATGCATGTTCATGACTGTTGTCGCTCTCTCAGTTGGTCGCTTCCCAGTCTTTTGCTAGCCTTCACCTGTACTAAGCGGGAATACTGCTTGTGCATCAAACTCCATAAATCCAAAAGTTATTCCATATGAGTCCACCATACCTTCCTATATGCGGCATTTACCTGCCGTTCCAAGTAAATTTGTATGTGCCAAACTCCAAACCTTCAAATGAAATTCTGTTTTGTATGCTCGATCAGCTGATGTATCAACTGGGGTTGTCTGTATCTTCCATGCTAGGTGGGTTATTCTCAAGGGGAGTGGACTCCGCTCCTCATTCATGATAAAATGGCTGGTAACCGGGATGCCCAGTCCCATGATCAAAAGATCAAATCAAATCAAAATAATTAAACAAAACTCCCCCAGGATTGTTGCTAGTTGGAGGCACCCGTTGTTTCGGGCAAGCCATGGATTGACACGTGTTGGTGGTGGGGGAGTATAAACTTTACCATACTATTTGGGAACCGCCTATAATGTGTGTAGCATGGAAGATATCGAGATCTCATAGTTGTTGCGTTGACAGTGAAAGTATACCGCTCAAAATGTTATTCATCTCTATTTTAAAATCTAGCTCTGGTGCTTCTACAAATCCCTGCTTCCCTCTGCGAAGGGCCTATCTATTTACTTTTATGTTGAGTCATCACACTCTTATTAAAAAGCACCCGCTGGAGAGCACCGCTGTCATTTGCATGCATTACTATTAGTTTATATTGGGTATGACTTGACTGGATCTCTTTTACCATGAATTACAATGTTTAGTCAGCCTTTGATCTTTAAAGGTGCTCTGCATTTATGTTTTTCGGTCTCAGAAAGGGCTAGCGAGATACCATCTTGTTATATCATATTATGATTGTTTTGAGAAAGTGTTGTCATCCGAGATTTATTATTATTGCTCGCTAGTTGATTATGCCATTGATATGAGTAAACATGAGACCTAAGTGTTATTGTGAATATGGTTAGTTCATAATCTTTGCTGAAAACTTGAATGCTGGCTTTACATATTTACAACAACAAGAGCGAACAGAGTTTGTAAAAGTTTTTTGTTATCACTTTCAGTTTATCAACTAAATTGCTTGAGGACAAGCAAAGGTTTAAGCTTAGGGGAGTTGGTACGTCTCCGTCGTATCTACTTTTCCAAACACTTTTGCCCCTGTTTTGGACTCTAACTTGCATGATTTGAATGGAACTAACCCGGACTAACGTTGTTTTCAGCAGAACTGCCATGGTGTTATTTTTGTGCAGAAATAAAAGTTCTCAGAATGACTTGAAAATCCACGGAGCAACTTTTCAAAAAATATAAAAAATACTGGCGAAAGAATCAAGACCAAGGGGCCCACACCCTGTCCACGAGGGTGGGGGCATGCCCCCTCCCCTGGGCGCGCCCCCTGCCTCGTGGGCCCCCTGGATTTCCATCGACCTCAACTCCTGTAGGAGATATGCCCCAGAGGCAATAATAAATGCTATTATTTATCTCCATGTTCATAATTATGTTTATGTTCCATGCTATAACTATTGTGGTTCCTGAGCCCGTATATCCATAAAGGCTCTAGGGAAAACCCATGTGCACGTGTGGAATAATAAACAGTAAAATGTATTCCTAGTCATGCCTCTAAGACTAGCTCAAGTGTTGACGGATGATTATGTTTTCCCAATCATGGGCATGTCTATGCCATCAACTTTGAGGGCACAATTAACAGAACATTTGTGTTGAATCGACCCAGTTTGATGTTATGCTATGAGATTCATTTGTCACAAGTTAATGGTAAATAACACAGAGATGGTTAACGTTTGCATGATTCCTTAGACCATGAGAGTATCAAGTTTCTTCATGCTTGCTTCATGAACTTTGGGGTTTGTTAAACGTCATCTGTAAATGGGTGGCTATTACGGCGGCTTACGGGTTCATGGAAAAGTATGTCAAGTAACTTAATAGCTCAAGATTGGGATTTGCTCCTCCGAGGATGGAGAGATATCTCTGGTCCCTCTTGGTGTTATGGTATCCATCATCGTCTGGCCAGACACTTTGTGATTTGATCACGGGGATGCCTGAACACGGTAACAAGAAAAGAGAACAATACCGGTAACGAGGTAACTGGCATAGTGGACAAGTTGTTGATCCACGGGAATGCCAACATGTCTCACCTCGGGTATTTGTAACATATCGCGAAGCAACAGGAATAACAGACAACAACTGGAGGTTCACTCGAATATTCATTCGTGTGGGTATAGGGGTCAATATGGGTGTCCACAGCTCCGATGTTGATCATTGATCGGAAGGGGTTCCGGGTCATGTCTATACTTCACCGAACCAATAGGGTCACACGCTTAAGGGTCATCTATCTACTGAATACTAGACAGGGAGTCTGAGAGAAAATCATCGAAAAAGTTTCGGACAATGGAAAAGGTTCCGCAGAGAGAGGTCATCGGATGAGTTTCAGTGAACTGAAAAGTTGTTTCAGGGGATACCATTAAGTCAAATTGGTTTGGGCACATGCCTGATAATTCTCGGAGGGTGCCAGAATCATTCTGGAAGCTTTCTGGAATTTTCCGGGATAATAACCGGATATGCTCCCGAGCTGCCAGAACCACTTCAGATGCTTTTCGCAGATGAAAATCACTAAACCGGAATTGTTTCGGAAAGCGTTGAAAATCATTTTGGTGGGTACTAGAAATGTTCTAAGCCCACATAAATATTTTCAGTTCGAACGGACGCTGAAAAATGTCGTCGTGAATAGTGAAAGTGCTTTTTGGGATATTTATGGAAAGCCACTTTTGGGGGCTTTTCCCAAAAGGCTTCTAGAAGGACTTGGGGATCAAGGAACCCCCTTTGGGGGGGCCCCATGAAGGTGGGACGTTGGAGGGTGCATCTCCTACATGGGGCTCCACTTGACATCCCTTTATGCCATTTATGCCCTTTATGTGTGACATAAAGTGTGGGCATTTTGGGGTTTTTCATGTGCCCCTACCCCTTGGGTTTTTCCTATAAATAGAGGTGGAGAGGCAATCTCCACACTCATCCCTTGCTCTCATACAAGGGTCATGCAATGATCTGGCTTCTTCTCTCCCTCCCAGCAAAATAGTTTCGTAGAGCCGAAAGGCTGTCTGGGTTCCGGCAGGAACTAGTTCTGGATGGCAAAGCCCTGCCGGATAGATGACACCGTATGTGTGCAACTCTGTAGAGAGATCATAGTTTCGGCCTCCCGAAGGGCTGTCCGAGTGACCGTCCGAGTTTTGAGGGTCCTCCCGAAGGGCTGTTCGCGACACCGTCCGAGGGACTGTTCGACCGCCTCCCGGAGGGCTGTCCGTGGGGTGGATGAGGGTATACATCCTCGCGATTGGGAGGTTGTAAATCCTAGTTGCGGGGATCTGCATCACCGATCGTCATTGACTCTACTTCCCACTGCGCTACGAGTCAGTAACGAAGAAGATCAAACGATGTATGCAGTCTCCATAGTGGTCCTGGGCTGGTGCGTAGGTTGGATTTTTTTTATTTTTTGCTGCGTTCCCCTACAGTGGCATCATGAGCCGTGCTATGCATAGATGCAGGTTACGATCTAGAATACATGGAGATGTATGGGTATTGCATAATATAATTTTGGAATAGATGAGATCTATTGCTGAAAATTATTTATGCGGGTGACAAATGAAATCTGTTACCCGACGTTCTTGTTGCTTCCCTAGAATTTGCGTTTGCTCAATCTCGAGATAGCATGGTGGAATTTGACAAAGTTCTGGCAATCCGTGATCCTGATTGATCATGGAAGTGCTATCAGTTCTTTGGGTTCTACCACAGTCAAAAGAAAGATGAAATTCGTAGATGAAAGGGCATTGCAGATATGATCTGCATGGGGGTCATGCGTATGACGAAGTTTAGGATGGGGCTCGAGATTTAATTATCTCATGTTTCATACACCCCGAGATGTTAATCTAGGAACTTGAATAATCATACTTGATGATAAAACGTTGGTAGATGTGGTTTAAGTCAAAACCTTAGAAGCCACGAAAAACTAGTTTTTGCATGAACCGATTAGAAACATCTAACTTGGTTTTGCAGGAGGGTTTGCATGTGCATGTGATGTGGTATATCAATGCTCATATTCAATTTGATTATGTATGAGATGACTATATGATGTAATTAACATGACCTGTGTGATTCGGCATGATGGCTGGATCCATATGATTGCACTTTAATGACCTATGTGTCAACCTTAAGTAATGCATTTATTTTATCCGCTATGGAGATAGCGATATTATTTGGTGCATCGACAAGGTGGTGGCAATCTTCATGAAGGTGAACACCGACGCGAATGCCGAAGACGAAGAAATGAAAGACTTCTCCGTCAGAAAGGGCTATACCATATCATGCTAATTATGACTTGCCTGAGATGTTTATCCCTTTGGTGCACCCTTCTTGATTGCGCGGTAGTCGCTTTTCATTAGGGTGATCTCTCACAAAAATATAAAAGTAGTTAGTGTTCACCCAAGTGTAGCACCATCTGTAATTCGTATCTTTTTGGGGTGCGCCATGTCCACATGGGTATGAATGAATCGAGAGGAATGAGGCGGGTGAGGTCAGACCTCGCAGCGAGATCACTTGGTTGTATTTGATGTTCAGGCAGGATCGTCCTGAGCTCAGAACAAACCCATCGAAAGATGAACAAGAGTCACATGGAGATGTGATCGACAAGTTTGCCTACCAACTGAAATTCTCATCATCAGTGATGTCCACATCAATGGCATTGAATCGAAATGTGGGTCCTGTATCACTCATAATCAATTTTGAGAGATATTGATTTGAGTGGGAGCGCACTGTTGAATTAACATGTTTAATTCTTAGTGCAATTAATTATGAACATTGGCTAAGTGTTTCTTGCAAAATAGTTGTAGAATAATGGCTCATGTTTCCACCTGCCCTGTTAAAATTGAATAGCTGTTAAGTATCTGGTTAAAACTTTACGATTGGTAATGTAATGTGAGGATTGTACTCAAGAGTGCCGAGAAGGACTTTGTCCTATCGCATGCTTTCCGTATACTCCCACTAAATGCTATGGATGATGAGACTCTTGTCCTTTGATCCAAAAGCTAGAATTCCGTTGCGGTCAAGTGCAATACGTTTGCTTCCATGAAACTCGAACTTCGAAAGTTTGGGATAGTTATGTGATATTCATGGAACTGAAAATTAATTTTCAGATACAAACAAAGGCTGAAAGATATGAAATATCCAAAGCAATGTTTGTTTGCAAATTATTAGTAAAGTGTTTACTATGCATTAGACTGATAAGAGAGGGATCCAGAAGAAAGCCTGTCATATGATGAAAGGTGAATAAAACAACTACTTAAAGAGAAATGAAGTGTCCAATGGGTGTTAGTATGACTTACACGCCTAGGAAGTCCAGGGCTAACGCCACTCTTAAAGTTGGGTGCTTCTTTTGCAAGTAGGAGAAATACTAAAAGTTAAACTGTTAGAAGTATAAAGGCAGAAAGAAAGATCTCTGGAATATCCAGCTCATGTATGAATGTCATACAAGTTTTTGATGTATAGTAGGCTGGTCAAAGATATAGTTCTTCGGAATTATGATTAAACATGTTAATCACTAATTCTTGGGTATTGTGAGATAATCACAAAGATACCCGCTCGATTGCATTCTGTTACGAATCAATATAAGAGCTACTATGGCCTAAAAGGCTAGCCAGAAATGAGGTTAAGGTATACACAGTGAACATAGTAAATGTTACGATACCTTCCATCGGTGTATTGCCGTATGTATTTATTTTCATAATTCATTTAGAGTTTTACAAACTCTAGCCCATTGCATAAGGTATCTTGCAAGAAGGTTGTTCATAAGAGAACTTTTTATGTTCGATTTTATGAATAACACAAGGGCCATACTTTCATTATGAATGAGATGTATGTTATGAATATTGATAATAATACAATACCTCTGGGTTTACTTTCATAATTCTTTTTAGAGTTTCATACACTCTAGCCCATTGCACAATGTTTGTTGCAAAAGAGTTGTTCATAAAAACAACAATTGTTGTTAAGTATTATGAATAACATGAAGGGCCATGCTTCCATCCAAGATGGGATGTATGTTATGAATATTGATGGTAATATGATACATCCATACACTACAAAAAAAGACACATCCGTGGCATTTTGGGCCGAACGAAATTTTTTCTGTCATACATATGACACTTCTATGACGATAATTGTGACAAAACCCGGTATCATCATATATGTGGTGGGCTCCTACTTCTATGACAAAAAATCATGACAAAAAATGGGCTTTTCATCCTGGGCGGGCCGGGACGCAGCTGCATGACATTCTTTGGGCCATCCATGACGGAAAAAACCATGGTAGAAGCGAGGGGGAGGAAAATTTCGGGGAGTTGCCGGTTACGGTGGGAGGTCGGGGGCCGAGCAATGCGCGTTTCTCTCATACACGTACGCGCATGTGTGCGAGGCGTTGGCTCTAACTGAACCCGAGCGAGGCGTTGGGCTCTAACTGAACCCGAGCGATTGCACTGTAGGCTACGCGTTACTGAACCCGAGCGATCAATCGATGGCTGTTAACTGAACCCGATGGAGCGATTCCTTCGCTACTGATGCTGACTGAAGCCGATCGATGCTGCCTCTGGGATGAACAGTGAGCGTTGCGGGGGGGATGGATGAACAGTGAGCGGTGGCGTTGCCTCTGGATGAACAAGACCCCGTGGTGTGGAGGGCTGGATGAACAGTAGACGGTGGAGGGGTGGCCGTGGAGGGGTGGTTGAACAGGACCCCGTGGTGTGGAGGGCTAGATGAACAGTAGACGGTGGAGGGGTGCCCGTGGAGGGGTGGTTGAACAGTAGCCAGTGGAGTAGCGCGCGGTGGAGGCTGGATGAACAGGAGCCCGTGGAGGTTGGAGGAGGTCGACGGTGGAGATGAACAGTATCCCGTGGAGTCCTGTTTTGCGGTATGCCACACCCCTCCCAATGAACAGGACCCCTGTTTCGACCGTAGCGCTCCAACACAACTTTGTTTCGTTCGTTTTGCGGTACGCCACACCCCTCCCGATCAATAGGACCCCCGTTTCGACCATAGGAGGTTCGTTTCCTCCGTTTTGCGGTACGCCACACCCCTCCCGATCAACATGACCCCCGTTTCGACCATAGGAGGTCCGTTTCCTCCGTTTTGCAGTACGCCACACCCCTCCCGATCAACAGGACCCCCGTTTCGACCGTAGGAGGTCCGTTTCCTCCGTTTTGCAGTACGCCACACCCCTCCTGATCAACAGGACCCTGTTCCGAATGTAGGAGGTCCGTTTCCTCCGTTGTGCGGTACGCCAGGCCTCGTTTCCATCGCCTATTCTGTCCAAGCCGGTTGGCTCCCACGCGTTCCGTTGCCTCCCGATGAACACGACGCATTCCGTTGCCTCCCCATGAACACGACGCATTCCATTGCCTCCCCATGAACAGGACGCATTCCGTTGCCTCCCCATGAACACGAGCCCTCGCCGTATGTATGCGCGACTAGGCGTTCGAGACCCCACCCGTATGTACACATACGTGGCCGTATTTTCTTTCTTGCACCCTGGCCGCTATATGTACGTGTACATGCTACGTGTGCGCCTCTACTACGGCACGTGCGCGCCTCTACTACGACACGTGCGTGCCTCTACATTGACCAGTATGTGCGTACACGTTCGCGACCAGGATGACAACGCTACATACGCTTCGACCAGGTGGGTCCCGACTGTCAGGCACTACCTTGGCTGCGAAGATGTAGCTGGTGGGTCCCAGCAGTCAGGGGGGCGAATCATTTTTTTGCCCGGACGCACTTCCTTGCGTGCGAAGTTGTAGCTGCTGGGTCCCAGCAGTCAGGGGGGCAGATCGTTTTTTTTTTGCCCGGACGCACTTCC